>NC_067149.1:28147590-28456090 GCF_903995435.1 Acomys russatus
CTAAGCCGGTGGTCCTTAGTTCTATAGGAAAGTAGGCTGAGCAAGCCAGTAAGCATCCCTCCTCCATGGCCTCTGCAACAGCTCCTGCCTCTAGTTTCCTGTCCTGGCTTCCTTCAGTGAGTGGCCAAGTATAAGCCCAAAGAAACCCTTTCTTTCCCAACTGGCTTTTGTGGTCATGGTATTTACTCAAAGCACTAGAAACCTTAACTAAGACACTGCACTTTACAGTGTGTGGATAAGCCCACTAGAGCACAGTGGAGACAGTGTATCCCTGCTCAGAGACGAAAGTTACAGCCGGAAGGTACAAGAGCTAGAACTGAGATCTGTTGGGAGCTGATGGGCTGGGACACACAACACTGAGGCAGCTTGCAAGCCCTGATTGGCAGGGTGGTGCTAGCTTTGCTGGCCTCAGTTCCTCTCCACATGGGCTTTTCTAGGAGGCCCCTTGAACATCCTTCCATCACGGTAGCTGGCTTTCCCCAGAGCAAGCTAACCAAGAGGCCAAGGCTGGAGTCACACGTCTTTTACTCCGCTCAGGGTCACATGCTGTGCTTCTTGCAGAGTTCTGTGAGTCACAAAGGTTGGCTCTGGGTCACTGTGGGAAGGGTCTATGCTCAAGGAGCAGGACCATACGGGGCCCAGTCTCTTAGAGACTGCTCATCATAAGAAAAGAATGGCAAGTAGATAGTAATAACCCAGAGATCGGAGATCTCTTTTGTTCCCTGTAAGAACAAAAGAGTGTCCCTTCTAGGGCCTGGCCTCTGGAGAGTCAGAAGGCAGAGAGCCAACGCCCCACCTGTTCCCCCTCCTGCTCCCCCCAGACATCTCTCCCAGGAGCAAACAACTACTGCTCTGTGTGGTAAAAGGTGTGCCTCTCTAGCCTTCCCTAGAACCAAGCAGGTGGCACTTGGCTTTGAGCAAGCATCTCAACAGGCAAAGCAAACAGAGGGGCGTGGAGCTCCCCCCAATCACTGTAATTAAGCAGAGAAAGGTGCTAACTATGAATCTGGAGCCCCAAATGTCCTCCAAGGGGTAGTTAGGGCTGTGGAGAATCTGTTAACTGGCAATAACTTTGAAAAGAGGCTTTGCCAGAGCAAAGGCAGCATCGGCATAGATCACCTGCAGAGGACTGGGGCCTGACTGCTTATCCAAGCTCTGAGACTGCAAGCACTGAGCCAAAGAATCCAGCCGGGAATGAATTAATGATGAACATGAAGGAAGCTTGGCACGGCTTCCTCATAGAGAGGCGGGCATTAAATGAATTTTTCATGGCCTGGTCCTGGTGCCATTCCCTAAGCCAGCTTCCCAGAACACCCTTGGTTCTTGTGCTTATAAAGAGGCTGGCTTGGATGAAGAGTATGGTGGTGGCTCCTTTCCTTGCTCCAGTGTCACCCATCCTGGACACTTTTAGGGGGCTTGCTTATTTATGGTGGTTTCCCTTGAACCACCACACCCCCATGAGAGCTATTTTCAGGTTCCTACGGCCACAATACCCGACAGAAACAGCAGCTGGGAGGGAAGATCTATTTTAGCCCATGGTCCAGCATGCTGGAGTGGTGGAGGCTTGTTCACGTAGTGGAAGAGTGACCAGAACTAAGGGCTAGGCCAGAACCGGCGAAGGCCCATTTCCGCTGACCTGCCTCTCCAGCAGAGTCCCAAGTCATGAAAGTTCCATAGCTTTCAAACCATGAGCCTGTGAGGGCAACATTTCAAATTCAGACTATGACACCCCTTAGCCCAGTAACATGGTGGCATGTGGTCCCTCCCATGACTACAGGTTGAGTGGACTGCCAGGGCTCTTAGTAAGAGTCTTGCAAGAGTGAAGTGCTGCAAGGCAGAAGCCATGCAATGGAGCTAAGGGAGAGAGGCATGCTCTTGGGGGTGTCTGCATCTTTAATTTGTGTACTTGATGGATGGGAGAGGTGGTTTTGTTTTGTTTTTCATAAAATGTGGCAGGAAGGAAGAAGAGAGTAAAAGGGAGGGAGAGAAAAGGGAAGAGAGAAAATGGGGAGGGGGAGAAAGAGGAAGAGGGATGGGAGGGTAGGGAGGGAAACAGAGATTGGGGCAGGGGGTGGGGCATTGAAGGAGAGGAAAACTAGACATTCTAGGTACCACTTCTGTCCCTTCAGAGGACCACAGCTGTGTTCCCCACTAAGTTCTCACGGGCATCTTTAATGTCCTTGTGCAGTCCCATTTCCTGCTTAAACTAGTATAGACTGGATTGGGTTTGCTTTTACTTTAACAATAGGCTAATCTTCTAATCAGGCTGAGAAGTTATGAAGCCTTGTTAGAAAGATAGTCACTGGGGTAATAAAAATCGACAGGCAGGCAGACACAGTGTGCGGACGGGGAGAGGAGGGGTAGCCTTATCCTGTTTCTTCTTAGCGGTGGGAGCTAGTGGGCCTGCTGCCTGGAACCGGCAGGTCTTGCTCCATGGAACTAGCCTGGAGAAAAGAGCCCTTTCTGAAGGCACAGCTTTGTTCACCTCCTCTGATTCTGGGTATGAGGATCTGTGACATCATTTTGGCTTCTTTGATTTTCAATAATCGAGAGACGTTCAGGCTCTCGCATAAAATACACTGAGCTTACAGTGTTGCAAAACTGTTTAAGGGCTAAGTGAAAAGGGCTGTGGAGGCCAGAGGACCACCTGTGCGAGCTGTGGCCAGCCTGCCTCCTCCTGGTGCTGTGGCAGCTCTAGATGAGGTGTAAAGGTCTGAGGCAGGCCGGGAGGAGGCTGGTGTGTAAACCAAGTCATCCTGTGCTCCCTTCTCACTCCTTCCATCCTCACACTTCCTCGGAGCCTGAACTACTAGCTGCATGCTGCGGGCAGTTTTAGTTATAGGATGCCTCAGATGGGTCTGTAAGTTCCTAGAGTTGAAGGACACGGATGGTTGCTCGTGTCATTGCGTTCCCAGGGAACTCTGGTGGGTTGGTTTTTATGCCCTTGGCTTCCAGTTCCTCTCTGTAAATAGGTCTGATAGAGCTGGACATGAGGCTGGGATGATTTTTCAGCCAGTCTCATTAGTATCCACTCCCCTGACTGTCAGAGCTGACTCCAAACTGTCTTAAAACTCACCATGCCTCTTTCACCTAGTTATCCCTCAACTAGGGATGGACACCCCACCTTTCTCTGAAGAAATGTTACTCTCCGGTCAGGCTCCACATCCTCCAGGGAAGTTTCTCAATGTGACCCCATGGCACACAGCAGCCTCTGAGCAATAGGCAGAGCATAAAATCGCCCTCACCAATGACAAGGCATCTTTACTGAGCGACAAAGACACATAGGGGTACAAAGGCGTCTGCATGATGTTAACTGCAACCCCTACTTGTCATGTGCTTATTTGAGGAAACAGCTCATTCACTCATTCATTCATTTATCTGTCCCATACACATTTACTGAAAGCACAGGCACAGCATGATGTACTAAAAATACATATTCATAAACATCCGTGCATAGACACTTAAATAAGCAATGGCACGGACACATTCATTATCAAGTAACACAGTACAGTGCTGAAGGAGGGAGGCTGGGAGAGAAAGGAGGGGGTGGGAGGGCAGGGGAAGGGGGGCAGAATAGAAAGGGAAGGGGCAGAGGGAAGGGGAGGGAAGAGGAAGGAAAAGGAAAGGATTGGCTCCCGATCCCCCCCTTATCACTACTTAGAACTTTATGACCTAAGCGGGGATCATAACTGATGCTAACATATCTACAACTTGTATCTCTTATACACTTAAAAAATTTTTAAGCTTCAAGAAATTGACTTGACCTATGAGAATCTACTTCTTATAGGTCAAATGAACTCCAGATAAGTACTTCTGTCAACCAACAGCCTCAATTTCTCCACCTGTCTATTCCCGAGGGTAGAATCTCATCTCCTTTCCCTGGTCTTGGTTCTCCCCTCCCCCATCTACCAAGACCATGAGCCTAAATGTTTCAACTGTACATTCAAGATTTAAAAACTTTCCCTGCCTTCCTTCTTTTCTGCCACCACTATACCATCCAGACTGAAGAAGATCCAGAAACCCCAGGGCCACGTGAGCCACCGTCACAGCTGCATTTGTAAACCACAAGCACTCAAGAGGCCGCAGGGATGCTAGAGGCATGCCTCACCCCACGATCAACTTTGAAAGCTATCATGCAGGTGACTTTGGGAAAGAGGCATTACCACTTAAAGAGGAGCCAGAGCTGCTTCTGCCCAACCGTCAACCTGGATAAGCTGTGGACACTGGTCAGTGAGCAGACACAGGTCAATGCTACAAAATACAAGACTGGAGCTGCTCCCATCATTGATGATGTGTGATTGGGTTACTACAAAGTTCTGGGGAAGGGTAAGCTCCCTAAGCAGCCAGTCATCGTGAAGGCCAAATTCTTTAGCAGAAGAGCTGAAGAGAAAGATTAAGAGTGTTGGAGGTGCCTGTGCCCTGGTGGCTTCAAGCCACTGAGGGAGGTTAATGAAATGCTTAAAGTTTCAAACAAATAAAGAAACAAAGAAACAAAATTGTCCTTCAACTCTTTAACTGTACCTTCTTCAGTCTGTAGTCTACCTGTCCCAACTGATTTCAAATCAACTACAAACTACTCCAGCAACTCACCAGCCCCAGATGTTCCCTCAGAATCCACATCCTAGACAGTGCCAGAGTGGCTAGCCACAGATGGTCCAGACTACCCCACGCTGTTCCCTAGCCACAGATGGTCCAGCCTACCCCACGCTGTTCCCTAGCCACAGATGGTCCAGCCTACCCCATGCTGTTCCCTAGCCACAGATGGTCCAGCCTACCCCATGCTGTTCCCTAGCCACAGATGGTCCAGCCTACTCCACACTGTTCCCTAGCCACAGATGGTCCAGCTTCATAACCTGTCCCATGCTGTTCCCTAGCCACAGATGGTCCAGCCTACCCACTCTGTTCCCTAGCCACAGCGTGGCTGGTGGTCCCACAGTGCCTGGACAGTGACTGATACAGCCTGCTCTTTCCAGAATTGACCAACATTCCAGTTTCCTCTGGTCCCTAACAAGGATACCCCAAAAGCAGCAGGAAGTAGCCAGAGAGAATGATGCCCACTTACCTGATACCCAGCAACCCAATAATAAAATTAAAAGGTGGGAACGAAGGGCTCTGGAACAGGCTCAAGCACGGCAAACATGGCACTGACAGGCTTTGCCCTTTACCCTTCTCTCTCCTTTCCTGTTGCATTATAGTCCTAAAGCTAGTCCTAAGGTTTATTCCCTTATTTGGCCACTGACTGATTCTTGAGACAAAACATCAAGGGCCAAGAGTTAAAATTCATTATTTGTCTAATATGTCCAATTAGGATTTACCAACTCACCCTAGGACAGAATCCCCTTTTCCCCCTTAAAAACCTACTCCTGGGCGGCAGGGGGGGGGCTGGGGGGGGCGACAAAAAAGATAAAACAAAACACCTGTTGCTGCTGCTGCTTTCATGTCTGCCTTTGCCTGATCCAGAGGCAGCACCTGCCACCCCGCTCCCCCTCCCCCGCAGCCACTTGACCCTCTTAGGTAATAATTCTCCTTTGTGCTGAAAAGTTGGTGTCTGGGTGTGTCCTATACTGACTCTGAGGGGGCCAACCCCTTACCATTGAGACTATGTATGCCTATGTATGCTTGTGTAGGCTGTTTCTCCTCTTCATATGCTTGCGTAGGCGCTCTCTCTCTCTCTCTCTCTCTCTCTCTCTCTCTCTCTCTCTCTCTCTTCTCCTCAATATGTAGCTTAGAAGAAGGCACAGGGGCTGGAAACTCCACATACTTTGCGAAGTCTGTGGGGGCATTTTGGAATGCATTCTACAGACGAGGTACCCTTTTCTAATTCACAGGACAGCCTGAGAGCAGCACACTGTAGAGGCTCAGGCTCCTTATCTGTTAATGAAGTGAACATAGCTACTCTCGAAGATATTGTGGGATTAAATAAGCCAGGATACAGGTCATGCCCAGTTTAAGAAAGGAGAGGGGGAGGACAGGGGGTAAGCGGTAATGAGGGACTTCTGATATATGCTGCTGGGAACAGCACAAATAAAGCCTTAGAAAGAAAACCCCAAGAGCAAGGACACAGGGACCAGAAGAGGGGTGTGCTACTGAGGGATTCTGGAAACAAAATGACTCCAGGCATTTCAAGCTGGAAAGAACTGAACACCAGTACTGGAAGTGCATGCCACCAGCAGAGGGGCTGGAGAAGCAGTTAGGGGACAAAGCTGACCTATGAATTCAAGGGCATTCATTACCAGCTATGGGGTTCAAAGGGTAGAAGTACCTGCCACTCCTACTGTCACCCCAACTGCCACTCATATCCAGGAAGCTGGCACTAGACTCAGAATACTCAGTACACGAGTTAAGAGTGAACGCTAAGCCTGGAGGCCTCTGAGGAAATAGCCTGTGATCTCCTTGCCTGCACAAATCCATGTGAAAGTTTGATGGATGGCAGAGATACCCAAGGTAAGGCAGTGAAGTAGAAATTGCCTCTTCCTGCTTACCTGTGGGCTCCTCCAAGTGATGTAGAACATCACTTTACCCCTCTTTGTTCCTTCCCTTTTCATCCAGGCCAATGCCCTTCCCTCACATCCTGTAATTTACCCCAAAGCCTTCAGGTGTGCTATAGACAGAGCCACCTGGGAACAGAGGGGAGGAAACCTCAGACATGGCTGCCAGGTATAGCAGAGCCTGGCTAAGTAACTCCAGTGGGGCCATCAGGTGGATCTGGGCCTGGGCCCATGCTTCACTGGGGCCAAGTCTCTCACTGTAGCCAGCTGATCTAAAGACAGACTCAGTTGTCCTCAGCTGTAAATGGAGTGATTTTAACAAGAGCGGGCACCAGGCTGCTGTGGGAGGTGCAATGAAATTGTACTGGGACCACCCGGCAGGAGGCCTAAACACTGTCTGGTGTAGTGGTTTCTCTGTGTAGAGTAATGGCAATGACAACACTGTTGTGTAGACTGCTGCAGTTCACGGTGTGGCTTGGCTATAAAGTGTCTGTACAGGGGATCATGGCTTAAAGCCTTTGATCTCAAATGGTGGCAATATTGATTGGACCATGAGGATATTAACCCCATCAATGGATGGGCCCATTGATAATGTTATTAATGAATCAGCTTGCAGAAGGGGCACATCCCTGGGGGGAAGCAGGTCACTGGGCAGTGTCTCTGAAACCTCTGCCTGCTCCTGGAGCCATCCTGTCTCTCTCTCTCTGCTTTCTTCATACCATGAATGAGCCACCTCGCCCCACCACATGTGCTCCCACAATGTCCCATCTTACCATGCCAACCAGAAGCAACAGCACCAAGTGACCATGGACCAAAGCCCTTGAAACCAGAACCCAACAAACTTTTCCCCCTTTAAGTTGATTTTCCTTAGGCATGTTGTCACAGAGATAAAATGTGCCATCAAGTCCCATACTAGACTAACAATGAATGTCCAGAGTTTCTGAGTTCTTCCACGAACCCTTCTAGAGATACAGAACTGAAAGAATGAATCTATCTATCTATCTATCTATCTATCTATCTATCTATCTATCATCAATCTATCTATCTAGGGGGTTTATTATAGTGGCTTACAGGCTGTGGTCCAGGTAGTTCAACAATGGCTGTCTCTCAATAGAAAGTTCAAGAATCTAGTAATTGTTCAGTCCATAAGATGAATCCTGAAGAATTCATCTCTGATACCAGGAAAGTGAAACTGAGGGCAAGCAGACAAAAAGCTAAAGCGTCTTTCTTCCCTTTTTCTTATATAGCCTGTCATGGGAAGGTGAGGCCTAAATTTAGTGTGGGTCAAATGATCTGGATTCAAGGTGTGTCTTCCTACCTCAAGTGATCAATTAACTAAAAATCCCTAACAGGTGTGCCCAGTGGTTTGGGTGTACTAGATTTTTTTGTTTGTTTGTTTTTTGTTTTTTTGGTTTTTGGTTTTCGAAGACAGGGTTTCTCTGTGTAGCCTTGGTTGTCCTGGCTACATACTTTGTAGACCAGGCTGGCCTAAGAATTAAACAAAACAAAACAAAACCCAACAACATAGAAATGTTATGTAAATATTAATCCCACGGGCCTAAGAATTAAAAAAAAAAAAACCCAACAACATAGAAATGTTATATAAATATTAATCCCACGTGTGGGATATGGGGCTGCTTCAGATTGCCCACAACAGCTGACTATAATTTGCTCTAGCAGGGGGTGTGGTTTTGTCAGCTGAAGATAGTTTACATTTGGGATTCTGGGGACTCTTCAGAGGGAGTATAAATGCCAAAGCCCTAAGAGGTGGGTGTCTGCTGCTGCCCCTGCTGCTGTTGCTGGTTGCTGGATTGCTAGTTTCTGGTTGCTGGTTCAAGATATCCTGATGACAAAGATCAAATTTGCCCCCGCCCCCGGAACTGTTGCTCCTAATCAGCAGGAAGTAGTCGAACAGTATCAATGTCCCCTGTCCCCCAACCTTTTTCCTCTCCTACCTAGTGCTGGGGGGTTGGAAAGGATAGGGGTGGTGCAGGGAAGTAGGTAAAAGAACCCAACAAAAGGCCAAAAGTCTGGCTACACTTGGGTTTTCAGTTGCGTAGATGTACTCAGGTTGACACTCAAGGATAGCCATCATAGCTCCCCAAAGCCCAGTTCACCCACAGTGAGGCTTCGGCCAGAGCGTAAACCAGGATGTCTGACACGGATATGATTAGAACTGGAGTTGGGGTAGGCGCTGGGAGGAGAGCAAGAGTGGAAAGAGAAAGTGCGCCGGAAGATAGAGAGGTAATGAAGAGGAGAGTGGGAGGGAGGGGGAAAGATTGAGGTGGGAATGCCAGGCCATCGGTTTCCTATTGGCAGTTACAACCAACCTCTCAGGAACGACTCTCCGCTAGCCTGGCTGCTAAATCACCGACACAGCCGTAATTGAAACAGAAAATCACGGCCCACAGAACAGCCTAGCAATGCCACCATTAGCAGCAGTGGCTCTTTACTTCGAACCAGGGAGTTAATATGGATCTTTATGTATGCGTGGGCACTGCCAGATATGTATCTTCACCAATATTTCAGCAGGGACTGGATCCTTCCCACGCCTTCCTGTGTCCACAGGAGGCACGGTGCGGCTCACTCTAGGAAGACTGAACTTGGCTGTGGGACCGAAGGCTGCCCAGATGTGTGCCTGATGCAAAGATTCTCTTCCCTTCCACCTCCCCCCTTCTTTCCTCTCTTCTTCCCCTTCTCTGCCATCACTGTGCTTGTGTTTGTGCTGAGGAAGCTGAAACTGAACAAGTAATCACACCAACCTAAAAGTAAAACGCAAAAAAAAAAAAAAAAAAAAAAAAAAAAAAAAAAAGCCCTACTTAAGCAAGCTGCCCTCCAAGGGGATCTGATGCCTCTGGAGTGAGGAAGGGGGCAATGATGGGTGAGAGAGAGAGAGAGAGAGAGAGAGAGAGAGAGAGAGAGAGAGAGAGAGAGAGAGAGAGAGAGAGAGAGAGAGAGAGAGAGAGAGAGAGAGAGAGAGAGAGAGAGAGAGAGAGGCGCAGGGGGTGGGGTGGAGTGGGGACTTCTATGCACCTACAGCTGGAGCAAAGGTACTGAGCTAGAGGGAGCTTGGTGTGTGTGACAAGCTAGAGGAGGGTAGTATGGGGCCAGGGCACAAGGCTAGATGAGCGGAGGGTGACTGTACAACTTAAAAGTGCCTGGGAGATACTCCCGCACCCGCTGAGTAGTCCCAGTGCCTGGGAGATACTCCCGCACCCGCTGGGTAGTCCCAGTGCCTGGGAGATACTCCCGTACCCACTGGGTAGTCCCAGGGCCTGGCTCCAGTGCCTGTGCTCCCTTAATCACAAATTTCCAGTTTTTAATCCCTATTATAACAATTCTCACAAAGAGGGGACTGTTGGAAAGTCGGGGTACTTTGAGCTTTCACAATGATGGAGAAGCATTCCTGGCAGTTGATGGAGCAGGGATGAAAGAGAGTATCAGAAATGTGGAATATGTGACATTGTACCACTTATCAAATGTCATTGCTCAAGTCAGTGTCTGTGTGCACATATGTGTGTTGGAAGTCAAGTCTAAATATCTTTTATCTTTCTTCGCCTTATCTTTTGAGACGGAGTCCCTTACTGAACCTGGAGCTTGCTCTTTTAGGCTAGAGAGCCCTCAGTTTCTGCCTTTCTCCATCCTCCAGGGCCCCAGCACTGAGATGGCAGACACACTATGCTGTGATCTTGCTCACTTGGGAGAGGGGATTTCTGGCCTTCGGTTTCTACACTTGTGTATCAAGCACCACTTTATCCACTGAACTCTTCTCCAGACATTGCCTAAAATGTGATTTCTGACCACATTCCATGGAGGGGAAGACTCAGCTTTGAGTTCTCTGAGATGTGATGTCTGTAATATATGGCTGTATATGTGTATTTGATGTGTATGATTACATATGCATTGTATGTACATATGATTGCACATGATGATATATGATTGCATATGTATTTGATGTGTAATTTGTAATATACACTTGCCAGTATATATTGACACTCCTTCCTCCAAAACACAAGGCCTAACATCTTTTCCTGAGTGTGAAGCAGCCATAGGCACTCTAATCTAAGAAAAAGCACATAGCGAGGAGATGCAGTGTGGCACATGAGGCTGAGGGATGGAGAATGGTTCTGGCAGATGGCTCAGTGGTTAAGAGCACTCAAGGACCAGAATTCAGATTGCAGGACCCATGTAACAAATCAGGTATCACATACACAGCTGTAACCCCAGCTCCGAGGAAGTGGCAAGATAGATTTCTTGGTAAGCTGACTTCCAGCCTCGAGACCCTGCCTCAAAAGAATAGGCAGAGAACAGAAGAGGAGACCTGGTGCCTTTTTCTGGCCTCCGTGGGCACAGCCAGGGGCACGCATGCAGCTGCACATACACTCACACATACGCTCACACATAAACACAAACCAATAAATGAGTAAACAAATCCTTAGGAAAAGAATAGTTTTATCTGCCCCTCATCTCTTGGAAGGCTCACTGTGGGGAAGCCAGTGGCCATGCTGTGGGGACACTATAGCAGCATTGCAGGAAGTCTACACAGGAAAGAATGGAAGCCTCCTGCCACAGTTAATGCCAACCCGCCAGTTGAGGGGCTGTTGCAGTCTGGAGCTCCAAAGTCCTCCCCTTGTGCTGAAGACCT
Organism: Acomys russatus; assembly: GCF_903995435.1. NCBI lineage: Eukaryota > Metazoa > Chordata > Mammalia > Rodentia > Muridae > Acomys > Acomys russatus. The sequence continues at coordinate 28,158,724 of NC_067149.1, forward strand.
GCTTCTAAGCCTGTAACATTATTGTCAGGTGCCTGGATAGTGAAGAGGTGGGGCCTGGTGGGAGGAAGTTAGCAGATGGCAGTGGGGTGTGTCCTGGAAGGGGAGAGCAGAACTCTGCCCTGCCTCCTATCTCTCCTCTATTTCCCGGCCACCGGGAGAGAGGAAGCTCGCTCTGCCGCATCCTCCTCCCTGCCACTATATGCTATCTCAACTATGTCCTCCAGAATAATGGGCCACCTGACCAGGAATGCAACTTCTGACACTGTGAGCCAAAATAAACCTTGCCTCCTTTGAAGCGGAATTCCGTCAAGTGCCTTGTGGCAGTGGCAGAGAGCCTACACAGTTGTGTGAGCCACCTAGGAAGGAGACAGTCAGTGCAGCCAGCCCAGGCAAGCCTTCAGATGACTGAGGCCTCAGCCTGTGGGGAGAGGGAGAGGACCAGACATCACAGATCAGACACCAGCTGTCCCATGTGCCCCATCTCCATTTACACACAGTCACAAGAATATTTCCTCCACAGTTTTACTATGCATAGAAACTACTAGAAGTATACCTACTGCTTAAGTCAAGGGGACAACTGCATTTTGTTTTTGTTTCAATGTTTTTGTGTATGGGAGACAGGGTCCCACTGTGAAGCCTAGGTAGTTCTAGGAGCTGCTATGTAGTCCAGGCTGACCTTGAACTCACAAACCTCCTACTTCTTCATAAGTACTGGGATTATAGGTGTGTGCCACTCTGCCTCAAACAGGTTTTACTAAATGCTGTTCTCTACTTGGAAAGTGATTAAAAGATTGATATTGGTCAAGAATGACACTTGTCACACTTCCGGCCACTGCCTTATAGTTACACCTCACGTAGGTAAAGATCTAGTAGAACTGTGCTCTGCTTGTCCCACATCCAGTTGTTTTTAAAAACCTGACTTTCCTGATGGTCTTCCAGGAACCCAGGCCTCTGTGTGCGGTGCCGTCAACAGTACTTCTTTAATTTCTTCTTTCTCCTGGAGTTGGACCGTTATATCTATTTGTAAAACTCATGAGTAGGGAGTTTCTGTTTTTAAAGTAAATTTTATCTCATGTTAATGAAAGGACATTCTAAAACATCAATTAAGGAAAACAGTGTGGGGCTCTGGGGCACTTCCTAGAAAATATTTTACTGGCCTGGGAAATTCAGATCATGTGTTCTTTTGGCTTATAGGAGCCCTTAGCAACCTTCAGAACTAGTCCCTGCAGTCTGCTTGGAAGAGCTTTCATCTTGAGTTTCAGGGGCCTTCCACTGTCCCCAACACTCTGCACTTTCTTTTAAGATTATTTATATAGTATTCTGCCTGTATGTACGCCTGCACACCAGAAGAGTGCACCAGATCTCACTGTAGATGGTTGTGAGCCACCATGTGGTTGCTGGAAATTGAACTCAGGACCTTTGGAAGAGCATTAACCACTGAGCCACCTCTCCAGCTCTGCACTTTCTTCCCTTTATACTGCTTCCTTATCCCAACCTCTGTCTTTCCCCTTGTCTTTTGAAGTCTCTTTCATGCCACCCTAACACAGTCATTCAACAAACGAACACAGAGCACGCACATCTATTATCTGGTCCCTGTGCTACACGCAGGACTCCAGCACAGAGACAGGAGACAGCTGCCTGTCACCAGGGCTTGGGAGACACCACTTTGCTCACTGAAGACATATTTGAAAACGAATGCATACAGAGAACCCCAGGTCTTTCACCTTCACTGTCTCCCGGGTTGCTCTCCGCCAGCATTGCTCTATTTGTCTTCTCATCTATTCTAGCAACCGTACAGCTGCTGCATTGCCTGAAGGCTCCAGCGACACAGTCAAACTCTTTTCTCCTTCCAGCCTGAAAAGACCCCGAGCTTTCTCTTCTTTGTGCACACACCTTGTGTGTGTGTGTGTGTGTGTGTGTAAGCGCGCGTGCGCACACCTGCTGTATGCGTGCACCTGTTGTGTGCACGCGCCTCCTGTGTGTGCATGCACCTGCTATGTGCACATACCTGTGTGTGTGCACCTACAGACTCTCCCCAGACACTACCTACAGGAGAAGGATTGCTGCTTCCTTCCATTTCCCTTCCATTGAGAGGTGAAGGAAGCCTGGGAAATTTAGACCCGGAAGCTGCTTTTCTCTAAAGACCACCCAGCAACAAAATGAGTGAATCAAGAGAGCATGGGATCCAGGTGACCAGGGACACTTGAAGAAGGACCAAGACTATTGGCATAGGCACTGCCTTTTTCTCAGTGCAGAGTGACAGCCCACTGTGTCTGGACAATTCCCTGGCCCTTGCCTGCTCTCTGTCTTCTTTCTTCCTGAGGGCTGGTATAGCTGCTTCCTAGAGACTGCTTCATGGGCATTCTTCTTTGCTGGGCTGACTTTGGAAGACATAAACGCGAATGCACAAACATGCATACAGAAACATGCATGTACACACAAACATAGACATATACACACAACATGCAGGAGAAAGCTTTCTCAGATGCACTCACAAATGTGCTTCAAGAAGTAGCCTTGGAAGACCTGGATGAATTTTTCTCACATTGGAAAAAAAAATGAAAACAAAACAAGACAGATTTTTCTAGAAGGTTCCTGTATCTGCTTCTCTTCTCCACTTCCCTCTAGATCTTTCCAGATCAGTCAGGAATTTGGAGGGGAGCCAGTGAGGACACATCTCTGGCCACAAGAGGGCACTCTGAAATCCTGAGAGCATTACATTTGTGGCTCTTTTTCCTAAAAAAAAGAAGGAAAGAAAGGAAAGGAAGGAAGGAAGGAAGGAAGAAAATGAGTATGATCCCTGGCTAGCCATCAGCAGACAATCTGGAGATCCATCTTGCAGAGAGGGTGGTGACAAAAGGGTTTTAAGATGAAGGTGGAAAGCCAGGCAGGGCATCTGGCAAGAGGGGTGGAGCTGAGCCAGGGGCTTCACTCTTTCTTGCAGGTGGATCATGAGGGCGTGGGTGGAGGTGTCTGGGGTTTGTTTACTCTTACTCAGAAGGTAGCAAGTTCGGGCCCAGGGGTTCTTAACTGGGGGTCATTTGTGTGTCCTCTTCTACCCTGAGGACATGTGACAAAATCTTGGAACATCTGGTTGACACTGCTTCTCCAGGATGGGAGTAGAAGCCGGAGATACTGCTAAACGTTACACACTCACCTCCCCACCAGACACTTCTGGCAAAGCATCACTTACCACCAACCACTGTGCCTGAGAAATCCCTATTCAGCTCTCTGATAGAGCTAAGCCAGGGTTCCGACAGCAGGTGGTCCGGGTTCCAGAACTGTCCTGAACTTCTGGTCTACTCAGAGGTGAATTGATAACCGGCCTGGTTTGGCAGATGTTGCCACTGTTCCTACTAGGAAAGGCAGCTTGGGATACCAGCTGCTGCCCTTTCTCTATCCAGCCTGAGGCATTGCTCCCCAGTGGCGCAGCCTCAGATGGAGAGTATCCTCGAATGGCTATTTGGAAAGGACTCCAGAAACTGCAGTGGGGGATTGAAGGTCAAGAGACTACATGTTCCCTCATGAAAGTTACCACCGTGGGAGCCTGACTCCGCTGGGACGCTCCTGAGCCAGTGCAGAACGTGGGCCACTCCTACAGCTGCCCTTAGTTTTCAGGCGAGAGCTTCAAGGGAGCCGGGCTGGTAGCTTTCTTGCTGGAGAGAGGGCACAGTCATTGCACAAAAGTCCTTAGGCAAACATGCAAAACGTGTAAATCTGGGGAGATGTGGGAGGTCCCGGGCGGGGCGGGGGGTGGGGGCTTCTGTCCACCTCCTGCCTCCGCGATCGGTTCAGTCACCCTGCACGGACTGTTCACTTCTGATTATTGGCTCTGACTTCTTCCCTAGACTGCGCTAGGGCACCTCATGTCTCCCAGGATTTCTTGGAGCTTCAGCCAGGGCCTGTCAAATTGAAACCCTGTAGCATTAGAGATATAAAAAGCGTTTCTATACCAGATGGGAGCAGAGGTGAGACTCACCTCCCCCCAATAAGGGGAAGCAAGCCAGCTGCAAAACTCTGGGCCTTCAGAGATCAGGGTCACATACCAGGTGTTGTTGAGGCACCCCAAAGTTCTGGGTCTGGGTCATTCTGTGGCTATGAGTTATGCCCCTAAGACCTTACTGCAAAGACGGACTTTGGCTTAGTGCAGAGGTTCTCAACTTGTGGGTTGTGACCCCTTTGGGGCGGGTCACATATCAGATACCCTGTATATCAGATATTTATATTATAATTCATAACATTAGCAAATTTTCAGTTATGAAATAGGGACAAAAATAATTTTACAGTTGGGGAACAGCACAACATGAGGAGCTGTATTCAAGGGTCGCAGGATGAGGAAGGTTGAACACTGGGTTAGTGGGTCTAGTGTGGGGCTTGAGATTTCTGCGTTTCTAAGTAGCTCCCAGGTAATACAGAGCTGTGGTCCTCAGCACCAGCAGTAGAGGAGAGGTTATAACTAGGCCTCTGTGCGAGTCCTCTGACATACTGCCTAAAGACATGCCGAAAGAAGGGGATCTTGGAGTGCCCCAGCTCTAGTGAGTGACTTGGTGTGATTTCTCATTCTTGGTTAAAACATTCGTACCTACTTTTCTGCGAATGTTTCCCCCCCGAGAGAGCTATTTCTCTCCCTAGCAATGTATAGATAGGCCTTGGGTCTTATGAAACATGACCGTGTCATCTGGGAATACTTGAGCACCAACCCACTTAGCTCTCAGAGTAAGGGACTCCAGCATCTTCATTCTTTCATCAGAACTCTGGAACTTTCCACATCTATCTCCTGCTCTCTGAATTCAGGGATTCAGCCTTCAAAGTGAGAGGTTAAAAGAGGGCATTAAAGCAAGGAAAAGAATGGAAGGGCCCCTTCAGAGATTAGACAATGGAAGCGGGACGCCCAGAAGTGCAGCTGGAGAATCAAGCATGCAAGACTATTTAATGGTCCAGGTGGTTTTCATCCACCCACCCACACAGCAGCTCTTTACTGGGCAACTGTGGTGTGACAGACCTTGCTATAGGTGCTGAGGATAAGATGTTGCTGAGCAAGGGAGACAAAGGAGTCCGACTCTAAGGAGTTAACAGGCTACAAATGGAAAAGAGACAGCCAGTAAGTCACCTGTGTGCCTGAAAGGAAGAAAACAAAGAAAAGGAAGCTCATGAGGGCTGGTGGGGTGGACTCAGCCACAAGGCAGGCAGGGCACAGCTCCTTGAGAAGGTGACATTGAACACAGACCTGAATAGAGTGGGAGTTTGAGTATAGAATTTTAATTTTACTCAGTTAATTGGACTTAAGATTTGACTTAACAGACAAATTCAATTTTTTATGTGTCTTTTCATTTTCTTCTCCACCTCATGATGTCCAGGAGGAGAAGAGAAAGCCAGGGTCTTTTAGGAATGAATTAGTTATCAATGGTTTATCATCCAATAAGAAGAGAAGTGCCACCTCAGAGGGAAAGAAGTGTGTGTGTGTGTGTGGGTGTGGGTGTGCATGTGTGGGGGTGTTGTCTCCTTCCTAGGTTGGAGAGGAAAAGGCCGGGCTGGGCTGAGCCCACAGAGAGCTGGCCATGGTGACCTCTGCTTCTGGCTCTTTCCTTCAGCTACCAGATGCCACCAATTTCCCACTGTGGAAAGGTGGCAAGTCCCTAGATGACTGTCGGCAACAGCAGCATAACTGCCGAGAATGACCGGAAGTCACTGATACAGGGGGATTCCCTTTAATGGAACACTAGACACACTGTCGGGGTGTCTACGATCGTGGAGGGCTGTCCTAGCCATTGTCCTCTGACCTATCTCAAAACTGTGTTGAGGTAGCATGGCAACACTGCAAGTGACTTGTGGTCACTGGAGGCACCTGTAGAAGGGGACTGTTGCCTCTGTATAAAACAAAACAAAACAAAACAAAAACAAGATTTTCTCACTACCTTGTCCAAGTTCTTATTGACCCAGGCAGACCCTTACAGCAGAGGGCAGAAACCCGCAGAAGCTTGTCAACAGCAGCTTAGCCTGCACTCATAGCCTGGCTTAGCCCACATGAACCTGGGGAGGCACCCAAGGAATGAGTAGATCCCAAGGGGTGACTGAGCATCACAGGGCACCTCATCAAAGGCATGCGAAGATTTAGAGAGTGACACGACAAGGGTCAAGGGCTCTGAGTCGCCAGAGGACAAAGGTTTTTGAGAAGATTAATAACGGAGGACTGGGAGAGGGCTCAGTCGGCCAAGTGTTTCTTGTGAAAGCGAAAGGACCTGAGTCTGATCCTCAGAACCCACGCAAAAAGGATTGGTCAAGGCTGTCTTCTGACCTCCCGCGTGCAGGGCCACACGCACACACACACACACACACACACACACACACACACACACACACACACACACACACACACAGCGGGACCTGCCTGCACACAAACATACACCCGCATAAGATTTAAGGTCCAGTGAGCATGTTAGCTGCCCCTGAAGCCTTCCTCAGCAGGCGACACCTAAGGTATTCTCAGTGCTTAACCCTCATACTTCCTAAGCAGGGAGACGGAAGGTACTTTGAACATTTATGTCCTGCTCTTAGGCAAATGGAGAGAGAGCTAGGGATTTTCCTGTTTCTGCATCTTCTCACTCAAATTGACCCTTTTGCCGCATGACAATTTTTATGATGAGTTCTAATCACTTATCCATTTACTAGCAAATCCATTTTGGTATTTCCCACTATTCGTTTATATGCCATGTTTTAGTGAGTCAGTGAAATGGCTCCGTGGGTAAAGGTGTCTGCTGCTGAGTTTTATCCCTGGCACTCACATAAGTGGAAGACATTTGGAAGTTGTCTTGTGACCTTCACACAGATGCAGATACACACACACACACATACACACACACACACACACACACACACACACACACACAGCACACACACACACCCAGAGCACACAAGCACATATAAATATTTTAAAATCAATTCTAAAAAAATTAAGTAAGTGAAATCTTTGACCTGTGTTCACTTGTCAGTCATGATTTTAGCTTTTCCTCCACGGTGGTCCATCTGCTCACTCACTGCTGTCCCTCATAGCCTGACCCTGCGATTCTGAGGTGTGAACAGGAAGCAATTGCCTCCAGTCTCTCCTCTTCAGGGCTGGGGTGCTGGGTCTGTGCCCACGGCCTAGGACTCTGTTTCCTCGGGGACTGGAGTTCTGCTTCTCAGGGTCAAGGGCCCCAGAGCCTGCACACCTGCTTTTAATGTTGTGCATCTTCCTAGCTACGAGGTACCGGACAGGCCACTGTTGCAGCTTGTTGCACAGTGATGCTATCACCTACGGAGTGCAGTAATATTAGCAGAGATCACAGATACACCTGTGAGGAAGAGGTGCAAAAACACCCGGCCAGCGCCTGAACTCAGCACGTGTCAGTTGGTAGCAACCGACAGTCTGCACTACCACAATGTCCACATGGCTGCTGCTTCCCACCGTTTCCTCAGACCTCGCCTTCCTGTCTTCCCTCCCTGCTCAGTGCCCAGGAGGCCTCGTCCTCAACTGGGGTCTGCCAGCTCATCCTCTTCCTGTTCTGGGATAGCCTTAAATTGGTAGTACCCCTCCAAGTCACAGTCTGCTCACAGTCACCCCGAGGTTCCCACAAGAGTCCCTGTCTTCTAAGTGTTCCTTGCAGCACGGGGGGTGGGGTGGGGTGGGGCAGGCATAGCTCCTAGTGCCAGCTCTGGGCTCCTGCGTGTCTACCACGGTGTTTCTACACTTGCCCCCTGCCTTGCAGATAGCCTCCAGGTACTCACACTGTGACTATTGTTTTTACCCTCAGGATGCCAAATGATCCTTGATTGGCATTTCTAGCACCCAGTACCCTGTGCCTTAAGAAAGGGGCACACATCTGGAGCCTAACACAGGGAGCGTGAGTCCCACTGTGACTCAGACGTGACCCTTCAACAATGCCTAAAACAAAGAAGGTTACACCAGAGTGCAGCCTAAAGGCCACATTGCTTTCTGTGACAGATCTCAAATGCACACATACAGGGAGAGAAGAGTGAAAAAATGAGGGAATCTAAGGCAAGGTGAGACCCACAAACAGATCTATTACACCCCTTATCTCATTCTTTCTGTCTTATACTTCTTTTCCTCAGTTTACCATCCCTCGGTCCCAAACATTCACTCCTTGTTAAAAGGGAATAAAAGCCCCCAAAATGCCCCCTAGAGTTTCACTGCTTTCCTATGAATGCTCAAGCGCATAAAGAATAAAACTCATGTGCCAGTATGCCTGCCCAGCCTGCCTTTTGTTAGTTTAGGCTTTCAGCTAGTGAACGTCAGAAGGTAGGAGAAAGGTTACCTTTCCTCGAAATCTGTGCCCCTGCCTGCTCTGCAGAGTGAAAAGGCTCAGGGGAAGTGAGGGAGCGGGCATAGTATAAGTAGCATACTTCTGACATTAGCATCTCTCATCTTCACATCTTGCAGACCTGTCTCTTGGCAAACTCCATCAATGCATATGCTGGACCACTGTTACCTGTTCACCACATACCCTGAAGTCAACAATGGCACAAACTGCTGTACTTTCTCTAATGCAGCTGCTCAGTTTCCAATCCCACCCATGCATGCATGCGTGCATGTGTGTGTGCATGTGCGTGCGTGCGTGCGTGCGTGCGTGCGTGCGTGCGTGTGTGTGTGTGTGTGTGTGTGTGTGTGTGTCTGTTTTGGAGGAGCATATGCATGTGGGCATAGTGTGTTGAAAGGAATATATACATGTGTGCATTGTGGGTCAGCATATGTGTGCATATGTGTGTGGAGGTTGGAGGTGGATGTCAAGTGTGGTTTCTTAACTGCTTCTCCACCATATTATTTTGAGACAGACATTTTCTCTCATTAAACGTAGAGCCCTCTATTCCAGTTAGATTGGCTGGCCAGCAAGCCCCAGGGATCCTCCTTGTCTCTGACTCCCCAGTGCTAAGGTTATCGCACTTCTGGGGATTGGACTCAGATCCTTAGACGGTCAGAGAAAGTGCTTTGCCTACAGAGTCATCTCCCTAACCTTGTCTGATCTCCATACTGAGAGTCCAGAAAACCCCATCACTTTCTAGTTTCAAAAGCCCAGTCTAGACATGTTTAAGCTTTCAATTCTACATCCCAATTTAATGTTCCCCTCCTAGGACTGGGAACACACCTGGGAAGTGCTGTGGTCTGTCCTCCCTCCACCTCCTGGACTTTCTCCTTAGTGCTTTGGGGTTGAGAGAAGCAGGCTGGGAAAGAAGAGCGGCTGCTGCATCGTAATTAGTGATACTGTTTCTGAAGTTCTCCTGGCGTCTCTGGCAATGCCTTCAGCTGGGCTTCTAGCCAACCTGCCTTCTCCTGGGGCAGATAACTAAGTTATACCAGAGTTCCTGAGAGAGGACCTTCCTTGACCTCAAACATCCATCCACCCAATGCCTCAGGGATGGATAAAGATGGATGAAGAGTCTGCCGCACTTTCCCTGGAGGGGGAGGGAGCGCCTTCCCTTCTCCTTAAAGCTTAGCTGACAGAATGAGCAACAGAGGGACATTCTGGGACTTCTGTGGTGAGACCCCGAAAGTCCTCAAGGGTCCCTGAGCTGCCACATAAAGAGCCTCACCTGAGATAGCCAGCCTGGGAAGGTGACTGCAGATTTCGCAATCAATGCTACCAGCTGAGCCTGCCCCTGCCCCTTCCTGCCAAAGCAGCAGGCTCAGCTGCCTGCCACCAGAGGCTGTCCACCAAAGCCACGGAAGATGCTAAGTTCCCAGCAGAGAGAGCCCCGGCTAATGTCTAATGTTGCTGTACATCGGGATCACACTTGTACAGCAACACAGCCATTGCTTTGCAGTGCTGTGGCAGGGAGAGAGGCTCAAGAGGCAACCCCATTCCCCAAGCCTCTCAAGCTCCCCCGCCCCCCACCCCGAAGGCATGACCAGTAGCAAGGTGTCCCAAATGGAGACACTCATTGCCACAAAGGTGACCCAACACCACTTTCTGTCTCTTTCTGAGTTTTTTCCCTCATGAGCAGTCCATGGAGAGTCTTTGAAGTTCTCCCTGTGCGGCCTTGTGGATGAAGTACCACCCTGCCATCCTGAGAGAAGGGAAGAATGAAGCTGTGCCCTACATGACTCCAGAGGCCTCTGTGTGCTCTGGTCTTTCACTGTGTGCTCATCTCGGCTAATGTGGTTGGGAAGGAGGCTGGGGCAGCCAAAAGCCTAAATGAGGCCCAGAGCCCCGCCTGTTTGGGACCTAATAGCTCTCTGTTTCATGTTTATATCTCAGCAGTCAATGTTGAGGTTAAATACAGACAGCTTTTCTTTCCCTCTTAAAGCTAGAAAGTGGACAGTAACAGGGGTATACAACTGGTGGGACCAAAATGTAAATTACAGCTAATAAAACCAGATTTAGACAGGTTCAGATTCAATTACAGGCCAGGTGGTGGTGGCACACACCTTTAATTCCAGCACTTGGGAGGCAGAGGCAGGTGGATCTCTGTGAGTTCGAGGCCAGCCTGGTCTACAAAGTGAGTCCAGGACAGCAAAGGCTATCATAGAGAAACCCTGTCTCAAAAATCAAAACCAAACCAAACCAAAACAAAACAAAAAAAAACAAAAAACAAAAACAGATTCTATTACAGGCTTACTAATACAGTGTCCCTCAATGGGCCATGTGTACCTAGCTTCCAGCAATGTTGGACAATCATGGCCCTTTCTCCTAAGAGGCAAGGACTTCTTATAAGTGCCTCCATGATGCCATAAGCAGACTTATGTGTGCACATTCACACACACACACACACACACACACACACACATGCACACACACACACACACACACACACACGGATAGAGAACTGAGAAGATACACAAGCACATGAGAGGGCTTTAGTAGAGAGGCTGGCTTCCTTGATTATACAGGTTGAAAAGGAAAGCCCGACACAGACTTCTGCAAACTGAGACCAGAAGCTGGTCTGAGATCTGAAGGCCTCAGTACTGGCTGAGTGGCCCAGTGTGGCTAAGTCTGTATCTGCTGGTGTGAAGCTGGATTTGAAGGTGCTAAGACCTGGAGTTCTGTTGGTCAAGGGCAGGAGAAGGGCACCCTGGTCTCAGGAGGGAGATAACAAGAGTTAACACCTCCCCCATTTCTACTATGTTCTGCTGTGTCATTGGCCACTGAAGGTGCCCATCCAGATAAGGACAGATCTTCCTACTCTCTCCAGAGACTCACGTGCCTAGCTCCTTCCTCCGCTATCATGCCCAGCACTCAGATGTCAAATGCCCTACCACCTGCTTCCTTTTCAACACCTGAGAGATGCTTCATTGTCTACAGAAGCACTGAGAATAAGCAATGCTTTACTAACCCCTAAGCGTCCTTTAAACCCAGGCAAGTTGACCCGGATATCTATCATCGTAATAGGGTAGCAGGGAAAAGCCTCAAGCTGTGCTGTAGGTAGGTACACACTTGATTTCTTGTTTCTGAGTGGCCCTAGTCAGCTACTTTCCCTCTCAGCCTCACCTTCCTCATGCCTGTGTTGAGGGCGAGGAGCAGAGTGAGGTCACACTTGGATAATAACAAACTCATCAAGCATCAGAACGGATCGGCCACACAATTATGTAGATGCCAGATGCTTGGTAAGGGGTGAAGGGTGGCTGACACGCGACCAAGGGGTCGCAGGCACACCGTGCCAGATGTCCATAACAACTCCACTTACACTAGACGCACAGGATTAAATGCCTATTGAATTGTGGGCACTGCAGGTTGATCGCCGATTGTGCCTTCTGTTCTTGTGGCTCTTAAAGTAATCACCTGAGCTCCACCAACGTGGGGAAAAAAAAAAAAAAAAAAAAAAAGAGGGAAGAAAGGCAGTGACAAGACAGGTGTGACTCTCTCCGGTGCCTCTGGTATGCGTGTCTGGATGGGAAATGTCATTTGATCATGAGATCTACAATTTAGTGGCTGGCAAGGATCAGGCACCCTCAGAAGCTCTGCTTCAAGCGTGGGATGGGTTCTGATCCCAGGACTGATGGGTGAGCAACTTTCATTACACAGGAGCTGTGCTAATGGCCCTTGGGGTATCTTATTGCTATTCTGACACGTGGGAACATGGCACTTTCCTATTAAAATGCCAATTATCTTTGAGTACTTCTGCAAATCCATCAGCTGGAGGCTGCTGGGTTGTTGAGTGATGCAGTCTGATGAGTGGAAGCACACCTGTCAGATCAAGGGCATCTTTTTTTTTTTTTTTTTTTTTTCTGGTAGTCCATGACTCTTCAGTGTCATCGTGCCCCTGCCTGCTGCCCTCAGGCCCCAAGGAGTGCACATGAATGCACACATGCACACACATGCCCTATTGCTGCTAAGCAGAAAGAGAGGAAGGATCTAGGAATGAGGGAGAAAAATCAAGATTTAAAAAGAGCTTCTACAATGGAATTCTCTCTCTCTCTTTCTCTCTCTCTCTCTCTCTCTCTCTCTCTCTCTCTCTCTCTCTCTCTCTCTCTCTCTCTCTCTGTTCCACCATATGGGGTCTGGATGTTGGGATACTTTACCTTGGCATCGGGTGCCTTTACCTGTAGAGCCAACTCACCAGCCCCACTTAGCTCATATTTAACGTATAGTACAGTAGCATGCTGCTCTTTTGTTGTGCTGTGCATCCACTCCCCAGAGCTTTCTCGTCTTATAAGATGGAGGTTTCATATCCACTAAAGGCTCTCTATTTCTGCAGCCTCTAGCCCCTGACAGCCACCTTCCTAGTCCCCATCTCTCTGAACTAGGCAACTCACATAAGTAGAATCAGGTAGCATTTGCCTTCCTGTGGCTGGTTTATGCCACATGGCACATGCTTTCAAGGTTCATGCCTATACTAAGAGTCGCGATCCCTCCTTTTAAGGTCTGAATAATATTCTGTTGTGTATATCGCTCCTATTTTATCTGTTCATCCACCAGATGTGATGCTTGGGTGCCTTGTATCTTGTCAATGATGCTGCCCTGTGTGTGCATTTGTACATGAACAGGTTGCAGCTGTTTGAACTCTCCCAATCTTGTTAAACAAGAGGTAAGTAAGTTCAATGGCAGATTGGGAGTGCTGTATAGCAACCACTCTCTCTTCTTCTGGGCAGGAGCATCCTTGTTTCATGAAATGAGACTTAAACCCCGCAAACCCACCCACCTCCCATTGTCTAGACATTCCCCTGCCTCATCCTGACTCCTCAGAGTTCCTTTTGAAGCACCCCTTCCCGATCCCATACAAACAAATCCCTTTATCCTAGCCTTTGTGTTGAAGCCACTGACTGATGCCTCATGGCCAGGGTGGTCATGGGTAATCACAGGAAAGTCATGGTGATGGGGACAGCACTGCACATGACAATAGGTTGGTTCTTGGTCGTTGTTAGCTTTGTTGGAAGACTATGTAGCAATCACACCAAGAGATGCTCTGATTAAGGCCTGCTCTTCTGGGCTTGGCTGGAGGTAAAACACCCTAATCTCCGAGTGATGCTAGCTTTGAGCTGGTTGGGCAAGAGCTCACCGCTCCCTGCCAGAGCAGACATGAACTCACCCTCTGAAACTGCAAGCCATAAGTTGCCTTGGTCACGGCGCTTTGTCATAGCAATAGAAACGTAACTGTGACAGCAGGCTTTGTGTGGTTAGATTTGTAATAAGAGACCTGCTTCCACATGGTCGCCCCTGTTACCCAGGGCAAACCAGTTTCAAGCTGTCTTGCGGAACTGTAGCCTGTGCTCTTGGGGTTTCAGCCTGCCTGCACCCTTTCTTCTCTGACAGCCTGCTCCGTGGAGTTCAAACCCTGGCCCTGGCCCTGGCCCCGGCAGGACCTTATAATCAGACCCTTTCCATCCCTGACAGGCATCCAAGTGATCTACTGTTTGATTTCAACTCCATCCCAGACATGGAACCATCCAGGACACAGACCCCAGCCAAGCGTGTGATGATGGCAGATGCAGATGACAGTATCTTGATTACAACCCAGTAAGAAACCTAACCAAAACCACCCAGGAATTATAGGAGAGAATAGGATATGTTTATTATTTTAGGCACAAGTTTCATAGTAATTTGCATTTGGCTTGAATAACAACCCCTCATGATTTGAATGCTTAGTCACCAGGAAGTGGCACTATTTGAGAATGATTAGGAGGTGTGGCCTTCTTGGAGTAGGTGTGGCCTTGTTGGAGGAAGTGTATCACTGGGGGTAGGCTAGAGGTTGTAAAAGCCTGGCACCAGGCCCGGGTTCTCTCTTTCTCTCTCCACCTGTGGATCAGGATGGAGCTCTAAGCTCTTTCTCCAGCACTGTGCCTGCATGCCACCATGCTCTCTACCATGATGAGAATAGACTAAGTCTCTGAAAGTGTAAGCAAGCCTCAGTTAAATGCTTTTTTTTTTTTTTTTAAAGAGTTGCCTCAGTCATGGTGTCTCTTCAGAGCAATAGAACAGTGACTAAGACAAATAAGTAGATGGAGTCATGCCAACATTTCCAGCAGCTTCTCCGGAGCCGCACTCCCATCTTCCTAGGGTGTTAACTATGTTTCCTATCGCTATAGCAAAACACCTAACAAGTGGGACTTAAGGCACAAAGGTGTCATATGACTCGTTCTAGGGTGGGAGCAGGTGGGGGTGGGGCTGGCCACAGTGCATCTGCTGTTAGGAAGCAGAGGGTGGTGAATGTTGTTCTCAGTTCCCTGTTCTTTCTGGACCTTGGCCCATGGGGATGGTTGCACATTCAGGGTGGGTCCTCCTTCATTTGATCCTGTCTGGAAATGTTTTCTGCCCAGAGAGAGGGACATCTCCTAGATTTATTCTAAATCCCAGAAAATTTGTAATGAGTTCAACCACTACACCTGGCACTCTGTTTCATCACCACACGCTACTGGGGACAGCACAGTGTTGGTCCCTTTCACAGCAATCATTTGCACATTAGCGTGGTCATTTAGATCTTATCTGGCTTGCCTCATAAAGCATTAGCCCTCTGAGGGTGGACACCTTCCTCGTTGTCTTCATCCTGGTACATAGGCACCTAATGACATCACTGCTCTTTGGTCATGAGCTCTTGGGAAAGATCTGTTCTGTGCCTTCGTTTCCTTTATCCTTCAAACAGGGTGACGATTTAATAGACTCCACTTGATTGGATGGCTGTGTGCCTAATATAAATCAAGAGCCACAAAGCGCTGCAAGTACCTTGCACATGGTGAACTCTCAGGAAGCATGCTCGGCTGTATTTTCAATAGTACCGAATCTTAACAAACATATACCAGGGGACTAATGGAGGAAATGCATTGATCGCCTTGTCCCATAGTCTTAAGCATCCTAGACACAACTGAGAAAGTCCCACAGGCCTCCAGACAGCTAAAACAGATGTCCCAAAGGCTAGTTGCAAAGCCCATCTAATTAACTTACAGGGAGCTCTCGGGCTATTACTCAGGACCTAATTACTTAATAGTCTTAGCAGATATTTGTTAGTCACCTAACATATGTGAAGCTTTGTGTTAGGGACTGGGAGAAGGGGACAGACAGACACAAAGGTGAATTAAGCTCATTAGTGCCCCACAAAAGTATGTGCTGTCCAGAGGGGGAGATAGATACCAATGACACAAGGCCACCACCAATGACACAATTACAAGAGCGAGCAAGCCTGGTGGGGGGACAGTGTGAACATCAAGGTGGCCAAGCTCAATTAGTCACAAATTATAACATGCGTAACGAGCCTAATTATCTGGTTGCCTCATCCATAATGGATTAGAAACGGCATGTTAGAAGAGAAGAAAGGAGGGGTGCAGCCAGCGGCAGGTACAGACAGCAGCACTAAGCAACAGCCAATGGGAGCAGAGAGTCACTCTTTTTGAAAACGCTGGAAACAGAGAGTGGACACAAGGGGCAGAGTAGCACTGTGGGTCAGCCCGACTGGCTTTGAATCCCAGCACCATTGCTTACCTACTGTCCTTAGCCTAGGCTGCTAAGCCTGAGTCCTTGGTTTTCTCATCTGTATATTGACAAGAGTGGGTGTATCTGCTTCACAAGGTTGTTGGAAGAATTACATCAGTTATATTGCTGGGCTGGGAACATGGCTCCTTTGTATAGTGGTTGGCATTCAAGCACAAGGACCTAAGTTCAAGTTCTAGAGGCTCAACTTAAAAAAAAAAGAAGTCTAGGTGTGATAACCCATACTTGAAAACACTGTGTTTGGGAGTTGGAGACAGACAGATCCCTGAGGCTTAAGACAAGTCAACCTATCCTATCTAAGCTCCAGGATAAAGAGAGACCCTATCCCAAAATTGGGTGTATGTAGTTGAATAACGACACCTGAGTCTGACTTCTGGTCTTTACCAGCACGCGCATGTGCACACACACACACACACAGAGTTCCTGGCACATACCCTGTATCAATCAGGATTGGCTGGGTTGCTGAAGTAACAAACAATCCCCAAATCTTCCCAACAACAAAAGACTATTTTCCTTCCAGACTCACATGCGCATGGATTTGAAGGGGGTTCTGTTCCGAATTGTTAGCATCTCCATAGTGGGAATCCAGTCCGGAAGAGCTGCCACCATCCCTCATCATGTCTATTGCTGTGACACAGGGGACAGAAGGCCTCATGGATCACTCATGAAGAAGTGGTTGTTCATTGTGGGAGCGCCAAGCTTCCTGCTCCACAACTCATTGGCTAGCTCTGGCCACACCACTCCCTGATTTCTGTGCACCCAGAAAGGGGGTGGTGGCAATGGGTGGGCAGCAACACTCAGTGCTGGCAGAGAGCCCCTCTGCACTAAATCTTCCCACAGCCACAGAGAGGAGCAGCTATGGTTTCACTAGTGAAGGTCGTTCATCACAGAAAACAAAGACGCGTGGGGATTCCAAAACTATTCTGGCGTCTGGTGGACTGAGGGAAGGAAGGAGGAAGGGACTGAACAAACAAACTGTTTGCTTGTGGGACATGGTACTGGAGGACTTTAAACACCCCTAGCTCCTGCTCCCTAAGTGTCAGGAATGCTCGTCCAGCAAGCCACTAGGCCACCAACAAAACACTCACCTACCATTTAATCTGCACCCCTGGGGGCAGAGGGTGGCTTCACCTCTTACTGCCTCAAAACAACCCACCAGTGTTGAATTTTACAGTATATTAGAGCCAGACCTGATGCCCAGACTCAGCTTCCCTTGGACAGAGTTGAACAGGAGCCCCAGCCGTGTTGTTAATAGAGGAGCGGGCTGGTGCTATGGCTCACTGGTAGAGTGCTTGCTGAATACACATAATGTCCTGAGCTCCAACCCCAGTACCTCCAGGAAAACAAACAAACATCAGGGTCAATGACTACATGGTTCCTTAGAGTACAAATTGGACCAGTGACTGGGAGGCTGTATCTGTCTCTTGGGGAAGAAACTGACTATTTAAAACAAATCTAAAAAAAAAAAACTCTGATTCCACAGGTCATCTGTATCTATTCCATACTCTCCCCACGTTGCTTAAGTTAATCTGAGTAGGGTTTTTATCACTTGTGACCAAATTCTTTCTGCCTAGGGCATGTACCTTCTACAAATGTTTCTTTCAAGTATGATTAAAACTTTTGAATGTCTTGCTTGCATGGGTAAGCTCCACTTGGCAGAACAATTTACTTTTGTGGGGCTGTTCTTTCCTCCAGTCACTCAGTTGATGGACTATTAATGCATGGCTCTGCAAAAATCAGCTCCCACACACAGAGGAGTGCGGCGTATTTTCTGATAAGGAACATTCTAGCAATAGTCTCGAGAGGGCTTCAAAAGGTGGTGTGGCTGAAAGTCCACTGAGCGCCTTCGTATCCTATACTTGAATGAGAACACATAACAAACCTCGGGTTGAGCTTCTCTCTGTGACAGCTCGCCCTTATGTGAAGGGGCAGCTGTGAGTGTTTGTATGTGCTCACATGTGTTTGCATGTTCACATGTACATGTGCATGCGTGTGCATGTGTTTATGGAAGCTGTGGTCAACCCTGGGTGTCATTCCACAGTGCTGCTTGCCTTGATCTGTAGACTCTCTCACTGTCTAGAGCTGCCCCAGCAGGTGAGGCTAGGTGATTGTAAGCCACGGGCATCCTCTGTATCTAATTCCCCAGCCTTGAGATTATCAGTCAGTTTGCCTGGATTTTCTCTCCCTTCACACTCAGGTCCTTAGACTTAGAAAGTGAGCACAGAAACATTCCCCTGGCCCCTAAGCCTTGCTCTTGAGGACACACCAGAGTATGGAACTGCTGTTACTCCATGAATACAAGATGCCCCAGGACCCCAAGAAATACAACCTGAAGGTTGAGGGGTAGTTACCACACTGTGGAACCATGTGTCAGCCGCCCCCCTCCCCCCAGAAGACAGGAGATGAAGAACAACTGTTGTTCTGACTGAACTCACTTCTGAGGTGACTGCCAGCCTGTCAGAGCCTAGTGACTGGAGATGCTTGCCCTCTGGCCTGCTTGACACGTTGTCATTCGCTCACACCGCAATCCCATTGTCCCTACTCCAGCTATCCTGGGATTGCAGATTCTAATAGGATGACAGGACGGAGGTATTTGCCTTTGGCTCTGCTTCCTGGAGACAGCTGCCTGAGATAGCCTGCATGCAAACGCCCCCAAGGAGGCTGGGATTCAAAGGGTATCATGTGGAAGACTTTTATTTTTTTCTCTACTGAGTCTTTATATGATTCTGGATTGCTATAAGATTGACACTGAATCATGCTTCAGGCTAGATCTGTTTAAGAAGCTTTTCCCGCATAGCTGTTCTCTCTTTGCTCTTGAAATTTAAAAGGCTGGGAAGGTCCATGAAACTAGCTAGACACATCTGTAGCAGCCATGGGGAGGTGCGGACTATTCTTTAATCACGGGAAGAGGGTACTCTCTAGTCACTGTCTGTTACTGTTACTGGCCTCTCTTACTGAATACCTCCCCTTCTATCTTAGCTCACTGGAAAGTAAAAGGGTCCCAGATCTTGCGCCTTTAACAGCTGTGTTCTCTGCTTCTTCAACAGAAAACCAAGCAGGGCCTGCCACCTCCGGCCCTGTGCACGCAGCATTATGGGGACAGGGTTCCTTGCCTGTAGTCCCCTGACTGCCCTAGGCAAGCAGGCTGCACACATCTGACTCTGTTCTTAGCCACAGCTAGATGGCTCATTTGTACTTTTAGGTTTTAGGATGTATCAAAAGCATGTATCAAGCATGGCAAGATCAGGCCGTGTTGTCAATGAGTGTGTAACACAGTGTGCTCTGCTGACCTCTCCCTGAGATCACTGACTGAAACCTTAGCTAACGGGGCTGGGCTGGTAGTCCTACACAGGACAGAGAGGTCTGGCCATTGTGGAGTTCATGGAAGCATCTAACATCCAGTTAAGGGCAGGTAGTAACCTCTCCCATTTACAGTGGAGGAAAATAAGCTTCAAGGATGTAAAGAACTTGCCAGAATTTCAGAATCAGATGGACTCAGGCTTTCTAAGTGCAAAGCCCAAGAGCTTGCATACCATACACACCCTCCTTGGCTCTAGATTTCGGACACACCCACACAGAGCACCTACTACCCATACCTGCTGTTCTCTGCCTCAGGCCCTTCTCTCCTGGTCATCCTTGGGCTACAAGTCCCGAGAAGATGCCACCCCATCCACAGTTGGCTCCCTTCTCTGCCTTATCTTCTTGTCCAGCTTCTCTGGGGTCTGTTCCCAAATCAACAATATTTGCATGTCTCATCCTCAGAGTTTGCTCGGCTGCCCGGCAGGAGAAAAGAGCGTTCTAGTGAGAGCCCTCCCTTATTCGGGAAGACTTTCAACCCCTGTCCAAACCCAGAAACGTCGTGCGTGCATGTGTGTGTGTGTGTGTGTGTGTGTGTGTGTGTGTGTACACATGTGACAGTTTTTAATTGACGCTAGGCAGGAGCAGCTTCCATGGTACAAGCCTGGGGTAGCCACAGGCTTCTGTTACTCTGTGACACTGTGACAACAGAAGAGGGGGCACTTCTGTTTTACTCATGGTTTCTGGGGACTCCGTCTATGGTCACATGACTCCAGGCATTTGAGTAGACTATTATGGTGGTAGAAGCATGTCGTGAAAGAACAGGGAGTGGGTGTGGGAGGAACAAGACACATACAGTCTCAGGGATGTAGCCCTAGCAACCTACTTCCTCCAGCTGGACTTCAGCTCCCAAAGTTCACAGAACTTTGCAAAATGGCACCACCATCGAGAGAACAAGCCTGTAACGTGAGCCTTTGAGGAGGGCACTCATATCTTAATGCCACCTCTGCTTATGCCTGCCTGCTAAACAGTCTCAGGTCCTCTTTCTCCTGTTACCACCTAAGAGGTGTTTGAGAAAATCTGAGCCTTTGAACTGTTTCCTCCAAATCTCAGGGCCTTCCAGGGTCATCCCACTCTCTCAGCACTCAGGAGCCAAGTGCAGCTCAAGAGGGCTTGTGCCATTACTGCGTCACTATAGAGGATGTCTCAGAAGTCACAATCTGGGGTCCCTCCGTCATTTCTCAGCTTGGAAAGCCTTCAATCACTCAGCTGCTTCTGCAGGTGACAGCTCAGGCTGCTAGCAAGAGAACAATATATTTTAGGAGTGATGTGTCATTTCTCACGTTTGGTCTGTTTTACCTCGGCTCTAAAATACCCTTTTGGCCTCGATGGAGACTATGGATGGTACAAGTTTGCTGCCTGACTCAGACCATACCAACCGCTGCTCCCTAACACTGATTCTCCACACAAGTGATGAAGACAACACTCTCAGAAGAGATCTATTGGTTTGGAGCTAGCCAACATCCAACCCTTTCATTTATTTGGTGGGAAAGCCAGCATTACCATAGAGGGGTTCATAGTAACCTCCTAAAAATATGTTCACCTGGACCTTGTGAATGTGACCTCATCACAAGGAAAGGGTATTTGCAGTTGTGACTAAGTTAGAATCCCAAGAGGAGGTCATCCTGGATTACTCAGTGAGTCATAAGAAAATAGCAAGTGTCCTTATGAGACACATGAATGAGACAGAGGAGGAAGAGGCCGGGTGAAGAAAGGTATACAGATTGAGGAGATGTGCTCACAAGCCAAGGAGCACCAGATTTATCTTTGCTAGGAGAGGCAAGGAACAGAGCCCCAGCAGAGCACCAAGTGCAGCCTGACGTGCCTTGGTTTTGATGTCCCGCCTGTGGACAGTGAGAGCATCATCTCTGTTGCTATGAGCTGTGTGGCTTCTGGTAATTGATTATAGCAGGCACAGAAATATGGGTCACTAACAAGTTTGGTGCTAATGATGCTTTGGAGGCTGTAAACACTTAAGCTTTGTCCTTTTGCTCTAAGGTAAGGATTAATTTTTACTCTTTTATGGGAAAGAAAATTAAGAAGCAGAGTTCAAAAGACATTCCCAAAACTGCTTAAGGAGGTAATGGCTGCCCATAGCTTTGTATCCAGAGAGACTCCAGAGCCTGTTACCCAGGGCTCTCCTACTACTCCATGGGGAATTCCAAGTTGAGTCCAACACCTCACGCCCTGCATGTACAGTACTAGGGGAACACTGTTCCCCGCCTTGCACCACAGTCCCCTGGCCGTCCTTGGCGAGCAGGCTGCACACATGCCTGAGAGGGCTGAGTTAATTGGGCTCTAAATCTGCAGGGAGCGAGACAAAAACCACAGGGTGGTTAATTTATTCCTGGTGGCAGCGGCAGTGGCATGCTAGACAGATGCTTTCTGTTAGCGTCCCCGTGCTCCCACTGCCCATTCGCTACTGCAAGTGCTCAGTGCCTGTCCATCTCCCCAGCCCCAGCCTCTGGTCCCAGTGTCCCTTCTGGTTTCCTGTCCACTTCAGAGAGCCAATTTTCTGTTACTTCACAAGTTGGACTGGTTCAGGCGGAAGCTGACGCTTGTGAGAGCCAGGGAAGGCAAATACCTCAATGTCAGGACCAGCTTGTCCTGTGCCTACTAGGTCAGTATTTGGGTGGGTGATGCTTCCTCCCATCTGTCTGTTTTGTAGTGGATGGATACTCAGAGGTCATGGCCTTACTGCTGCTCATTGCAAGGAAAACAAGGAAGAAATCTGACAGCCCAGAAAGGACTTCAGGAAACTTCTTCAAAGACCTTCTGTTTCCTCGAGTTCTCCTGAGGAAGATTGATGGCTGCCATCTTCTCTAGTCCCCTTAATCACTTGTTAAGTCCCACTCCTGCTGTCAGCACACCCTTCCTACCCACCAGACCCCTGAACTTAATATTCTGACAAGAGCGCATTGAACACACAGTGCCCCACCCCTAGCATCTTCGGGTTTCATGAGATCCCATCAGTCTGCCTCCCTCGGGCTACTCAGCTCAGCTGTGCTGAGTCAGGATCATCAGTCACTGTGAGCTGAAGCATCCCCAGTATCCCCAGTGGCAGCCTGTGATATCCTGGAGAAGTGCCAAGTATCCTCTCACAGCCCTTTCAGTAAAGGGTCGACATCCATAAGTGGGGGCACAAAATCTAACTCCTGCAAAAGCCGCAATGTGCACTGAAATAAAGGCGAAGCCTTCACACATGGCCTCTGTCTGTCTCATCTGCCCTATGGGCCACGACTGGCCTGGCCCGTCTACACTTCCGCTGTTCCTATCAGTTCTGGTCCAGGACCTGGAGTGGCATCAAGTTTTGGGATGTGGACTTCATCTCCCTCAGCATCTGTCTGCATGGGCCTAATGCAACCCAGAAACACATTGATCGGACTCAGCTTGCCAGTGGTGAGCTTCTTTTGTATTTTGTCCCTTTCGTGGGATCTTCTGAAGCCTATGTATTCTCCTTCACCCTAGAGCTCCCCCCTCCCACCAGAGTGACCAAACAACCTGTTGGCCATCCCTGGGAAGCTGGGGCCAGCTTGGTCTTGTTCCAGCTGTTTGTAGTCCTTTCTTTCAGTTATGGTCCTTTCTTCCCTCTTCTTGTGGCCTGGAATTGCATCCTTCCACACATTATTAGGTTAGCACATATCAGTGCATTGGTTACTTTTCTTTTGCTGACAAAAATCAATATAAGGAAAGGTCCACGTTTGTTCACAATTTGAGGGCACAGTCCCCTCATGGCAGAGAAGGTAGTAGGAACAGACCTAAACCAGGTATGGTGGCACAGTGACATCTGTCTGTAATTTTAGCATCCAGGAAACTGAGACAGGAAGATTACAAGTTTGTGGTCAGCCTAGGCTGCAGAGTGAAACTCTGTCTCATAAGAAGTCTGAATAATTCCTCTTAGTTGTCTGTGAAAAAGATGAAGGGACGAGTGACAACAGCAGGTCCATAGGCTCCAACACACCCAAAACCCTTCAAAGACAAACACGGACCAGCTCCTGGGAGACACCTCAGGGGCTGGCTTGTCTCCTGTCTCAGCTTGGACAACACTGTCTGGGGTGAGGGAAGCCTCTGTCAGGGTGGGCCTCCTAAAGAGTCAGTCCCAGGGTTGGATCTGTTTGCAGACTTCTAGTCTACCACTCATGAAAGGGTGCAACTGGGCACAAGGCATTGTGGGAACCTAGCCCTCTCCTGTCTGTATTCCACTCCAAGATGCATTTGGTGATCTTTAGGAGGTCATGGAGAGGAAAAGAGCCGGAGCCTGCTTATCAAGGAGGCTGCAGTGTTCTGAGGCCTTTGGCTACTTGTGTCATTTGAGGTCTGGGGTAAGGAAGGGACCCTCAGAGTCCCTTGTCCATTAGCAAGTTGTCTGCTAGAAAGACTCAATTCCCGGCAACAGTCTACTTTCCAGGGAAGTGCTAAATCTCTCCTATAACATCCTGAGATAGACACGTTACTTTAAGTGTGGAAATTAAGTGAGTATGACATTCATTTTTCACGTTGAGATCACTTACAATTATATCCAAAACTACAAAAGAGAATGGCTTTGGGGGATCGGCCAGGCCTTGGTTTGAGTCCTGGCTTTGTACAACTTTGTAAATAGGAGAGGAGTGTGGTTTGAGGATGCTGTCATGTAGCCAATGGCCTTGAACATCTGTTTCCCTGGCTCCATTCCCCCAAAGGTTTGAGCTCCAGGTGAGTTCCATCATATCTGGCTTATGTAGTAATGGAGATTGGCTAGAGATTGGACCCAGGCCTCATGCATGTGAGGCAAGCTCTCTACCAACAGATCCACACCTCCAGGCAGCTCTGTGTGACTTTTATCAAGCAGCTCAGCCTCTCTGAGGAGCCTGGATCCTTGTTAGCAGCATAGTGGCATCAGGGTTCTCTAGCTGTCCCACACATTGTGGTTGAGTACTGGGGCATCACCTGGGAGGTGAGGGGGTGAGCAGGAAAACAGCTTGAGCTACAGCTATGGAGGCTGGATGTGGTGACACACACCTTTAATCCCAGCATTTGGGAGGAAAAGGCAGGTGGAGCTCTGTGAGTTCAAGGCCAGCCTAGACTACATAAATGTCAGGACATTTATGTGTCAGATTACATAAGCCCAGGACAACCAGGGCTACATAATAGAGGTACCTTGTCTCAAAACAAAACAACAACAACAACAAAATGGAAAGAAGGAAGGAAGGAAAGTTTCCATGACAGCAAGTCAGGATGAGTGATGGCTGGGGTTAGGCACAAGTGGCTCATTGTCCCTCAAGGATGCAGCAGACCCTGAGGGACAATGCTGGAGACTACAGGCCCTTCATGAAGAGAACCAAGCGGAGTGCACAGTGTCCTCCATGAAGGAGGTGGCACATTTTCCGGGCAATCTGAATCTACACAGAGATAATGTATGTGAAAATACATAAGGTGGGAGTGGTGTGTGGAGACAAGGATGGGACAAACACAGCTACAAGCTAAGAACCACGAATAGCCATGTGCTAGTACATATCCACCAGGACAAGCTGGGGTCTGTGAGCAGGCTTCTACCCAGAGCCCAGAGCCTGTTGACACTTGAGTTTAGACATTTGGTCCTTAGAACCTTGTGACAATAATTTTTTTTTTCCTGTGACAGCTTAGCTATGTGGCATTGGGTATGATAGCCTTGGCAAGCTAAAGCAGAGGAATCACAGTCAGACCAAGTTCAAGCCTTAGCTCTCCCACTTGAGGCTTACAGCAAGTGAAGGAGACTTAGTCAACCCCCCATTTCACCTCTATACGATGGAGGAATGAGCAATACCTCCCTTCCAAAGCTCTAGTCACTCTTGGCACTTAATCTCCACGGTGTCTCTCAGTGGTTCCTACCTCCCAAGAATCACTTATGAGTGTGTGTGTGTGTGTGTGTGTGTGTGTGTGTGTGTGTGTGTGATTCTACTTCCAAACCAAATAAGCATGCCTTGCAGAACTCTAAGAATGGGAGCTCCAAGGTTGTGTCATAAATGACATGTCTACCTTCTGTGTCCCCCCCAAAACAAGTACTCCAGTGAAGCCAAACCTCCAGACCACAGGTGACCAGTCACAAGAGCAAACCATCGGGAAGTGGGTCCTTCAGCCCCAGTCAGATCTCCATATGACTGTGGCCAAGATGGCTGATGTCTTTCCTATAACTCCTGAGAGACTCCAAGCTTAGTCACCCAGCCAGGTGGCACTTGATTTACAAATTGTGTGAAATCATTATCCCAGGTTTGGTAAGGACTTGGTGATGTAAACCACTTGCTTTCATGGGGGGATAAAAGGGCTTTAATGACACACACGCACGCAAACTCATTCCACAGAGAACGGCCATCAGGACACCTTCAACGGACTCAGCTGCTGATGCCAATTTCCAGCTGATCCTCAGCCAAATATCCAGTTCCAGCTGTCAATTAGACATTTACACGGGGGCACAGCAGCAGTGTATCCCGCCTTTCCTGGTGCCGTTTCAATAATTATGGAATGACGTCACCTTCTGCCTCACCCAGCCCCTCCTTTACAGCATACAGCACCTCAACCTATGGTCATGGAGCTCACCTCTCTGGGTGAAATTGCTTTCCCTGTGGATGCCACAAGGTTTACTGCCAGCACATACTTCTTCTCTTTTATATTCACTGCTGCACTAGCTTTGTGTGTACATGCGTGTCTGTGTGTCTGTGTGACATAACAGACAAGAGCTCCTTCACCGAGTTGCATCTTCAGCCTCGGTTTCGAATGAGTACACATATTACTTCGGTTAGACTGTAACTTTGGGGACCCTCTCTTTTCTTCCCTCTCTGCCGTTCCTCCCACAGAGGCCTGTGTGGTCCATCTTTACCATGATCTTTGCCTCTTTGCAGAAGCTAGCTGCACATTATCATTGGCCATCAGCAGCAGTGATAAAGCCGTTTTTCTGTGTGTCTTGTTCTTCTGGTGGTTTTGTGTCCCACGTGGGAAATGACACATGGTGTTCCTATCCTTTGAGCCTAGAGCATGAGCTGAAAACAGGAGGAGGCAATTAACCATGCAATTCTAACAGGTGAACCCGGAAGTGGCTTTGTGAGTAGGAACACGGCCCAGTAACAAAGGACATGGAATCTCACTCCTGATAAGTATGGAAACACAGCTCTCATCTGTTCAAGTTGGCACCACGGAGGGAGTATGACTTAATGACAATTCCCTGATGGCTCCACTAGCAACAGAGTCTGGAAATAAGAAGGATGGTGCACTTGTTTGTGTAAGGACAGCTTTGTTCTGCACAAGCCAGGATCCTCAGATGACAGGTGACAGAGAATGAGTCAAAACATCAGACCGAGGTCTTAGAGTCATGGCTTGGTCTATAGCATCGTTGTGCAGCATGCTTACAAAGCCCGGGGTGTGACCTTTGGCACTGTATAGAGTGGGTGTGGTAGTGCACACCTGTGTGTCACCCTCACGAAGTGGAAGTGGGAGACCCTGAAGTTAAAGCTATCTTCAGCCACACAGTAAATCTAAACTTGCCTGGGCTATATGAGACCCTGTTTGTTTGTTTGTTTGTTTGTTTAACAGGTCAAATTAAGGAATAGTAAACTGTGTTTGAAGAGTTTATCACTGGCAGAAAGGCAGTCTTGAGGCTTTGGACAAAAGCAGAAACCAACTCTGGGACATCTTCATTTGCAAATCCCAGTGGGAGGAGCTATCCCCCTCCCATGTGGGGGGGGGGGGGTGGGGGTGGGGGGAGGAGTTTTTCCATCAGGTGTTCTGAGAGCCTCCTCCCTGTGCCTGCCTGTCAACTACCCATACACCTGTCTGTAAGCTTCTGTCATGTGGCTGTTGGTGGGTCTTTTAGTACTTGTTTTAGCATGAACCTCTTGAAAACTGTAAGTTTTGTGATGGGTAACACCTGGTCCCATCCAGCCATTATAGTCTTCTCAGTACAAGAGACAAAATCCAGCCTCAAGCCATCTCCTGGGGCAGAGCTAGCTGAGACAAGCTGGGTCATAGCAACTGGGGCTGGCGAGGGCTTAGCTGAGAAGAAACAGAGGAACTGTAGCTGCCTCTTGGGAGCTGTGTCTCCTGATGGTCAGAATGGCCTTTGTGGTTAAGCATCCTTAAGCTTTTGTTGGGAATACATCAGAAATTGAGGTAGCAGGGCATCCTCCGACATGTAGGCACTGACAAAGGGCCTGCACCTTCCAAACACCTGATATCATTGTATGCCATTTGAATTGTGGTTTGTGACGCCTTCCCTGCTTTGTGGGAGCCATGGGAAGCTACCCTGAAAGGGGGGGGGGTGCGTCACCTTACTCCATAAATATGCGGTTCATGAAAATGTCTATAAAACCTGTAGTTCAGAAGCTGCAGAGTGGCTCACTGCCTTGGACGGCTCATCCCAATCTTTCTTGGAAATTTGTTTTGCTTCACTTTAAATAAACTGTGTACATCTCTCCACCAAATGACTTCCTTTACTAAACAAGAAACCAAGAGACACTGCAACAGTAGTGGCCAGCCAGGGTATCAAGGTTTGTCTTTTCCACCTCGTGATCTGTGTTCTTTGTCCAGCAGCATCCTCAGGCAGGCTCTGCATCCTCAGGCAGGCTCTGAGCACAGTGCCTCTGTTTTTAGAGACACTCAACAGTTCCCAGCTTGCAGCTGTTACATCGTCACTGTCACTCTGTCACTCTGGGAGCTTATTCTGTTACAGGAGGGCTGGGGAAAGTGCCCCAGGGGAACTAGCGAGTTAGTAGATTTAAAAATGAATTACTATCTCTGGGTGGGCACCTCGGCTCACTGTCTACATTCCTCCCCAAGAATCTCCAACTTTCCAAAGCCTCCACTGCCCACAGTGGTGCCCGTCCCTTTAGGCACCCGACTCCACTGCTCCTTTCTGGTCTCACTTCTTGCTCTGACCTGTGCTTTCTGGTATCGCTGTTTAAACAAGATCCTGGCACTCACACCTTCCTTAGCCTCATTCTCAGAGAGGCCAGCGCAAGGCAGCCCTGCTGTTTCACAGGAAGATAGCTGCAAGGTTGGGATGCTGCCAGTGTCTGGCCCAGTGGGTACAGTTCCCTTCCACGCCCAGCCATTTAAAATCCCAAACCTGATTACTTGTTCAAGGTTGGCTGCATTCCCATACCTGGCTTGGCATATGCCTGTGGATCAGACTGGCCACTGGTTGACTAAAGAGCTGAGAAAGATGGAGGTAATTCCATGCAATTTTTAAGGGACAGGACGGGAGGGCCATAGTTTCCCTATGGAAAACAAGAATACTGTCACTGGTCAATGCTGAGGGGATTGTGAGCCAACCAAACTACCAGGTGTGTCACTGCATGTAGCCCCTAAGAGAGGCAAATATATTTCAGAAGAGAACAACATAGGCTCTAACTTGAAGGGGGGAGTCACCTGAGATGGGGGTGAGGAGAGGGGGGTAGAGGGAAGGGGAAAGGGGAAGTCGTATGAGAGGGGAGTGCAAGGAACCAGGAGTTTCTTGTCTTCTCCCTCCCATTTTTTTATGTCACCAAAAAGTTGTTTAATTTTCTTCTTCTGAATAATGCTTTGTTTTCATGTCATCAAAACAAACCAGCATGCATTCAGTAGTGACTCATTAATCTGTTCCTTTAAAAATTAATACATTCTAATAATGGAGAAGCACAGAATATATTAAGTTACTAGAAACATTAAAGAAAACTTTCTTGTCCTTCCAATTTTCTTAGCCCCTGGGGGAGGAGCCTTCATTTAATAACTGAGGTCCCCAGTTATAAAATTTACTGGTAAGTACAAACCTGCATGGGCAGAATGGCTGGCAAGTTGGACAGTTATATGTATGGTACTAGTCTTCGTGGCTTAGTGAATTATTCTTTGGGCCACACAGCCCAAAGGAATCCTCCATGCTTCATTGTCATGGTGTGTATGTACGTAAAGGGATTATTGCAAGATGATGCATTTCATTTCTAGCTGAGAAAATCAACAATGAAGTGGTGAACCCACATTCTCCCATCCATGTGTAACTCCAGCATCTTGGTCTCTTTCATGTGTAAGAGGGTACTATATAGTCTTGGCGGTCAAGGGAAATGGGGAAAGTCTCTCTGACTAGTATATGGGTGAGAAGGGAGCAGATAAAATCCTAACAATAATAATTTTTGAAAGGTTGTTTTATTATCCAGCATGAACAGAACTTGACAGTCCTCCCATGTAACAATACATAAATGGCTAATTCTAGAACTAGCTAGAAAAAAAAATGTAGTCAGAACAGAGACACTTTTAAGTGGCCTCCAGCCTTGGGAAGAGAAGGGGTGAGTTTCCAGTGGTGTAGTCTGGGTACAGACTAATTGGGTGTTAATCCCCCCTTGCTCTACTACTGCCTGGTTTGTGGTCTAAGATGAGCCCTCTAATTCTCTAACTCTCTTTTGTCCTCTGGGGAAAGAAGATTAAAACCAAACCAAACCAAACAAACAAACAAACAAACAAACAAACAAAAAAAAAAAACAGTGCCTCTGGATAGAGTTACTGGCACAGTTTAATTAAATGAGCAAAAGACTGACCACCACCACCCACACACACAATGCATTCTTTAGTTGTCTGTCTCAGAAAATGGTCCTCAATTCATCAAGTATAGTACATCAAGGCCAAATTCAAAAGAAACTTCTTAGTCGAATGTCTCAGTTCATTTTCTGTTGCTATAATTGCATGCTACACTCTGGGAGGCTTATGAAGAATAGAGAGAGGTTCAGGAGAGATGTGATGGCATAGGCCTGGAGTCCCAGAACTTGGGAGGCTAAGGTAGGAGCATCAAGGGTCAGAGAGTTAACTCACTCATTATGATCATTTCTAGTTCAATCCATTTGTCCACAAACTTCAGGAATTCCTTGTTTTTAATAGCTGAGTAGTATTCCATAGTGTATATGTACCACAGTTTCTTTATCCACTCTTCTACTGAGGGACACTTAGGCTATTTCCATGTTCTGGCTATTATGAATAAGGCTGCTATGAACATGGTTGAGCAAATGTTCTTGTTGTGTGCTGGAGCATCTTCTGGGCTGCATAATGAGATGGTCTCAACCCCAACTTAACAACAACAACAACAACAACAACAAAAATAAGAGTAAAGGTTTAACCCAGAAGAGCAGAGACTGGAAGAGCCAAGGTTGAGAGGCCATGCTGCTTGTCTACTTCTTTCCTTGAATCTCATGTCTACCAGGATGCCTAGAAGGTTCTATTCTGGAAGAAATGCTGTACCTGTGCCTTTGTTTACCTCCATTACCCCCTGTCCTGATCCCAGACAACTTTTTCTTACTTGTTTTCTGCTATGTGCTCTAGCGGGGTTCTCTGCCTTCCCTTTGCTCCTACACCCTTCACAAAGCAGCCATCTGTAGGCGTTACACGCAGTGGGACTATGCAATTCCCTAGGTTAAACCAGCCTGTGTAATTCCTTAGTTTGGACCTACCCAATGGCTTTCCTTCCCATGCTCATCCGATGCAATCTTAATCCAAACCTCTCTGCTTCTGCATTAGCCTGTGTCTGCCTTCCCAGTCCTCTCATCATCACACTAGAGAAAGGATTCTAGAACTCTGCTTTCCACCTTCCAGAATAACCCTGCTCTGGCTTGATACACTTAGTGAGCTTCCTATGTGTGGACTTAGAACTTAGCTGTGACATTTTCATTGGCGGTTCCTTAGGGCTGTGACACAGGCAGAAAAGCAGATGCACTGGGGTCTGCACTGTAGGACTCTGTGCTTCCAGCTCTAGCAGGAGAAGGAGGTGCCTAAGTTAGCTGTCTGTTTAAGGAGCATGAGAGAGGATGGAGTAATGGTCAATCCAGAGGACTACAGAGCTCTGAGCATCAAAGGTAAGCACTCATTGGCCTAAGCATCTGAGTTTGCGGGTGGTGTGCAGTGTTATAGCAAGGAATCATGTGCACACTCAGACCTTATCTTTTTTGTTTCCTGAAGTTTTCTTCCTATTTGTCCTGCTTGAGTGTTTTCTCTTGTCCAATACGGAATCTCTCAACCTTGGCTCTAGTGGCAATGAGGGCTGGATAATTCTGTATTGCAGGAGGAACATCCTGTGTCCTGTACATTTTAGGGAACTTAGCATCCCTGGCCCCTATCCACTAGATACCAGTATCAGTCTCCTTTTATCCCCCAGTTGTGGCAACCAAAGACATATGCAAACCCTGCCAGATGTCCAGAAAGAGGGACAAAATTGTGCCAGTGGCAAGCTACTAGTTTAGAATATTTTCTTCCCTAGTCTTAAAGCTAGCTCCTTCCTGACCTTTAGGCCCAGGTTTAATGTGGCACCTTGGGTGGGCCCATACTTGGCTGTCGGGACTTGCTCATTGATTTCTTTACTCTTTCTTCTGCCTCCCCTCCTCCACAGCGCAACACCGGGGCCCTTCAAAAGCCAGACTGCTGCCTGCTCTGCTCAACTTTCCTGGCACGTGACAGGCATCTCATAAATCCATTCCAATGAATGAAAGGTCAGAAGATACCATAGACTGTAAAGGATGAATGAATCATAAAAGTGAAGAAGGAAATAAAAGGCAAGGGAAACAGGTCCACACAGAGTTTGGCAGCTGGGAAGTGTCTGAGCTTGTAAGTCACCGTTCTGTAGTGCTGCGCTGCCCTCTGGGTTTTACACTGAACTACCAATAACACAATCTTCTGGGAGCCCTGGCGGGGGTTGACTGACTGAGAGATAATCCTCATAGGTCTTACCATGTCTTTAGAATGGATTTAAGCAGTGCAACAGTTCAATGGGCGTGGCTTAACTTATTTCCCCACACAGCTGTCCCCACTGATCTCTTTGGTTCTCATTGTGTCAGTAGCCTCCGAATAGCTAATAGATAGGTGTGGATGAAGGTGTGTGCCAAAGAGCCGAGTTGGTGGGGGGTGGGGGCTAATCAGCTTCTTGGCTACTACATGTGTGATTTACTCTCCACCCCCTACCCCCGCCCCTACCATGCCACCTTCTCTCCTTGTAACAGGTGATAGAGCTAACCTCCCAGGCTGACAGTTCATCAGAGATGAAAACACCACCACCTAAATACAAAACCAGCCACATCCAGTGGTGTGCGGGGACTCTGTGATTCAAGAAGGCAAGAGGAAGCCCACCAGTCCCTGCCTCACCCTGAACTTAAACTTTGATCTGCAAGCTGGTAAGATAGGAAATGCTAGGATATTCTGGTTGAAGCCAGTGAGTGCCTATAAGGGTGGCGAGTGCGCGTGCGAGCGTGTGTGTGTGCGTGCGAGCGTGTGTGTGTGTGTGCGTGCGTGCTGGGATTCAATCTGATAGGACTTGCTACTTGCCTGCAGATTCTCAGGGCCACACTGTCTTTGGGGTAGTTCTCCCAAATGTTTGATTTCTTCCGTGCCTTGAGGTCAGCTCAGTCCTCCTTCATCTCGTTCTTGTTTTTCCAGACCTGTGCCAAGTTGCCTCCCACTGGCAATTCACGTCCTACTGACACCGAAGAGTCATAAATGGCTTTGTCTGGTCCCCTTCAGAGAGTCTGCAGTTGCAGCCAGAGCCTCTTCCAAGGATCCTCCTCTCCTTGGCTCAGCTCACTGCAGGGCGAGGTTTTGCTGACACAGCCTCCCTCCTCCCATCTGGCCAATGGGAACACTCCCTCTGAATAGAGGAGGAAGCCGACTTAGGCGGCAGAGCTCAGAAGGAGTTCAGGCAAGGGCACCCTCAAACACGAGGCTTCTTTGGTGCAATGATTATTTTGAGCAAGGTGCCAAATTACAGCCAGCACTCTCCAAACCACCTCATTAAAATCAGACCCGATGAAAGGAATTCACACATCTTAAATCCTTTCCCTGCCAGCTAGGGAAGGTGGGTGCTTATCAGGGTGTTGCAGTTTTTCCTTTGTTTCTACCAGGTACAGCAAAAGAGAATGATTCATTGAGTGGAAGAGAAAACTCGCAGAAGCCAGGGAAGGCTGAGTTCAGGAGGTTTTAGAGACTCAGATGGGTTCTGATTGGCTGCTGTGTGTATGCAAAATAGGTGAAAGGTAAGGACCAATCAGAGGAGAGACTGCCAAACTAGGCGGGTTCTCAATTAGGTATGAGGCTCTATCCTTTTTCCTCTTTTCCACTGGAGAAGTGGGGGAGGTGGAGGTGAAGGCAGGGTAGTTTATCTCCCCCTGTCCTCAGGATTTGTTTCTGACCCCTGGTTCCAGTGACAGTGACATCATCCCCAGACAGAGCTGGCTATACACTATTGTATCAGCCCACATGTCGTTCCCAACACCCAGCCCTTCTCTTTTAAGGGACCCTGACTCTCTTCTCATCCTTATGAAGACACCATATGAACTCCCAAATCTTAGAGATACTGGCCTTTCGCCTCTGGAGTATGTGTGCATAGACTGTTTAAAATTAACCCACCTGTCTGCCTCCTGACTGTGTGACTCTTGATGGGGCCAAGAATTTCATCGACCCACTGTGGATCCCATCACAGGGTGAGGGATCTCCTTTCCTACAGTGCCAAAGCAGAATCTGTGAAACAGAAAGGCCGGGGCTGGCAGACAGAGTTCATCTGGTGTGGACAGCTTTCTTACAAAGTGGGAACGTTACCAATATCCCAGAGATATTTATTTCTCCCAGAAAACTGCATGGCCTGACCACAGTGGGCCTGGGATCCTAGAAGGGAAATTTAGCAGGAGTTAAGCTACGGCCCCTTGCGGCCTGGCTCCCAGCAGGCTCTTCTGGGCCACTCTTGATTGCTGCTGCATTTGTTTTCTCACTCCTTCATGCACTGTCGGAACAGTGAAATCTGAGTTCCGCTCTAAAAAGGACACTAAAGCCACCCTGACACCTATCATTTGGTCACCTGGATAATGGAGCCAATGACACCTGTGAGGCTGCTGTGGGCTGGACCCACCCACACCCACTCCCCATTCATGCACTAAAGTCCTAATCTCTGGGGCCTCAGGATGTCCTTATAGTCAGGAACCAAGGCTTAAAGAGGTAATGGAATTAATGGGATCAATGGGGTGGTCAATATGACTGAGGTCTTATTAGGAGAGGAGATGGCCAGGTTTGGTGGCGCACACCTGCAATCCCAGTACTTCAGAGCCGAGGAAAGGAGGGTTATAAGTTGAAGCTAGCCTGGGCTACATATTGAGAAGAGATTAGAAAAGGAAGGAGAAAGAAGAAGGGAAGAAACAACTGCAGGAAAAGATCAGTGTGCTGGCTGGTTTTACGCAACTTGACACAAAGTAAAGTATCTGAAAGGTGGGTACCTCAGTGGAGAAGATGCCACAATAAGATTCCACTATAAGTCATTTTCTTAAATTAGTGATTGGTGGGGGAAGGCCGAGTCCATTGTGTGTGGTACCATTTCTGGGCTGGGTGGTCCTGGGTTCTATAAGAAAGCAGAGTGAACAAGCCATGAGGACCAAGCCAGTAAGCAGCATCCCTCCATGGCCTCGGCATCAGTTCCTGCCTCCAGCTTCCTGCCCTGTTTGACTTCCTGTTCTGACTTCCTTAGATAATGACAAACAGCCAATAAACTCTTTTCTCCCCAACTTGATTTTAGTCGTGGTGTTTTGTCACAGCAACAGTAACCTGAACTAAGACAATCAGGCTGGTGGGTAGGGCCATGGAGAAGTCAAACCTACCTTGGAGGAGAGAGAAGTGCAGTTTCCAATGTCTAAAGCAAAGATGCAGTGTCCTAAGATATGCTTTTGTGGTTTCGAAGTCATAGGATGCATCAAGAAGAACCTATTTCAGAGGCTTACTTTATTTTTATTCGTGTGTGTGTGTCTATGTGTGGGTATGTGCACATATTATAAGTGCCTGTGAAGGCCAGAAGAGGATATTAGATTCCCTGGATCTGGAGATACAGGCTGTTTGTGAGTCATCTGACATGGAGGCTGGGAACTGAATTCAGGTTCTCTGGAAAAGTAGTATGTGCTCTTAGTTGCTGGGACAGCACTCCAGGCCCAGGAAGAATCTTCTTTAAAAGGTCCTTTAGGGGCTAGCCACTTGCAAGTGTTTAATGTATGACTGATAGGTATCAATAGCCCTTTGTAGAGAACATGGCATTGTGGGGCCTTGTCAGCTTTTGAACTTTTATATGGCGATGCTGATGACATCTAGATTCTAGACAAAACATTTCACCTTAAGCCCAGGTGAAAAGAAAAGGCATCTTTAAGGGAACAACAGACACTGGTGTATGTCTATCTATTGTCTTCCCTGTCTTCTGTCTTGTCAGCAAAGTCATCTGGTAGGAAGGGGCTGAAAACACTAGATACAGATGTGTTTCCCAGGATCAGTCAGAGCATCCACAGAAGGCCCAGTCCCTAGGGATGGGACTTCTGGGAAAGAGACTCTTAGCCATCAACAGGAGCCTCAAGAGAAGACAACTCCCCCAGATGCCTGCTGTCACTTCCTGTGTGTTGCCAAGAACTGAAGCCATGGGGTCCTGAGATCAAGGAACAAAAGGGTCAAGAACTGAGAATTTGAATGTGCAAGAGACAAAGTTATTGAAGACATTAATCAGTAAGGAGGAAGTGGGGAGGGGGAGGTAGGAATGAAATTAGCTCAATTTCTTTCAGAAATAGTTGCAAGAGTAAAACAAGTAAGCAGATTTAAAAAAAAAGACTAAGTGGAAGGAAGTCTCTGGGTGCTTCTGGTTCCGGGATGTGTATCTAACAGCCCTGAGCCAGTTGTTTTCCTTTTCTAGCCTTTGGTCCAGAAAGCTTTTGCTGTTGGGTTTAACTGTGCCTGTGTTCCTCTTATCCCCACATCAAAATCACACACTCATAAAGCACCTTACAGTTTTATTGCCAAACCCTAGTTCTTTAATAAAACTAAGTGGGACCGGGAGACTGGCCGGCTGTGGAGTGCTTGTAGGAAAGCCTGAGATGCTGAGTTCAGATTCCTGGCACCCATGCAAAATGCTAAGTGTGTGTGTGTGTGTGGGGGGGTGTATGCTTGAGATCTCAAGACTGGGTGGAGGGGCTGCAGGGCGAGAGCCAGGTAGAGCCTTGAAATAGCTGGCTGGACGGTGCAGCCAAGCAGCGCACTTCAGGTTCAGTGAGAGCCCTCATCTCAAAACACTCGGTGGAGAAGAATTATGGAGGAACACGCCTGCTGTCAACCTCTGGCATTCATGCTCATGCGTACACGCACGTTACTGTGTAACCTTCTCCCACATAAGGAAACTTGTGCATGCTGCACACACAGGGAGCAAAGCAAAGAAAAATATATACCACAGCTTTATGTTTACTTGTAAATTTGCTTAACTTTTAAACATCGTAAATTATGCCCTTGGCATGACCTAACCTCAAAGAGCCCCAGAATGGCACATGCAGGTGGCCCTAGTGAGCTTTTCCTATCATCAATATTCTTGACATTCTTGATGAAAAACCACTTAAAGACTTAGTCTGTGTAGCCACCATACAAAAAGGCCAGAACTGAATCTACCCAGTTAAAGGCCTTGCCAAGGATCCTATAGCTCAACGGAGGCCCTCTGGGGCTGAGTGAAGGATTCCTATTCCTTGTGTGTATGTGTGTATGCATATCCTTGTTTGGGGGGGGTGCACTCCCATGCACAGAGGCAGGAGTACATCCATGTACACGTGGAGGGCCGAGGACAACCTCAACTATCATTCCTCAGAGACAGTTGACCCCCTTTTTAAGACAAGGTCTCTCACTGGCCTGAAGCTTAGCCAGTTTGGCTAGGCTGGGTTTCTAGAAAGCCTGGCCTCTATCTGTCTCACAAGCACATACTTTCCAAGGTAGGCTGAGGGATTGAACTCAGATCCTCCTGTTTGCCTTGTAAGCACTTTACCAAGACTCACCCAGCCTGTCACCTAACAGGCCTGCTATCCTGTTCTCAGTCAGTGGTGAGGATGGCCCTCCCTGGCCTTTGAAGAAATACAACCCAAACAAGCACAGCAGAGAGGGTTGAGGAGTGGGCCGACCTCAGGTAGGTCTTGTGCAGGGCTAAGGCTAGCTTCTCTGCAGATGCTTGTCTCTCATCTGGTGTAACCCTAGCTGTCCATGGCCCACATCATAGAGGAAGCATGGTAACTTTGTCTCTCAACTTCCAAACTTCAGCTGCCCCAGGAAGAGCCATCTTTTCCCAGTCCTCTTCTCCCAGCTGATGCTATCAGCTGTCAGAGGCAGGAGGATGCTAGGCTGCACCCGTCCTATGCCACAGACTTGGGACTGGCAGGTAGGGCAAGTAAGTCATCTCTCCTGGGACCATAGGGAGTATTAGCGGGACCTGGGCTGGGGAGAGTGGCCAGGAGTGCCTCAGGGGGTATTCGCAGAGTGCTTGCTACATATCCTTGCTGATTCTTACAAGGGATCTAGATGGAGCCAGAAGGGACCACTTTCAGAGTAGCAGGTGATGTATTTAAAAGCGGCGGCCGTGTTATTAAATATTTATGGCCACTTAGTTTGATGTAAAACACCCATCAACCATTTCCGCGGAGCCTGCCTGCTGTTCACGAGTTCTGTGTGTGGTGGGGCTTCTTGGTGAGTTCTAGCTCAAGCCCTTGTCAGGACCCTCTGCCTGAGACAGACGTGCTGCACCTGGGTGCCATCCCCACAGCAAGGAAAGGGGAGGCGGGAAATCTGCTGAGCAGGAACCATCCTGCCCTTCTTGACAGTGAGAACTGTAGACTGTGCCCTCCGCCCTGTCTCTTCTTTTAGGATGACAAATTTGACATTGTCAAAGTGTTCGATTTCCCTCCAGCCCTTCTAAATTCCCAGCAGGGACCTCCCCAAATGAAAGGCACAAGAGAAAAGCGAACAGGGCACGTGAGCCTGTAGCCCTGAGGAGTAGCAGAGAAGTCAGAGGTGGCTCCCACTCTCCCTTAAACACTTCAACGCAAAGAAGGAGGGTGTGGAGCAGGGAGCCACTGCGCATCCCAGCTAACAGGTGAGAAAGTGGTCAGCTGGCATCCTCTCCACCTGACAGAGCCTTTCATGGGGCTTAGGAAGGTAGCTAGAGTGCTTGCCTAGCCTGCACCAAGCCCCGGGGCTCACTAGGCATTGTAGCACACACCTATAACCCCAACACCAAGGGCAGAAGGATCTGGAGGTTAGAATCAGTTATCCTTGGCTACATGGCAAATTCCAGGCATCCTGGCCTTATGAGACTCTTAAAAAACAAACAAACAAACAAACAAAAAAACCCCACAAAACTTCCTGCCAGGTTTTGCCTGAAACTGACTGGGAGAGAAAAAGACTTCGTTTATTCACTTATGAGACCAGAACAAGATGTGGATATTTTCTTCACAGCGCTGAATTTCCTCTAGTTCCTTCTCAGGCCAGTCCCCACCCCCACCCTCACCCTCCAGAACCACTATCTAATTTCTATCCCCACAGATGAGACTGTCCTTTTCTTGGATTGTATATAAAAGAAGTGAAAACAAAGTGGAAGTCCCTCCGTATGTCTGACTTCTTAGCAGCATCACTCGCACTGCATGTAGCTGTAGCATTCCTTTTACTGCTGACTATTATTCCATCGTATCTCTTTTCTATAACTTTGTTCTTTGTTTTTCTATGGATGGACATATTTTTAAATATAATTTCTGGGTATTATGAAAACAATGCTACATATATTTTCACTTAATTCTTTTTGTGCAATGTTGTCATTGCTCTTGAGTAAGTACCTACAAGCAGAATGGCGGAATGAATCAGAACTGCTAACAGAGATGTAAAGCAATTGTGCCATCTCACACTAAGGAAGAGTGTGGATCCTGTGGGGTGACTGTTTCCTGAGAGGGGAGTGCCACATGTGGGAATCTAGAGGTGGTGGCTCCTGGCTGATGGTAGTGTGCAATCCTAGTCTATTTACTCGTGGGTCTTGTCTTAGGCAATGTTCCATTGCTGGGAAGAGACACCATGACCATCGCGACTCTTGGGGATGGTTTACAGTTTCCGAGGTTTAGTCCATCATCTTCATGGCGGAGAGCATGGCAGCACACAGGCAGTCATGGTCCTAGAGGAGCTGAGAGTTCCAAGTCTGGATCTGAAGGCAGCAGGAAGAGAGAGAGAGAGACACTGGGCCTGGCTTGAGCTTTTGAAACTTCAAAGCCTACCCCCAGTGACACACTTCCACACCTACTCCAACAAAACCTCACCTCCTGATTCCTCCCAAATAGTGCCACTCCCTGATGACTAAGCATTCAAATATATGAGCCTATAGGGGCCATTCTTATTCAAACTACCGCAGGTCTCAGTCCCCACTGCCCTGCTCCACATGGCAGAACACGGACACCTACACTGTGCTGGTCAGGATCCTGGTTGGGTATGGCTGATGGGTGGTACTGCATCCCTGGGAAGATTAGGCTGGGTGTAGGAAATCAGAAGTTCTGGATGCTGGCCACTAGGAGGTGCTAGATTAGATGTGGTCAATGAAAACTACTGCACTGGGTGTGGCCAGTGGAAGGTGTCTCCTAGGAGGCAGAGGGAGGGATAAGGCAGGGTATTTCTCCCATCACTGCCTCTGGTGATCTCCCTTGCAGCACTGACCTCATCCCTGCTATGATTTCCGTGGCACAGGCTCACTGTGACTGTAACCTCACAGGCTGCCTCTAGCCCCTCACTAAAGACATCCCCACCCATTCATCTCTGTGTGAAGGAGGCCATTTGGATGCCCACAGGCCCTTGGATGTGGCCTAGAGCTGGTGAGAAGGCCTTGAATTGCTGAGGGACCCTGGCACTCTCAGCAGGGTCTTTCAGAAACCTCTGCCGTGCTGCACCGGGTGCAGTTTCATGAGCCCCTAGGAGTCCCTGGGAGAAGGAGCTGTCAGCAGTGCTCACCCAGGAATGGGAGAGAGAAGAAGAGTGGAGGCTTTGCTACTGACTGCATTAAAACATGTGAAGTTGAACTGTTTTCCCCTAAAGTCCCTTTCTGATTGTGAGCAAGCTTCACTTGAAGTTGTAGACCAAAGAGCTGGGTATACTCTGCCAGGCTCTCCCAGTGCTGTCATTATGTAACCCACAGTGGAGTGGCCCTGACACAAACAAACACAGGCCAACATTTTACTCCAGTTACCCTAGCTGGACTGACTCTTCGCAGGTGTTTGTGTGCATGTTTCTGTGCCAATTTATCATACATGTGGGCTAGCATGTGCACCTTCGGTCAAAGCATAGTACACACACACCAATGCACAAACATACACACACTGACACAAACATGCTCATGAGCATACACACACATGTACACACACACACACACCCATGCATGTGCACATGCACATGCAAGATAGACACTTCCATTCACATGTGAGTCCATGACTGTCCTGTAGCCACATCAACCTCCCTCCTGGCTGGCCTCCGCTCCATTGCCTGGCAAGTATCCCTGCGTCTTCTCTGCTTGGCAGGTCCTATTCTGCCCAACACTGAGAGGACCTCTGGGGCCTAGAATCAGCAAGAGACAAGACAAAGACAAGACAAGAGAGGACCTGAACAAGAGGGCCGCAGAGCGTAGTGTGTGCGCTCATGATGATCAAGGACAGAGGTGCCTTGCGCTGGCTCGGGTGGCCTGAAGCCTCTCTGTAACTTCTCACCTGTTGCCCTCCCTAATCAGAGACTCAATCCCCACCATCACCTGCCTTTCCACAGGCGTCGTACGGCCTCA
This sequence comes from Acomys russatus, assembly GCF_903995435.1. Lineage (NCBI taxonomy): Eukaryota > Metazoa > Chordata > Mammalia > Rodentia > Muridae > Acomys > Acomys russatus. Next base: position 28,199,566 of record NC_067149.1, read on the forward strand.
GGATCTTTCTTAACTCAGGGCTCCCGCAGCATAGACCAAAACGCCTCGGAGTTGTCCCTCAGTGAGCAGGGAGGGACGAAGGGAGAAACAAAGCTGTTGATGGCAACCAGTGGATTGCTAGAGAGGGGTAAGGGACGCCTTGAGCTTGCCCATGGCCTTCTCTCACACCCAGCTCTGACTGCAGTGGAGACAGCCACTGGCCTTTCTGTGCCGCTCTTAACCCGGCTGTATAACAGTCCCAGGGCATCCTGGGTCTAACACAGATCCTCAGCCCTCACCCCAGAGAGGCTGTTTCAGACAGTCTTTGGTGGAGCTCAGAAAAGGACCTGCAGTTTGCATCCTGGGTGCCTCTGATAACAGAGTCACCCTCACTGAACTGAGTGTGGGCCACCGTTTGCTTTGTTTCCACTCTGAAGGGATTCTGGCCAGCTTGAGTGTGGCAGGCATGGACCTGGCAGGCCCTGCCATCTCCCTGATTTCCTCTGCCTTGCTAAAGAACCATTAGATCACATGCTAAAGCTACCCACCATTAGATTGCATCCTAAAGCTACCCACCAAGGTCCATTTCCTTACTTGGCCAATTCCTCCTCCTGAGACTATCATGGCTCAGCTATCAAAGTATTAAAGTCCAGCAATCAAAACCTCCCTTTGGCTGCCCTAATTAACATGCCCAATCAAAATTAAGCACCTCACCCTAACACAGGCTTTGCCATTTTACCTTTATAAACTGCCATTTACCTATATGTCTGTCTCATCTCTAGCCAGAGGCAGTCCTTTTGTCCCATTCCCTCACCCCTGGACAAATACCCGGTACCCCTCCCCCTTACCCCTCCCTTCTCTTCTCTCCCTTGTTCCCTATGCCTTCTCCCTCTATCTCCCGTCTTTGTCTCTTATTCCCTGCCCTCTATCCCTATGGGGCTAATAAATCTCCCTTCTGTTGAAACCTTGGTCTTGGGGGTCCTAAGGCAATACCATTCCTCTCACACACCAGCCACGGCTGCTTCTGGGTCATCTACTTGTGCCCGAATTGCGTCCCTGGTGAACAGCGCTACAGGAGAGTGGCTCTTGTGCCTCTTCTCAACAGCCCTGGGCATCCTGCTCCCATCCTCACCTAGAAGCAGCCACGCGGCCTCTTCTCAGTCCCTGGGATGCCACCTTGCCAGCCGGCACCTGATGCTCTGGCCTTTAGGTCTCCTGCTTGCCTTCTCTGAACCATTCAAGCTTCTCCCTGGACTATAAGTCCCAAGAAGTGAGACTTCAAGAAAGACTCTGCTCCTGGTCAGAGCCCCACCAGAGCATGGAGTTAATTCTGTTCAATTTATAGCATGACATTCCTTCCTGAGGACATTTCGGATGCCACCTTCTAGAAAACTCACAATCGCCATATAACTCTACAGTGTCCCTAAGAGGACTGGCGTCCCCTGGGGCAGCACACATCTTGCCTAACTACATGCAAGAGTCTGAGAGGTAGCATTCCCATCCCTCAGCTTCTGGCCACATTAAGAACTTCCCTCGGAACCACTCTAATTAATATGCTAAATATTAATTAACATATCGCTACCCCAATCAGGGTATAAATATAGAGTCAGTCTATTTGGCCCCTGCTTGAAACTCCAAACCCTAGACAATGTTCCTGGTGGCTGAGTAGTTAACACGGGAATGGTTTCTTCTCTTACACAGCCCTCAACACCTTTCTAAAAAAATTCATTCCCAAGTGTCTCTTCTGCCTTCTGTCCTAGTTACTTTTCTATTGCTCTGATAACAAAAAACACACACACAAAAACCAAACAAACAAACAAAAAACCACCACGACCAAGACAGTTTATAGAAAAACCGTTTGTGTGGGGCTTGCCGTTCCAGAGGGATAAAGGTCTAACATCATGGTGGGGAAGCATGGCCGCAGGCAGGCACAGTGACTGGGGCTGGAAGCTGAGGGCTCAGGGTTTGCATCCTGAGACCAACCTGGGGATGACGTGTGACTTTGAAAACACCAAAGTTTACTCCAAGTGTCGCACTTTCTTCAGCAAGACCACACCTCCTATGTCTCTACAAAGAGGGCCATCAACCAGGGACCAGGGATTCAAATACCCAGGACTAGGGGGGGCGCATCTTATTCAAGTCGCTTACCATACCTGAGCATTTGGCCATCCTTACTATAATACATATTGTAAAGTATTGTCACTGGTTTCTTTTCTCTATTTGAGAGGTTCTCAACCTGTGGGTTGTGACTCCTTCGGAGGTCAAATGACCCCTTCACAGGGGTCGCATATCAGATATCTTGCATAGAAGACATTGACATTATGATTCATAACAGTGGCAAAATTATAGTTATGAAGTAGCAATGAAAATAATTTGTGGTGGGGAGGTCACTAGCATATGAAGAACTGTATTAAAGGGTCTGTTAAGAACCACTGCTCTATTTATTTGTGTGTGTGTGTGTGTGTGTGTGTGTGTGTGTGTGTTTGATTTTAGGTACAGAATGCCTTCTCCCTTTTGTGTGTGTACCTGTTCATGTGTACATATAGGAGTGAGGTGCATGCGCGCGCGCATGTGTGTGCGTGTGCGTGTGCGTGTGCGTGTGCGTGTGAAGGCTAAAAGGTGATCTAATTTCTTTATGAGGCAGAGCCCTTTGCTGACCTGAAGCTTACTGTTTTGGGTAGACTGGCTGGCTGGAGAACTCTGGAAATTATGTCTATGTGTCTCCATATCTTTCATTTTGTTCATTTCACTCATTCTTTCTCCCTCCTTCCCTTTTCCCCTTGTTTCCTTCCTTTCTTTCCAGGGTCTCTCATTCCCCTGGATCTCACTGATGTGACTAGACTGGCTAGCCAAGGATCCCCAAGGATCTTCCCGGTGCTGCCTCTCCAGTGCTGGGTTCCAAGCAGGCCTGGCTTTTTTTTTTTTTTTTTTTAAACAGGCTCTGGGATTAGAATTCAGGTCTTTGTGTTTACACAGTAAACATCTCCCCAGCTCTCTTTTCTCTATTTAAATCTCCCTGTCCCCTAGCACGCTAATAGACTCCAAGCCTCCGAGAGCAGAAGCCGTCCTGTACTAGTCTGGTGGCTGTGGAAGCAGGTATTGAACATCTGATTGGCATATACACCACAAGCTTGCCTTTCTTTGTGCCTGGGAAATAGAAGAGCTATTTTAAGGTCATCCCTTAGCTCACTGTGAAAGAACAGAGGTCCCTGCTGTGGTGGCAATCACTATGACACAAGCCACTTGCCACTCTGGCACCATTAGTTGATAAGGAAACACAGTCGTGGCATTGTCTTCCAAAGGACAGCTTCATTCAGCTTCTGTTAGCTTCTGCCAATGCTTCCCCTAACTAACCAGGGACTCAGAAGCCGGAGGCAAACAGGTGCCTGAGCGAGTGCATGAGACCTTGGCGTCCTGGGCAGGCCCTGGGCCCAGTCTCCCTGCCTTCCCAGTCAGATCCATGCTGAATAATAAGGCCCACAAATCTTTTGTCTGGAAAATTATCTTCCTGTAACACTGGAAGCTGTTGCCATGGAAATAAAATAGCCTATTAGCCTAAATCTACCCAAACACGGGAGAGACCCCGGCTGGCTTGCTGTGGCCCATCATTAATAAGGAGAAAAGCAGATTAACCTTTAAGAGAATGGACAGGAATGGCAGGAACTGTCGGGATTATGAGTTTTCACGTGGAGTTTATTGGGAAGTCCCTCTCTCCCTGGAGCAGCCATGCTGAGAAGGAAGCTGTGAAGATTTGAAGTGGAAATTAGACCCACCTGCCAGGCCTGGAGGTTTCCTGGGGATGCCCCACCTCACCCTACTTAACTCACTGGAGAGTGTGCAGTCATGAGGTCTCCTGTTGAGCAGGTGCTGAGAAAGGCGGGACCTACATAGGCTCCCGTCCCATCTCACAGCCAAAAGGCCAGAAGGGAGCTGGAGACAGATGGAGTCAAATCCAGGCTAGCCTGGCCTGCTGCTTCTCCCATGGGCAGCCCAAATGCCAAGTTCCTGAAGTTCAGGCTGCCAGGGACACAGAAAGAGTTCTGCTTCTTCCTGTGGCTGGTTATGGAGTTGGCTGGCACCAGGTAGGGACAGCCTGTGTTCCCAGAGGCTTACAGAGAGCTAGTCCTACCCAGAGAACTGCTTGTACACCTGCATGGCCAGAGCTGTCAGCAGACATTCTTACTCCAGGAAGGAGGGTTGTGCCAGGGGCTTGACAGATATCCAGAGAGACTCAGCCTGTGGAAGCCTATGCTTGCTCCGGCAGCAGACCATGAATCCCAGGCTTTCCTTTTCCTGCTTCCTCCAAGGAAGAAAGTGACAAAGTGTCCCTGTGAGCAGCAGGCATCATGATTAAAGGCTGTCCTGCCACAGGGATATCGTTTCATACTCCATGTCCTCGCTAACCCCTGTGGCTGACATCTGGAAATCCAAGACACCTGCTCCTGTCAGCAGGGGCCTTGTTTGCCTTGTGGCCTGATTCAGCTGTGGGAAGGAGATGGGTCCACGCTTCCTCCTGACTGTAGCTAACAGGCCAAGGTAGCAGTGGCTAGTTGCTGGAACAAGTGAGACACAGGGTCCAGTGACTTTCAGGGAGGCCAGCTGACTTCCTCTGCTTATCATGGTCCCATCAAAGGCTCTGGTCCGTACACATGGCAATGCTCTGTTCCCATATATTCTACTAGCATCTGGCTGGGGAGGAATAAAAGCGTAAGGAGGACCAATAGGGGAACGTCCAGGAAGCAGGCATCCTACAGGCATCTGCCTTCAGGGAAGAGACACAGACCTTCTCCTGGGAGTAGATGGTGAGAAACAGGCACTACCCAAGGTCACAGAGGTCTCAACAGAGGCTCAGAGACACCTGGGTCCCCCACTGACAATAACAGATGCCCACGGCTAGATATTCCCAATGGTGCCTTCTCCCACACACTCACAATGGAGATCCTGGTTGTACCAGTTGGGTGGGGAATCTAGACATTATGCCATTGGGGATCTGGGCACTGTGCCATCCCAACATTGTCCAAAACACACATGAAGAATTCCAGATCCTCAGAAAACAATTTCCTTGAACATGTATGTTTGTTGTGCAGTGAAGACTCACTTATTCCTCCCACGATTCATGAGAAATGGGAACATTAAATGGCTCTGATAAAAAAAAAAAATTAAATTTTAAAAAATGGCTCTGGTAAGTCTTGTGTTCAAAAGCTTTTCCTTGATCTAAAACATTGCAGAGCTTGAAAACTGCTTAACTTGCAAGCATGGGGTAGGGGGCAGAGTTCAGTCTTCAGAACTCACATGAAAAAGCTGGGCACAGTGGCACAGGCTTGTAATCCTAGAGCTGGGGAGCGGGGAAGGAAGGCTAATTTTGGTTGTCAACTTGACACAGCTGGGAACAGAGGACCTCAGCTGAGCTACTGCCCTCTACCAGATTGGCCTGTGGGCAAGTCTGTGGAGTGTCATCAAGACAACTGATGGTTGATGTGGAAGGCTCCAGCGCACTGTGGGTGGCAGCACCCATAGGCAGGATGAACCAAGCTCTTATAAGAAAGCAGGCTGAGTATGAGCGGGGGAACAAGTCAGTGAGCAGCACCTTCCGTGCTCTCTGCTTCAGTTCCTGCCTCCATGTTCCTGCCATAAATCCCTGCCCCGGCGTCCCTCAGTGTGACTGTGACGCGGCAGGGTAAGCCAAATAAAACTGTTTGTTTACCAAGGTGATTTTGGTCAGTTTTATATGACAGCAATAGAAAGCAAACTAGGACAGGTGGCAAAAGCAGAAAAAAGAGCAAACAAGAAGGGTAGACAGCTTCTGAAGAAAAGCATTCAAGTTCTCCTAAGGCTTGTGCCCCGCCCTCCCTGCCCCCTATTCCCCTCCCCCACCACCTCGCTCTTCACTCATACTTGACTATGGACCTTTCATCACTTTGTTGTTGTAAATGGAATTGCATTTCTTGGATTTAGAACTGCAAGGGGCATAATTTGAGCAAGCAGACTCAATAACACTGTGCTGATTAGTTTTTCTGTTTGTTGGTTTGTTTTGTCAACTTGACACAAACTAGGGTAATGTGGAAAACGGGAGACAAAATTGAAAAAATGCTTCCATCAGATTGGTTTACAGGCAAATCTATCAGGGATTTTCTTGATTGGCAGCTGATGAGGGAAGGTCCATCCCACTGTGGACAGTGACACCCTTGAGCAAGTGGTCCTGGATTGCATAAAATGAGCAAACTGAATAAGCCATGCTGAGGAAGCCAATGGGCAGAGGTCCTTCGTGATCTCCCCTGCCTCCTGGCTCTTGCCTTGAGTTCCTACCCTGACTTTCCCTCATGATGGGCGATGACCTCTAAGACATTTCATAGACTGATCTTAAGAAAGGCTCGTAAAAAAAAAAAAGAAAAGAAAAGAAAGAAAGAAAGAAAAGAAAGGCTCGTCCTGTGTAGAAGTTGCAGGACTAATTAAATGCTAGTTCCCCAAAATTCTCAAATTCAGATCACAACCCTGGGTACTACAAGATCAGCTGGCAAGTTAGCCTCTTCATGAAAATAGCATATCTTGCTGAGAAAGTGGTGTGTGTGTCGTGTGTGTGTGTCTTTGTGTGTGTATGAACCTGCACCCATGCGCATGTGGTTTGTTGGCTTATTGCTTCATTTCACAAACAATGAATAACCAGAGTCTCTGTTTTCACTTGGAAAATGGAGGCAAAGTAGCCTGGCTGGGCCAAGTGACAGGCCTGCAATCCCAGCTACCTGGGAGGCTGAGGCCAAAGGATTAATGTTTCTTGGAATCAGAGCTGCAAGGGACATATTAACAAACAGACCACATAGCACCCAGGTTTATTTTCTGCTGTCCTAGCATAGATGTGCATTGGGCTTAAGAACGAGGGCTGGACTTAGTCAAGATCAAAGGATTACCTCATGCAGAAGCCACAAGATCTGGCCAAAGCAAGTTTCAAGGCCAAACCTGGGCAGCTTTGTGAGACCCAGTCTCAGAGTAAAAAGGTCCAGAGATGGGTCAGTGGGTAAAAGAGAGTGTCACCAAACCTTGCAGCCTGAGTTCAATCCCTGGGACCCATATGGTAGAAGGAAAAGAATTGACTCCTCTGACAGTTGGCCTCTGACCTCTACATGTGCTTCCTTCCCCCAGACAATAAATAAATGTATTAAAAATACAATAAAAAAAATAGGGCTGGGAATGTACAAGGCCCTGGGTTCAAGTCCAGTACCACAAAAGCAAACACAAACAAGCAAATGAATTAATTGATGAAATAGCCCAGAGCTCACTCTGGGGCTGCAAGGTGACATGTCCTGCTTGCCCCCTTTCAATTAACTGAAACGGTCATGAAATGAGTAAGGGCTGTACAGACAGAAATTGCTTAAGAGGCTGAGTGACAAGTGGGTGACACTATCCCAGGAAGTATCTTGGAGATCATGTGACAGTGTGTAATGCAATGATTGGGCCATATAGTAAAATGAAAGAGTCAGCTGTGGCTGTGGGTCAGGACAGGAGCTCAGTTAATAGAGGGGAATGGAGGGGGAGAGGAGGGGAGGAAGGGGAGGGGAGGGGAAGGGTGGTGGGGGGGGGTGGAGAAGGAATTGCGGATCAGGGCTTAATGTAATTTTCTGAAGTTCTCCAGTAAGACAATTTAAAGGAATGTCATCTTTCACCTTCCAAACACATAACATTTCCTCAGCCCTGATCTGTGCTTGACTGGGTTAATTCAGTGGGAACATTCCAGAGGGCTCAGCAAAGGTCACTCTGTCCTGACACTCCTGACATTTAGTTGGACAATTTGTCCTGTGCATTAAAGGATGTTTAGCAACATCCCTGGCCTCCCTCAGTAGATGCCAACAGCATCCTCCTGAATCCCTGGTTATAACACCCAAAAATATCTCTGGGAGGCAGCAAGAATCTCCTCCTGTGGGTGAGAAACACTGGTATCACCGAGCCCATTCATTTTCAAGACGGAAAATGAAAAATATAAGTTTTAGCTTGAAAACATGAAAAGGAGCACACACACACACACACACACACACACACACACACACACAGAGAGAGAGAGAGAGAGAGAGAGAGAGAGAGAGAGAGAGAGAGAGAGAGAGAGAGAGAGAGAGAGAGAGAGAGAGCGAGCTAGAGAGAACAAATCAAAGATGGAAAATAGGACCTCTCCTCAGCTCAGGCCTGACATCACTCAGACTTCTTGGCTGGTTTCCACAGGCATGGCCCATGTCTACATGTCATCCTGGGGCGCAGGCCCAGGTGGCCAATCCCAGCAGTTCCACTGAGCACTTTTGGGCTCTCCTCACCTCATTCTCAAGCCTCCGAAAAGGCCAAGCCAGCTCTCCAGAGAGAAACGAAAACGTTTCCTGGTTGCACTTTCCAACAGCATTATTGCAACCTGAGGCCTTTGTATTTTTTTTTTTTTTTTTAACATCCTGTTTCTGATTTCCCCACTGGGCTTCTAGTACTGAGTAAAGCTTCTTTGAAAGGCCAGTATGTTCCAGAGAAAACCAGCACGCTCTTTGAAAGTGGGAGGCCAGGAAGGATGAGCTAGCAGCCTGTGAGCTATGAGCAGTCACAGGACACATATATTGTCTTCTGGGCTGGCTCCGGCAGGTCACTTCAACTGAGACTTGGTTTCCTCAAGGTGAAAGAAGACTGATGAGGACAGCACTTGGCTCACCATTTATATACTGTGCTGGGCACCGCTTCCTGTTGCATCCTGCCCTGTATGGCTGTACGGCTCAGACTTCCGGGGAAGTTCTGTTGTATATTACATATTCAAAGGCTTTGTAAAAACTGTCAAATGCATTTTTAAAAGTCCAAAGTCTGTTTCCAATTATTTCCTACCTCAGATACCGAGACCTCTACCCCAGTGTGCCTCCAGAAATTGAAAGAGCAGAATGGTTAAGAGTCCAAGTTGCAGGAGCAGCCAGCTCCAGAAATCAGATCCCAGACACCGCACAGGAGCTGGGCAAAAATAGTCACCTCCCTCGCTTCTGTTTTCTCATATGTAAATGAGAATTTAATATGCCTGTGATCTAAAGCACTTAGCACAGGGTGAGCTGTTACAGAGACTCATCCATATAAGGAGCTGGTGTTGGGGACCTTGAGACCCTTTGTAGATGGATTTTTAACTAGGAAAACAGAGAAAGGACTGGAGGCATTGGAGGAAAGTGGCAGAGCGCTGAGCCTGTGGTATGAGTTGGGAAAGGCATGCTCCTTGTGGCAATTCAGGAATATTCAAGTCCAGAAGATTACTACTAATGAGCCTGACATAAGTGCTGCTGAGCATAATAGAGCTCAAGAACATTCTCAAAATGTCTGTCTCTGCCACCAGTACAGACTCACTGCCCATGGTTCTCTGTTCTGTATATCCCATGGGATAAGGCTCAGCCTGGTTTTTGGGGCTACCCCAGTATGATTCCATCAAGGACTTTCAAGCTCTCTCACTCTGCTTCCGGAAGGGTTACATGCCTTCCCAAGAAGAAACACTGGAAGCAAATTGTGGGGCATTCCTGAGAATGGTCCCCCAGCTTCTGGAAGGTTACAGGTGAGGACATCCACATCACCAGGCCCTCGATTTCTGGGTGGTGCTTTTTGGTTTGTTGTTGTTTTTTTGTTTGTTTTTCCACATTTTTAATATATTTTTAATTTATTACTATTACTGATTGTTTGTTGTGTTGCTTTTGCGGTGCTAAGGATGCAACCCAGGGCTTTTCCCAGTACACAGTCTACCAATGTGCCACAGCATCCCCACATGTTGACACAACCCTTGGCTGGGTTTCTGAGCTTTGGTATGTAATCTGGATTTCCCCTTTGGCGCTCTCTGGCTTGAGACTCCTCTCCAAGATTTTAGCATCCCATGAGCAGCCCTGACTGAGGGTGATGTACACACTTTGTTTGAACAGAGGCTCAAGAGAGGGAAAGATATGAAATAGAAATTATGGAGGAACAGTTTTGGGCTCTGTCAAGACAGCCTCGGGGTGGTAAATTCTGAGAGAAAGCAGGCAGAGACCTGGCACATAGCTGGGCATAGGTTCACTTACCTATATACATTTTAAAACTCAATATTTACTCAGATTGAGTTTTAACTCTGCCCTGTCCTACTCTGGGGCCAGGACATACAGAGTCCTACCATAGGCCCCTTCCTGCAATCTCTGCCCTAGACAGAGCTCAGCCTTGGTGACATGGGAGCTGGAAGGAGGGTACTAGGGAACCTTGCTCTACCTCAGCTTCCTAGAGGAGGAGCCTTGTGGAAACCACTGAAATACTGATGGAACTCAAAGAAAACTATGTGGACTCCACTAAGGAAATTGGAAAGCACCAGTCACTGTTCTGTTTATTCTGTTGCTCTCTAACCATGGCCCATTTTTCACCAGGAAAGAAAATTAAAACAAATAAAACCATGAGCACTTTCTCCCAGAAGAGGCCCAGAATTCATTTCTCTGCTCCCAGGCAACACTTCGATGCTAATATTGAAATTTAAAAAAGAGAAAAGAGTACAGAAAAAAAAAATTTTTTTAAGGCTTTATTTATTTTTTTTTTTTCAGTCTTAAAGATCTCCATCCCTGGACCATTGGGCTTGTAGGCTGCTGTCTGTGTAGTAGGTATAGACGGTGTGAGGAAATGTGCCTTCTTGTATGTGTGAGGGATAGGGCAATGCAGGAATGAAATGGGGAGTGGTCTGCATTTAATTGGTGAAGGGGGCAAGGAAAATATTTGAGATATTAAGAGGGCGGCATGATTAGAAAGTAAGTGTAGAGTCTTCCGCTAGCACCAGCTGGAGAGAAAGATCCCTGGAAGGAGGTAGAGTTTGTAAGCCTTTATACGTTAAGAGGTGGAACAGGTTGTGGCAGGAGAAGATAGTGGTAGGTGACCCAAAAGTTAGTTTTTAGATTTTTTTAATAAGGAGCTCAGCAGGAGTTAATGCACGTATGCAGCGTGCTCATCCCTGGGTGGTCAGGTCTAATTTCTTTGACAGGTATGCTATGGGTGCAAGAGGAGAGTGGGTCCCAGTTGGTGACCTAGGACCCTGAGGGCACATCACTTCTTCTGTTCCATAGAGGAAGAAGGGGCTGGTTAGGCCTGGGAAGTGTAAGGTTTATAGGTGGGCTTTTTAAGTGCAAATATGTTCCAGCACATAAGGTCTTCAACAGGTACCTGTGGAGGGGGCAGATGAGTTGGTGGGTACAGGAAACATGAAGAAATGAGGGCAAGTCTGGATTCTGATCAAGCCCTGTTTATTGAAAAATTTCACAGGGTTTTTATAGGCACAGGGGCATGGATATTTGCATAAGCAAGGGTTGCTGTGGATACCTAACTCCGGAATGCTCCAGCAGGCGTCTACCTTTATCGCTGCTATAATTGCAGAAGGGGAAGAAATTCCAGAGAAACAAGGAAGTTGTAAAAGATCTGGTTAGTCAGGAAAAAGTTCCCAGAACTGCTGCTCGCAGGCAGATGGCCTTTAATCTGATTTTACCAGTAGTCTTACTGGAAAAGCTAGTTTATAGCCAGAAAGGAGTAGCTCTTACTATGAGCTCGAGGGTCTTAGAATGACCGTCCCCCACAATAAACCACAACAGGGTGGCTCCATCTTAATCTTGTCTTTAGTCTAACTGTCGAACCACGGCAGGGTCAGCTGGTTTCTGGAAAATGACAAACTGCTGGAGAAATAGAAGCCTAAAGGTGCAGGCTCTGACACTGGCCATATGGCCTACTGTCCCCAATACAAATATAGGGGTATTAAAGGGGGGCAAAGAAGTTTTGTTTCTTAGGAGGTCAGAGAAAACAGGTTTAAGTGTCTTGAGGGGAGAGAGAGAGAGAGAGAGAGAGAGAGAGAGAGAGAGAGAGAGAGAGAGAGAGAGAGAGAGAGAGAGACACTGAGCTTGGGTGATATACCGGGTAGGGTCCTGTAGTTGTATGACAAGAGAGGAATGGTGTTTGGGACATCCCAGAGTTGGGGGTCCACCTGAGAGGCTGGCAAAGGTAATGACATGTTAGAACCAGTACGTTGAGTGGCTAGAAAGAGGAGGGACCTGCTGGCAAGCCTAGGGTCAGGCAAATGTGGGGAGCAAAGGTAATAAAGGCTCCCACTTTGGCTAGAAGATCCCTTCCCAATAAGGGGATAGGGCAGGTTAGTACCCCTCAAAATGCAATTGAGTGGATGGGTTTGGCAAGGTTAATAAGGCTGTCCCCCTACCCTGACAATAGGGAAACTAAAAGGAGAGATGGGTCCCCAAAACTCTGTCAGTCGAGTAAGTGGCCCTAGTGTCTAGGAGGAAGGAAATGCATCACCCTGATACCATGATGACTACCTGGGGCTCCCTGTCAGAGATGGCAATAATTAGGCTGGGAAGCCAGGCCCCTTTAATCACCCATGGCCAGGCTTAGGAGGTTGGCTGGAGGGCAATCTGGGAGTGATGTCTCTGTGCTATGAGGGACGTGGGGACAATCAACAACCCAATGTCTCTCTTGTTGGCACTTTGGACATGGCACCGGTGGTGGCTTTCAGGGATTAGGCCAGGACTAAGTCCAGTGACCCTCCTGACCATATTTGAAACAGGGACCCAGTGGTCCTTGAGCCTTAGGGGAGGCAAGAGAGTCTGGGTAGTCGCTGAAGTTGGTAGATCTACCTTGGACAACATTTGGTATTTTTGCTCACAGGCTTTTTTTTTTTTTTTTTTTTTTTTAAATCTCTCCCATGGTACTAACATGGTACATGGTAAAGGCCAGCACTAAGGCTTCTGCCTGTGGAGTTAGGGGTCCTCTCTCCAAGCTCTTAAGCTTGGCCCTACTGTCAGGGGAACTCTGGGAAAAGAAATAGGTCATCAGGACTTGTTTGCTCTCTGGATTTTCAGGGTCTAGATTAGTGCACTGTGGGGGGGGGGCGAGGTGGAGGCCTTTGAAAGCATTCTAGGTATTGAGACGGGGTTTCATGTTTGTCCTGGATGATCTCTTGGAGTTTTTCATAATTTAATGGTTATGGAGACAGGTCAGGAGGCAAGCCATAAATGGACCTGTAGCTAAAATGCCACCTAGGGTACTGTAATTCCACTGGTGGTCCTGGTCAGGCACTACCTCAGGCGTGACTGGATGTGCTACGCTGCTCTGGTGTACTTCATCTGCATGTACTCTAGCCTTTTCCAAAACTCACCTGCGCTCCACAGGAAGTAAGGCATTAGTTAGAATCATATATGTGTCAAGGAAGTTGAGTCTATAGGATCGGGTAATATATTGGCGTTCTTTAACAGAAGTAGAGGGATTGAAGGTACAGGATCCCAGGTGGGTTTTTCCCCCCTATTTGAGAGAGTTCACTTAATGAAAAGGGACACTCACCCTGACCAGGCCATCTGCCCCTACAATCTCCTGCAAAGGGAGAACCGAGTCTAGGTTAAACTTGATGGGAGCTGGGTGGGAGGGTTTTATTACAGAGTGAGATCAAGTGTGTGTGTGTGGTGGGGGACTAAAGGCTGCTGGTGGGGTGAAAGTGGGTACCACAGAAGGACAGTTAGAGTGGCCTGTTGCTGGAGAGGAGGCTGAAGAAGGCAGAGGAGAGGGAGCTGTGGACGGGGGCCAGATAAGAAGGGGGCCCACTGGCAGGATCAAGGGTACTGGAGGTTTCTTCTGGTTGAGACTTTATAGCTAGAGTCGGGGAACAGGGAGAACAGCAATTTACCCAATCGCTGGCAGTAATTTAAAGGTCCCCTACAGTACTGGGATCTAGAGTGCTATTACGTGGCCATTTTGGCTCACTGTCTAATGAATACTGGGGCCAAGTCTGGTTGCAAAGGTGCATTAGTTTAGGAGTCTTTATGTTGGGGGCTAAGTGTAGAGGTCTGAGGTTCTCCAGAAGACACAGATCCCATGGGTGAGGAGAGGAGTTACAGGCCTGGGTCCAAGGCCTCCCAAGGACACAGGCAGGACTAGAATGAGGCAGTACAATCTGGCCAGCAAGTTATCATAGGCTGGGCAAGGACCAGAGGCTAAGAGCCCCAGCAGCCATGGTTCGCCTAATACTAGGATTTACAAAGGAGAAAGGAACGTGTGCTGGTAGAAGGGTAAAGCCTCACCCAAGGGAAAAGGTCCATGAAGGATGTCAGCAAAAAGGGCCAGCTTTAGCCATAGAGACTGTGGCTGGGGGCAAAGTGGGGTACCTTAGCCTCCAAGGGTACCAGAGGGGTACCGGATGCTCAATAGTCACTCCCTTGAATCCAGGGAAACATTTACTCCAGCCAGGAAGGGGGTACTCACCAACTGGTCAGTGTAGGATGCAGGAGTCCAGCAATCATGTGGCTGGAAAGCGAACCTATTGTAGGCAGACAGGGAATAGGGTCCTGGTGTGGCTTTGACCCACACAAGGGAGCACAGGAACCAGGATAGCCTACCTGAGTCATGACACCAAATGCTACCACAATCTATTTGGCAGATGTTAAAAAAGTCACACCATGCAACAGATCTCACATGGGAGCTTTATTGGGGGTTGGACGGGAGTGCAGAGGCAGCCCCTGGGTGAGGGTGGCGGGGAAGAGAATGAGGAGAAAGGAACAGCAGGTCCCTTTATAAGGGGATGTAGTGCATGCTCAAGGGGAGGACATGCAGCTCATGGGGACAGTGGGAGTGTGTCGAATTGCATCTCAGTAGCTAGAGATGGTGTTTCCTGCTGTCCCTGGATTGCTGAGTCCCTGGAGCTGGCCATGGAGGTACCTGATTGCTAACAAGGGCCATGTTTGCCATGCTGGGGTACAGAGGAATTTTAACTCACCACATGGCTTCTCTGCCAAGAGATCACATCCGAAGACCTTCTAGGTCTGTGTGATCTGGATGGAATACAGGACATGCCCCCCCGCCCCCGCTTAATCTCAAGAGATAGAGGCAAGCAGATCTCTGAGTTCAAGGTCAGCCTGCTATACAGCAAGTTTCGGGTGAAGAAAAGCTAAGATCCAGGCTTGGTGGTATACAACTAAATCCCAGCAGAGGCACATGATCTCTGAGTTCTACTCAGTTCTGTTCAGGCAGCTGGGTAGAGTCAGTGAGTTGAGAGACTGTGTGGTGGAGTTGAGTTTGTGAGGGTTCAGTTCAGTGGAATTCCGAGGCAGTTTTTACCAGGAGAGTTTTTCAGAGACAGGTTGAAGAGAGAACAAGCTAGATGCAGGTAAAGACAGAAGGAGCCAAAGGATGAGAAGGAGCTAGAAGATTAGAACAGATTGCCAAAATTAGTATGAGACCAAGCAGAGCAAAGTCAGAAGCTGAGAGATGCAAGACTGAATCAGTCAGCTTGGAGAGGAATTTGAGCCAAAACAGCTGAGTTGAACCAGACAGCCAGAGTTCATAAAGAACAAGAAAGGGTGAGCTTATTAAGCAGTAGCTCACCTAGATAATATTGTGTGGAATCTAGAAGCTTCCAGGACTAGGGCTAAGTTAACAGACAGGGGCAGTATGCCTCTGAAATGACAATTAAATCAGGCAAATAAAAGTTACTCTAACACTGGGGCCTATTAGAAAGCCCTTCAGTCCAGGCTTGGTATAACAGCAGACACTTGGGAGACTGAGGAAGATCTAGCAGGGGTGTGGTGGGGGAGGCACATGCACACACAGTTTTCCCCATATGGAATTCAAAAGTTTTATAGCTCCAGGCCTACGACTCCCTCCCTAAATTAGTCATTGACTCTCCCCAGTGTCTGTTAAGCCTTTAGGCAAATAAAACTCTGATAGCTTGCTCCCACCCTCTGGCCTGTACGAGTTGCCAAAGGGAAGGCTGGTAACACATTTGTTTGTCCATTTGGGTTTTGGGAGATAGGTTCTGTGTAGCTCAGACTGGCTTAAACCCAGGGTGGCGTCAGACTCCAGAGCTCCCTCGGTCTCACAAGTGCTAGGGTCACAGGTGTGTGCTATTACACCAAGCCTGGAGTCTTTCCCAGCAATCAGAAGAGGGACATTCCATCAAGTACAGCCACACAACATCCAGCTTAGCCAGCAAATGAATCCCAGACTTGGGAGTCAGTGTTAAAAGGAATGTGGACAGAAGAAATAATTCCAACTAAGAGGTCCCTCCTTAGACCACATGTGTCCCCCTAGATGTTGCACTGTGAGAGGCCATGACAGATGGATACATTTTTTTTTTTTTTTAACATATACAGATCGTGGCCAGGGAGATGGCTTAGAGAGTACAGATCCCCCAAAACCAAAGTAAAGCCGAGCCAGGACTGTTAGTACAAGTGTTTGTAATCCCAGCACCCCTATGAGATGGGAGGGACAGGACGCAGAGCCAGGAGTGTGCCCGAAGCCTGCACACCCAACCAGCCTGGCTCACGGCAGCAGCACATTGAAAAGAGGCTCTCTAAAACAAGATGCAAGGACTGACAATGAGGCTGTCTTCCCCTGCACACACACACACACACCCACACACTCTACAAACACAGCACACATACTATACACACACATACACCCACACACCCATATACCCACCACACATCACATGCACACACACCACACACACTAAACAGAAACCACACATGCTACACACATACACACACCACACACTCTACACATACATACCACACACATCACACACCTACACACACGCGTGCTACACACATGCACACAGACACCGCACACTCCCACACAACACACACACCATACACAGTATGATTTATTTTTTAAAAAAGCACCTACTGTACAAGACCGCTACACTGAAATGAATGTGCACTGACAAAGGCGGGCAGGTGAGGGCGAGGAAACCACTTAAAACCCCAAAGCACGCACTTCAAGGGGCTGAGGAAGTACTAAGGAAATCGCACTAATTGGAATATTAAACCATAGGCTGTGCATATCGGATCAGGCTGTTGTCTGTGCATAATCATATTTTAGCTGCAGGTAAAGTGATGCTCTTGGGAATTTTAAGCCCCAGATGGAGAGGGGAGAAGAAGCTCTGCCATCAGAAGACAACCCTGAGCTCTCATAAAATAAATGCCTGCTTCTCCTTGCCCTCACAGGGCCAGCCTACATCTGGGGCCCTGCTGAGGTTACCTTTAACCTGTCAGTTTAACAGCTGTCACCCAGGATCAGGAATGGAGCAGGCATTTGTTCTTCCATAATTCTGTTTATTTCCACCAAGATATTAGAAAACAGAAGTTACATGAGGCCTCCATTTACACGTGGCCCACATAGAAAACTGACTAGGGAATTATATCCAGGGGGCTGGACAAGAGCAAACAGGGACCATGCGGTGTGTAACTGAAGACAAACTCTCCACGGGAGTCCTGACTGCCAGTCACTCGGTGGACACACCCCTCTGTGGAAGCTGCAGCCAGGAGCTGTTTGAGAGGTGGAGAGTTGGAGCTTGCCTGGCTTGGGGGGCAGCTTGGTGGTACATTGTGGCACGTGTCTTAGGAGCGTGATTGATGTAGATTTGTTGATTCTACACAGACCTTGTGGTGCAGTTAGTTCATCAGAACATCGGGCTTGATCTATTCGTCTTTTTCACTAAGTGCTGAGGGAGGGCTCTCAGGATTCTTGGGTCATATCTGCTCAATGAGGCATGCTTGTGTGTGCTGGGATCATGTATGAGCACCTACCATTCAGGAAGCAGAACCCAGTCGGAGAGCCACAAGATGTTAAGTCTTACCAACCACCAAAATGGGCTAGAAGCTGAATCTCACTCAGGGTTCCCTCACTTTTGTCCTTGCAAGCTGCAAAGAGCATCCTGGTGAACACACTTGAACGTCTCATCTGCAGAACAGTGAGCTGTCAGCCAGGTGCTGTTTGTGGTAATTGCTTATACAGAGATAGAAAACGAATTCAAGTGTAACCATAAAAAAAAAATCTAGAAATTTCTCCAGGTAGTTGTGGGACATGGACTTGGAGCCCTTCTTCCTAACCTCAAATCCCAGCTCTGCCACTTCAGAGGCTAAAAGACTAAAGGAGTTGGGCTGGGTCTCCTCCCTGTGACCTGTGAATGGACACACAGTGGGGCCCTGTATTCTTTTTCTCATTTTTGTGATGAAATACACAACAAAGCAACTTACGAAAGGAAGCATGTTTTTTGGCTCACAGTTCAGTCCAACATGGTGGGACTGGGCAATGAGAGCTTAAGGCAGGTGGTCACATGACATCTTCAGTTGGGAAGCAGAGTGGAATGCTGCCCACCCATCAGCTTACTTCTCTTTTCACTTTTGTGTTTGAGACAGGGTTTCTCTGTATAGCACTGGCTGTCCTGGAACTTGCCCTGCAGACCCGGTCCACCTGCCTCTGCCTCCCGGGTGCTAAGATCAAAGGTGTGTGCCACCACTGCCTGGCTTCACTTCCTCTTTTTATTGAGTCAAAGAGCCCACCCTAGGGCATGAAGCAGCCATTTACAGACCGACTCTTCCCTTCTCAGCTAACCTAATCTAAAAACTCCCTCACAGACAGGCTCAGAAGTTTGTTGACTTGATAATAAAGATTGCTTAGTTGTCTCAGTCCCCATGTCCCAAGTTCCACTCTTCTGAGATCATATGCCTGTGGCCACTTGAAAATATTAAATGAGAAATTCAAGAAATTAATAATTCTTAAGTTTTGAATTGTGTTCTCTTCTGAATTCTTACCCCATTCTGCTCTGCCCTGCTTGACCGGAGACATACCTGAACCCTGTGTAGGTATAGTATAGTATAGTATAGTATAGTATAGTACAGTATAGTACAGTAGAGTATAGTACAGTACAGTACAGTGTAGTGTAGTGTAGTATAGCATAGTATAGTAAAGTATAGTATAGTATAGTATAGTGTAGTGTAGTGTAGTATAGTATAGTATAGTATAGTGTAGTATAGTATAGTGTAGTATAGTATAGTTAGTGTAGTATAGTATAGTATAGTGTAGTATAGTGTAGTGTAGTGTAGTATAGTATAGTATAGTGTAGTGTAGTGTAGTGTAGTATAGTATAGTATAGTATAGTATAGTATAGTGTAGTATAGTATAGTATAGTGTAGTGTAGTGTAGTGTAGTGTAGTATAGTGTAGTGTAGTATAGTATAGTATAGTGTAGTATAGTGTAGTGTAGTGTAGTATAGTATAGTATAGTGTAGTGTAGTGTAGTGTAGTATAGTATAGTATAGTATAGTGTAGTGTAGTGTAGTGTAGTGTAGTATAGTATAGTATAGTATAGTATAGTATAGTGTAGTATAGTATAGTATAGTGTAGTGTAGTGTAGTGTAGTATAGTATAGTTAGTGTAGTATAGTATAGTATAGTGTAGTATAGTATAGTGTAGTGTAGTGTAGTATAGTATAGTATAGTGTAGTGTAGTATAGTATAGTATAGTGTAGTATAGTATAGTGTAGTGTAGTGTAGTATAGTATAGTATAGTATAGTGTAGTATAGTATAGTGTAGTATAGTATAGTTAGTGTAGTATAGTATAGTATAGTGTAGTATAGTGTAGTGTAGTGTAGTATAGTATAGTATAGTGTAGTGTAGTGTAGTGTAGTATAGTATAGTATAGTATAGTATAGTGTAGTATAGTATAGTATAGTGTAGTGTAGTGTAGTGTAGTGTAGTGTAGTATAGTATAGTATAGTATAGTATAGTGTAGTATAGTATAGTATAGTATAGCATAGTGTAGTATAGTATAGTATAGTATAGTATAGTTAGTGTAGTATAGTATAGTGTAGTGTAGTGTAGTGTAGTATAGTATAGTGTAGTGTAGTGTAGTGTAGTATAGTATAGTATAGTATAGTATAGTATAGCATAGCGTAGTATAGTATAGTATAGTATAGTATAGTATAGTTAGTGTAGTATAGTATAGTGTAGTGTAGTGTAGTGTAGTATAGTATAGTGTAGTGTAGTGTAGTGTAGTATAGTATAGTATAGTATAGTATAGTTAGTGTAGTATAGTATAGTATAGTGTAGTATAGTGTAGTGTAGTGTAGTATAGTATAGTATAGTGTAGTATAGTATAGTGTAGTGTAGTGTAGTGTAGTGTAGTGTAGTATAGTATAGTATAGTGTAGTATAGTATAGTTAGTGTAGTATAGTATAGTATAGTGTAGTATAGTGTAGTGTAGTGTAGTATAGTATAGTATAGTGTAGTATAGTATAGTGTAGTGTAGTGTAGTGTAGTATAGTATAGTTAGTGTAGTATAGTATAGTATAGTGTAGTGTAGTGTAGTGTAGTGTAGTATAGTATAGTATAGTATAGTATAGTGCTGCAGTCAAGTGTAAGTATTCCCTTTTTATACCACAAAACACAATAATAGCTATGGAACCCTGCTTTTTAAGGTTGAAGTCTGGCATTCCTGTACAGCCTCTGAGCTCAGTATACAGCAACAGGCTCCCTTTCTCAGTGGGGTTCTCTCTTTGCCTGATTTGCGGACCTCCCAAACTCCCTAAGGATTGTCATATAACCCTCAGGGAAGACTACAGGCCTGAACCTTTCCTGATAGAACCTGTTCATCAAGCACCTGGGAATTGCTGGAAATACCCCACTCTGTGCTAAGGAGATCCTAGCCTTCAGCAAATGGCCTTTAATCATACCTGGAAGTTCTTCCCCCAGCCCATAGAATGATTAAGTACTGTGCTCTCCTTCTTGCGATAGGACCCCATGCTCCTGCATATAAATCAAGTATCCTGGTAACCCTAGCCCCAGCAAATCAGTCACATTCACCCTCAAACCCTTCCCACTGCCCAAGGCTTATAAACACCCGATTCATGAAAATAAAAGTTGGTTGGCTTGCCCTGTCACTCCATGCCTCCACCATGACTGGCTGAGCATCATCATCCATTCTGGGGAAGAATTGCCACTGAACAGTGTGGGCTTGACTGCTGAAGCCACTAGCTTGGGAGCTGTAACACTTTTGGTATCATCACGGGCCTATGGAGATCCTGAGTCTCCACTGCTGTCTGGTACCAGCAATCTCATTCTAAAAGAGCTAGCTAACTGTAACACTCAGTGGAAAGCATTTTCTACACCCTGGCCTAGTGCACAGGCCTCACCTGGAGCGCACTAAGCCACCTCTAAGTGAGAAATGAGACCTTTGATCTCGAGGTCCATCTGTTCTCTTCCGGAGGCAAGCAGCACCTGATCTCTTCCTGTATCTTATTTATATGCTGAGCTTTATCACAGTTTGGCATGTTTATGGAAAGAATGTAATATAAACTGTATTCAGTCCTATCCGTGGTTTCAGACATTCTTTGGGGATCATAGAACATACACCCCATGGATAAAGAGAACCCCTAAAGTACCTCCTCACAAAGTCATGGTAAGGATCAAAGAAGGGCAAACACACTGAGTATACCTCCGTACTGTGGCATGCGGCACCTCCGTAGAAAGACCACCGTTGTCACTACTTAAAACAGCATAGTTTTAGAATGTCCCCCAAAAGCCTAGGTCTCAGAAACACAGGTCCCCAGCCCCACATGGCCCCCTGATCAGAAACTGTTACTTTGCTGTGCTGTCATTGCCTTTCCAGCCCTGATGGCCCCTGTGCTTTCTCATGCCTCTCAGGGTCCTGTCCTGATCCTGGCTAGACAGCTGGAGAATGAGGAAACCCTACCTGTGGCACAAGCCTATGCAGGTAAGCCGATTCCACTCGAGGGCAGATTATGTGTGCCCCCTCCTGAGTCCTCTTCTATTTCTTTTTGGGGAACTCAAAGGGCTGCCTGGCATTTGGCTCAAAGGGAAATGTACAAAGACTCTTGTGGATCTGAAGATCCTGATAGGTGAAGGATAAGTGGCCAAGAAGAGCTCTTCATCTCCCAATCCACTTGGGGCGGCTGCTGCCTCCCCACTTCAGAACACAGTGGGCAGCACAAGGCCTGTGGAGGATGACATCTGTCCCTCTGTGACCCCAGTGTCCAAGCCCACTAGGTTCTCAGCATTGTAAGAGCTGGCCACTCAAGGGTCCTCTAGCTTTTTCTTTCTGTGCTTCCAAATGAGCTCTGTCCCTGGATCTCTGCCAAGGAAGAGGAAACTACCACTCCACGCCCATTGGCCCAAAGCTCTGGGGAAAGAACTGTGTGGGAAAGGCAGGGTGGCTGAGTTGCTCAGTAACCAGGGGCAGATGGCCAGGGAAAAGGGCCCTGTATGTCTCCTTCCCCCGCCTCTCTAAGGGACAGTCTCAGGGGTTTGTGGGTAGGGTGGAAGAATAGGAGAAAAGTCTTGCTCAGCCATACTTCCCTACTTCAGACTGATTTCCCCAGCTGGGGAAATGATTGCTGGTAACAAAACACTTCAATGTCTGGGGTTCAGCCTCACTTTGGAATGAAAGTAAAGGAGTGGACCAATTGGCTCCATACTACCCCTCAAACCTGTTCCTAGAACGTGGGCTTGATTACAGTACAAGAATGTTTTTAATTATGGAGGATTCGGCTATTCTTTCTTGCTCTTCCTGTTCAAGGCCCGCTCTCTTCTCTTCCGTTTCTTCCTCCTTCCTTCTCTGTGTCCTTTTTTCCCTCTCCTCTCTCTTCCCTTTGTCCTTCCCTCCTTTATTTATCCCTTCAGTTCCCCTGCTCTTCTTTCTTCCTTCTTCCTTCCCTTCTTCTCTCTTCCTCTCTCCTACTTTTCCCTCCCTCCCTCCCCTCCTTCCCTTTGTCCCTCTCTTCTCTCGTTTCTTCCTTCTTGTCCACGCTCCCTCCACACCTAGGTTTTCTTCCTCCTCCATTCCCTCTCTTCTTCCTTCCTCTCCCTCCTTCCTTCCCCTTCTCCTGCCTCCTCTCTTACTCTCCCCCTTCCTACCCTCCCTCTCTGCTCCCCTCCTCTCTCCCTTCCTTCTCTGAGTAAGCTTTGTGCCTCTAGCATTGACATCACTTGGGAATTTGTGAGAACTGTAGTCTGTGACCTTGCTGCAGACTGGTGGAGTTTGAAGCTGAGTGATGCCCTGAGAGGACGGAGACACACATCAGAGCTGGAGAGGCAGTCCCCAGCCCAGGCTTCTCTCTCCCCAGCCAGACAGCCAGACAGAGTCACCCACTGCTTCGGGGGAAGCACTCACTATGGAATGAGAAAACAGTGAGTATGAAGCGGGGTGTAAAATCTACAGTTTGTCTTTAAGGCAGAACGAGATGTGTGCATACATGAAGGATAAACACACTTTCCCTCGTCCCAGCCAGATATATAGAAAGACTCCACCCTTGGGAAGTGAGGGAAACAGAGGACCATGGGCAAGGAGCCAAGTGAGACAAGGGCTCCAGGTCCCTGGGAAGCCTGCCATCCATCCCGTGCCAGGGAGCCACATGGCAGCCAGGCTGTGCCCAGGCGTCTTTCTCATGGCCATCTGCTGGGAGACACTCCTCGCCATGTCGCCAGCCAATCACACAGAAGGATGTGGCTCTTCCATGCCAGTGTTTGCTTCAGCCTGTGTCTGACTCCCTGCCCCCCCCCCCCCCGAGTCACAGTCTCCTACAACTTATGGGATTGCTGGCTATAAGAAATACCATGATCCCAGGGCTCACTGGGACCAAGGTGAGGCAAGCAATAGCTCTGGCTCTCACCACACACTCCCTCAGGTACATATATCCATCTACCTGCCTTATACTTCCGCTTTGACTTCCTCTTTGTAAGGCCCACCATGGGAAGCCAGGCCTTGGCTTTCAGCTCCAGCCTTCATGGGAAGAAACAAACCATAAAGTGACTTAGAATGGTCAGAATTATGAGTAGTTGCAGAAGGTTTTGTTTTGTTTTTTGTTGTTGTTTTAAGTCTTTTCCTAGCTGGGCAAGGTGGTGCATGCATGCAATCCCAGCACTCTGGGAGGCGGAGGCAGGTGGATCTCTGAGTTTGAGGCCAGCCTGGTCTACAGAATGAGTCCAGGACAGCTAGGGCTACACAGACAAACCTTGTGTCTGGGGAAAAAAAGTCATTTCTTCCCATCCTTCCCTCATTTGTTCCTTCTTTCTTCTTCCCCTCTCTTCCTTCTTTCCCTCCCTCCCATTAACTAGATACATGCTGTGAAGAAGTCTACTTCAGGTACAGGATGATCACTCTAGTCACTAGGAGATCCAGTACTGATCACCTCAGACAAATCTTGGCCTTGTGTAATGCACTCCCTGTTAAAGAGACTGAATACAGGAGTGAAACAACCAAGAGGTCCCACCCCACCCAAGGGCTTGTTAATTCCAAGGATTGCTGAGGAAGGAGGCGTTTTCTTTAGTGGTGTAGCCTCTGGGAAGTTGCCCATGCTCTTGTAAATAAGGGGGTGAGGGAACACAGAAGTAGAAGAAGGACTTGTTCGGAAGAAGAAGAGGATGAATGGGAAAGGGCGGGGTCAAGAGAGGGTAATGGAGGATGAGTGTTTTAAACTATATTATATACATGTGTGCAAATGTAAAAATGAAGGCCAGGGAGAAGGTTCAGTTGGGAAAAAGAGCCTGGTCCATCCGAGCTCAATCCCTGGAACCCACAACCCACATTATAGTAGC
Source organism: Acomys russatus (assembly GCF_903995435.1). Lineage (NCBI taxonomy): Eukaryota > Metazoa > Chordata > Mammalia > Rodentia > Muridae > Acomys > Acomys russatus. The sequence goes on from NC_067149.1 coordinate 28,223,919, forward strand.
AGTGCTGTGCTTCCTAGGAGATGGCAGGTGGAGACAGGAGAGTCACCAGAAAATGTGGGCAAGGTGAAGGCCATCTCTCTCTCTCTCTCTCTCTCTCTCTCTCTCTCTCTCTCTCTCTCTCTCTCTCTCTCTCTCTCACACACACACACACACACACACACACACACACACACATACACAGTGTACTAAATCAAAATGTCATACCAAAACTTATCACTTATAGTTAATACATGCTGTACTGGCTATTTTTATGTCAACTTGAAACAAGCTCGAGTCATCAGAGAGGAGGGAGCCTCAACTGAGAAAATGTCTCCATAAAATTGGGCTGTAGGCAAGCCTGTGGAGCATTATTATTATTATTATTATTATTATTATTATTATTATTATTAATTTTATTCGTGATTGATGGGAGAGGGCCCTGCGCTCCCTGGGCTAGTAGTCCTGGGTTCTACAAGAGAATAGGCTAAGCAATCCATGGAGAGCAAGCCAGTAAGCAGCACCCATCTGTGGCCTCTGCTTCCAGGTTCCCACCCTGTGTAAGTTCCTCACCTCGCTGCTTTTGATAATGAACTGTTGTTTGGAACTGTAAGTGAAATAAGCCCCTCTCCCACTAGGTTGCTTTTGGTCGTGGTGTTTCATCACAGCAATAATAACCCTAACTAGGACATATGCTAATTTAAAACTTTTTAAAACAAAGAAAACAAAGTGTGAGGTTTGGCTTAGATGACATGGAGGCCTTTCTCTTCCCCCTCCCCACACCACCGACAAACAGCATCTGTGCCCAGTGGCCCAGGTATTTATGGAGGGGCGGGTGCAGTAAGTAGCACACTGCAGACTTTCTTCTGCAGCTCCGGCCCCGCCAAGAGGCACCAAGAGAACGGAGGCGGGTCACAGCTGCCCAGCAGAATCAGCTCACCAAGGTACTGATTAGGACTCTATGTGGAAAGCCAGGCCTGGCTGGAGCCATTGCAGGCAGGCTCCCGGCTCTCTGGCAGCAGTGCCCAGCGGAAGCTGCCAGCTGGCTCTGCTAATCACCTGTCACTAAGGATGGGGCAGGAAGCAGAGAAAGAACTGAAGAGACCCAAACAGAAGGCGCTAGAGCACAGCGGCGGGCTGGCATCTCAGGGATGCAGGCTGCCTAGCTGGCCCCTTGGTAATAGCTCTGCTCTTGTAGGCAGTCATTGGCTCGCTCCTGCGGCCTTCCTCCCAAAGGCTCCCTGGGCCTGCATGTTCCTGCTCCGAGCAATGAACCTCTCCAGACTCCAGTTTTCCCTAGGGCTCCACAGGAATTGCTGAGGGTGGGTTTTGGGCAGATGCAAAGAGAGTGGAAGCCAGAGGCTCTTTCTCGGCCAATGCTTGTTCAATAACAACTTCATGTAAGCCACAATGCAACTAATTTTTTTTTTCATTTTAAAAAGAAAACAATACGTTATCATTTTGGGGACGTGTTTCACTGAGCCTGCGCTGTACTGTAGCTAAGTAGAAAATACCATCCTGCTGTGTGTTGTTATTCCTTTGTATCGAATCTTCTCAGACTCTAGAAGGTGTGTCCAAACCTCTTGACACTGAGAAAGAACATCACCATCTATAAAGTTCAAGCTGGAGAGTTGCGTGACCCAGTTATACAAACAAAAGGGAAACAATTAAAAATCTCATATTGCTTTAAGTACGCTCACCATTTTGTCTTAGGCACATTCCTAGCTATCCTTGGCCTCCTTTGGCCCACAGGCCACAGTTTGTACACATCTGCCCATGGCCCACTGCTCTCCAGATTGGCTATGTCATCCAAAAAGGCCTCTTATGCTCGGGTAGGCTCCCAACAAGGTCCCCCGTTTGTCCCTTCTCATCCTCAGAATCTCCATGTCTTAACTGTTGGCACTTGGCTCTGCCAGGTGCCTCCCAGGACAACCTCTGGCTTCTGCAGGTAGGCAGGCTAGGGGAGGGAGGAATCCTGCTGAGACTTAGTTAGCATTCCTGGGCCTGCCTGGCAGCTGGCTCAGATTCACTTACTGCAAGTTCACAGCTTGCCATTCTGATTTGTGTCTTGTGTCAGATTCCCAGGAGTAGGGGGTGGTGTGTGTGTATGTGTGTGTGTGTATGTTGGGGGCATGGGGATATATGACTTGGTAATCTGAGCCACTCTCCAAGTTGGGGCAGCATTCTCCCCTCGGAAAGTTCTAGGTGGAAGGGGAAGAAGGTCTGGGAGCTGCACCAAGCTATCCCACCACGAAACTACAGCTGAGCGGTGGGCTGGACCCTTTTGCTGTCTCACTGTGTCTTGAAATGCACCCTGGAGTCCTTGGACAGGGCATCTAACACACACAAGCTTCTTGCATAGTCAACCTTTCAGTATCCACGGGGAGCTGACTCCAGCCTCCCCTTACAGATGTTCCAGATGTGAGAGACTGTGGTATCTGCACAGAGCCTATGCACATCTGCCTGTGCACTTGGAATCACTACTGATCACACCCAATGGGATGTAAATATCATGTTAATAGTTAAACTGTACATACAGCTTAGTGAGTAATGAGAAGGAAAGAAGCGATGTTCAGAGAACACACAAGTTTGCCAGCTAGGTGTGTGTGTGTGTGTGTGTGTGTGTGTAAGCCAGAGGTCGACCTCTGCTGTCAATCTTCACGTCTCTTTCCACCTTACGTTTTGAGACAGAATCTCTCAATGGCCTGAAGGTCACTGAATATACTAGGCTGGCAAGCCAGCAAACCCTAAGAATCTAGCTCTTTCTGCCTCTTTAGCACTGGGAGGGCAAGCATGAGCCACCATGCCTGGCTCTTTTACATGGGATCTGGGGCCTGAGTTCAGGTCCCCTCACACTTGGCGACTGAGCCATTTCCCAACTCTGGCCTGAGGGAGGGAGCAGAGATATTTAGTTCCCTACTCCTGTCTGCAATCACTTAAGGGCTGGTGGCAAGGCTTTGGTCAGCAAAAGGACACTCCCAAACATGGAACCAAGAGGGGCTGGCAGTGAGTAATCAGGTCAGTAGGCACTGAGGGATGGCTTGGTGCTCGCCCCAAGAGCTTGTGTCCACCTAGAACCTCTGCATCGTGAGCCACACTAGGAGCTGAGCCAAGCTTGGAAACTGGCTCACATTCTCTGCACTTCCCCCGCCCCTGTGCCTCCTGGGAGTCTGAGGCAAGACACAAATCAGAGCGGCAAGCTGCGAACTTGCAGTGAGTGAATTTGTGCCAGCTGCTAGGCAGGCCCAGGGATGCTAACTCGGTCTCAGCAGGATTCTTCCTCTCCTAGCCTGCTGGCATGTAGAAACCAGAGGCACTAGGCAGAGCCAAGTGCAGTTTTAAAATCTCTGAGATATAGACGTCCCCGTGGTGTGATTGGTTAACATGTGGTACTTATATAAAGGTCCCCGTTGCCTGTATGAACACAGCTGTGGAACACAAAAGGATGGAGGGGATGCTGACGGATGGATGGTCAGCTGATGGATAAGTGGTCAGCTGTCTTTGTTTAGCCTTCCCCAAAGTAGCCTCTGAGATCAGGACAACAATGTGGGTAGCTCATTGAAAAGGAGGCATCAGGAGACAGGTTAGGCTAGAGAGAAGAAACAAAAGCAAGAAAAAATGCTTGTCAGCCATCACCCCTGTCCCTGATGGGGGGCGGGGGAATGGAAGGGGGCCTTGCTTCTACTTAGGAAATGCTTGGGGTCTGTGTAGCAATGCATCTCTGAACTGCTCTGTCCTGAGGGAGGGAAGGGGGCTACTTATTCACACAGCTTCTCATGAGCAAACCAGCAAAAGCAACTCCCAGGTGAGGAAAGAGAGTTGCTGGCAGTACACAACTAGGGCACTGGGGTGGTAGCAGGGAGGGTGTAAGCGGGATGTGGCAGTGTCAGCGAAGATATGCATGAGCCGTGAACGCCCGACTTTGACCAGGCCAGGAGTGGGCTGCCAGCTCTGGCCCTGACTCGGCATACCCTCAGAGAGGTTCTGCTCGCTCTTGGCCAAGTACCACTCATACAGCAATGGTGGAGTGAGGGGAGTTTCAGGCACTTGTCCCATAGTGTGACTTGTTCCGGACTGTGACCCACAGGCGCCTTTGGATGGGTTCCTGAAACTGTCTGACCTGAAATCACTTTCTGTTGGTGACTGTTGGCTGACTTGTAGGCACAGCAGGAAAGCCAGGATCTTCTAGAATGCTGGAGTCCTGGTTTTGGTTTTGGTTTTGGTTTTGTTTTTTTTTTCCCCCTTTTTGTGGCTTCCAGCTCGACAGGCCAAGCCTGGCTGGGAAGACAGACTTTAGCTCCAGCATTGAGTTGTTTCCTGGTATCTCTGTGTTGAGAGCAGAGCTGACTATGAGATGGTCTGTCACAAGAGGAGGGCCCATCAAGCTCCTATTATCTATCTAAATATGATTGTGTCCCCTTCTACTTATCTATACACCCACTTAATTATATGCGTGTATGTGTGTATATATGTATGTATGTATCTATCTATCCATCCATCCATCCATCCATCCATCCCATTTTGAAAGGTACATCCTCATGGGAGCAAGAGCAGGGAAAGGCCTTGGGAGCCCTTATGGGACCTCATCTGATTAAAATCTCTCTCTCTCTCTCTCTCCCCTGCCTCCCCCCCCCTCTCTCTCTCTGTGTGTGTGTGTGTGTGTGTGTGTGTGTGTGTTATTGTTTAGTCACATTTCATTCTAGAGTATCTTGCACCTCTCTCCCTCTGTGGGTAACTTGCACATCTACCTCATTTTGAACTTTTCAGGGCAGCATGCCCTTGGGTAGTGGAAAGGGAAGGATTAAAGGAGCAGGAAAAGAGGAGATAAAGGAAAGGAAGTCGAGAGGAGATGAGGGAAGAAAGAAACGGCCAGAGAGCATAAACCTAACTCCAAACTGAAAACCAAGCACGGTGCTTCCCTTTAGCACAGAGTAAGCCAGCAAGGGCCTTGGTTTTCCACAGTGCCACAGAGTTCCCGGTGTGCACTGGCTCTTGGGGAAATAGATACCTCTCTTGGGGTTGAGGGTTAACCAGTACAGTTCTCCACTGAAGGCTGCAATGCAGAGGGAAAGGGGAGAACAGAACTCTATGGGGTGTGTGCTTGCTATTTACCAGAGCACTACAACTGGAGGCAGGCCCAATCACACCACCACCACCACCACCACCACCACCACCACCACCACCATCACGCCGTAGGTGGCAGGAGGCTTGATAGCCTCTAGCCTGACTTCTCTCTCCTGACCCTGAGCCTCCCCTGCCTCCCAGACAAATGGTCTGTATCTAATTCTTGCCTCCAGGGTCTCCTGGAGGAACCCTACCCAGGGGAGAAGCCACCTGGTTTTCTTGCCATCTGGAATATGTTCCGAATGGCAGTCTCGTGTCCCAAGCCTCAACATTCAAGTCTCAATTCAAACGCACACACTTCAGAAGTTGTCCCTGCAGACACCTGTCCCTTCATGATCTCTCTGTTTTGTGTGTGAACTTGGCTAGTCACTGGTCCCTATTTATCCAGCAGAGCACAGTCCAGACACCGGTGGGAAGGGAGTTTTAGATAGGATTCAAGTCCACATGCAGCTACTTGCAGCATCTTAGTCCATAACTGCGGTTAGGAACCCAACCAGAGAAAAGGCCTTCCGGAACAGCTGAGGAAAGCAGAAGTCTGCCTTCGGACTGTGGCTTTCGTTTGATATATTACAGTTTCTCAGCCGGCCACCTTCCCAATGGCCAACCCGACAGACGCTGGACTAGCCAGTCCCTGTCATTGTCTAAGACAAATCCTTGCAATAAATCACACAGTATTAATGTCTTTCTGGAACTTTCTCCGAGCGACACAACATCCCAACATCCCAGTCTCCTGCAGATTGTTTTAGGGCTGCGATTTGGCAAACCAGAATCTGGGCTGGGGACTGGACAGATGACTCAGCAGTTAAGACCAATAGCTGCTCTTTCAGAAGAGCACCCACACATAGTGACTCACAGGCTCAGGATATCTAGTTCCAAGGGATCTGACGTCCTCTTCTGGTCTCTTCAAGCACCCTGTGCATGTGGTACACAGACACACATTCAGGCAAAACACTCAACCACAGAAAATAAAATGAAAAAAAAAAGTTTAAAAAACAAACAAACAAAAACAATCCAGGATATAATAGAATAGTGGGGGGAGGGGCATGTAACAGATATTCTAAAATACTTGTGGTTTATCTGAAATTAAAAAAAAATTGAGTAACCCTATATTTGCTTTTCCTGCAATTTCAACCTATTACTTCATTGGCTGCTTATTTCTGGCCTGGCTCCCAATCGAGTCAGAGAGCTCTGTGCACACAGGAGACACTGTGCCAAGTTAATGGATGTTTTCCCAGGTCCCAAAACAGTGCCTATAAAGAGTTGGTGCTTACTGGGACGTGGAGTGGATGAATCAATGAAAGGAGTTACAGTATCTGCATGCAAGCTTGCTGCCCTGAGAGCACCAAGTCATTCTAGGAACTTACTAAACATGGCTGGTGCTGGGTGTGGAGGTACAATCTGCAATCCCAGTGCCTGGGTGATGGGGCGGGGGAGGCGTGGCGGGTGGTGGTGGTGGAAGAGATCAGGAGTTCAAGGCCATCCTAAGACACATAGTGCATCCAAATTCAAGCTAGGCTAAATGAGACACTGTCTTTAAAAGGGATGGGGTTGGGGAGGATAGGAGGCTGGGGGCTGGGGGGGGGGCAGAGGAGGTAGACGGGCGGCATGGGATGGGACAGGACAGAGGGAGGGGATGGAGAGGTGACTCATGGATTAAGAACACTGGCTGCTTTCCCAGAGGACCCAAGTCTGGCTTTCAAAACCCACAGGGCATCTCACAATCACACAGACACAAACACACAGGGCATCTTACAATCACACAGGGCATCTCACAATCACACAGACACAAACACACAGGGCATCTCACAATCACACAGGGCATCTCACAAACACACAGGGCATCTCACAATCAAACACACAGGGCATCTCACAATCACACAGACACAAACACACAGGGCATCTCACAATCACACAGACACAAACACACAGGGCATCTCACAATCACACAGGGCATCTCACAAACACACAGGGTATCTCACAATCACACAGACACAAACATATACATTTAAAAAAATTAAGATAAACAAACAAATGACTAAATAAGGCATCAGTGTACATGACCTTTGGACAAGATATTCACTTTGATTCCAATGGTTGTTGCAATTGTTTGACTCTTTTAAGAGATCTCGGCTCCTGTCATATGCAAATGAGCAGAAGCTGAGAAGCAAGCATGTTATGGCAGTGATAGAAGACTTGAAATCCCCCCTCCCCCAGAGGATGGAGATATCAAGACCCTCCCTCCTTATACCACCTGTCCCTAGCCTCAGTTAGAAGCTTGCCTGCCCCTTTGGAAGGAGGGGAAAGTCACAACAGTTATGACACTACCTTTACCTGAGTCCTGAAACTGTCACCTGGGACCACTTGGTGCTGAATCTGGGTCTCCCCCACCCCCCACCTCCCCTTGCAACCACACCCCTGCTTTTTTTTTTTTTTTTTTTTTTTTTTACTTGTTAGCATCTGGAGCCAGAAGTAGCTTTCAATGCTTGTTGCAAGCTATTGTTTGATTCCAGGTACTGGTCTTTTGTTCTGCCTGCAACTAAGGCCAGCTCAAGTGAAACCTCTTCCCCACCACTTCCCAGCCTTCCAGCTGCCATCCCCCAGCCCCACCCTCCAGAACCTTTCTGGCTTTCCATACCTGCTCCTAGGACTGTGCTGTATAGAGGGATTAGTGCATTAGCTAGCCTTGCAGGACACACCTGTGCTGCTGGCAGCCTTTTCTCAGACAGCAAACATCTCCCATTTCCAAAAGGAGCCTTTATTTACTGGGGGCTCAGGGCCAGCTTAGTGCCAGCTTAGAAATGAACCTGAACTGATGTTAAAAGACCTGGCTTTGAAGGCCAGCTCTGCCCTTGGCAAACTGTGGCCACCTGACCAGCCATCTTACTGCACTCTGGAGCTGTTTCTTTGTCATCAAATGCGGACACTATGAGGACACTGACAGACTTGTGTGTGGTCCTCTGGGGAGGCCGAAAAAATAATGTCTGAATTAATTAATTAATTAATTCACAATCTTTTCAAGAGCTGAAAAAGAACACCAGGAATTCTCCATGTGAGAATATACAGCTGGTGTATTGGCAAGAAACTCTGGGGCTTTCAATGGAACAGGACATTGCCCCCACCACCACCACCACCACCACCACCTCCCCTACCAAGTGCACTGACTGTCTGTCTCTGTGCCTGAGCAAACTTGATGCCACCTTGCTCTAGCACAACAGTGTTCCATCATTATGTCCCCACCAATGAGCAGGCAATCCTGACCCTTTTCTTTGGGCTGAAATGAAGGAGTCTAGAGACTTCATGGGTTTGAGGGGCTGGTCCATCATGGTGGAAAGCTTATGGTGACAAGAGCCTGAGTCAGCTGCTCTGTCACACTGAATCCAAGCCAGGAGGTAGAGAGACAAATAGGGGGTCCTCAGCTTACTTTCACTCAGCAGGGAGCCCTCAGGTCATGAGCTAGTGTTGCCAACATTTAGGGTGGCTCTGCCCACCCCAATTAAATTAGGACTCTAACTTAGAAAATCCCTCCTGGGCATGCTCAGAGGATTGTCTCCTAGGTGACTTTGAATGCTGTCAAGTTGACAGCCAGTTCTATCACACATGATAACTGAAGTCTGCCTCCTAGGGTGACTAAGACACCATCCTTTGTCTTAGCATCGTTGACATTCTAGACTGCTAATTGTTCACCCTGTGTACCACATTCCCCTGTATACTTCAAGACAGAAGCAGCACTCCTGGCTCCTATCAGTGGTGCCAACCAGAAATAGCTCCAGGGGGATCAAAACTGTATGTAGTTAGGCAACCCAGCAATAACTATCACCCCGGTCATCCTTTCCTGGGCTTTCATAAAGCTAAGGGCCCTGCACAGGGGCAATTTTAAATTATTTTGCTTTAATTCCAAGGAAAATTAAGTTTCCCCTTTCTGAGATCCCTTGACATTTAAGAAACTATTAACTGCAGGCCAGGGATATGGCTCCGTTGGTAGTGTGCTTGCCCAGCATGCCTGGAGCTTTCAGTTCGATCTCCAGCATTAAATAATGACAGGCAAGGTGTAATCCTATAATCCCAGCACTTGAGACATAGAGGTAGGAGGATCAGAAGTTCAAAGCCATCCTCAGCCACACACTGAGTTAGATAAGGCCAGCTTGGGGTAGTGACGTTGTCCCAGAAAATATTAACCTCTGTCAATAACGGAATACTTTGCATTTTCTGTTTTGAAATGTGCTCCATAGGCTTGCATGCTTAAACATTTCCTCCCTAGCTGATCATGCTGTTTTAAAAGGTTATGGTGCCTTTGAATGGAAGAAAGCTGGTATGTTGGGGGAGGGGAGGGGGTGAGATTTTGTAGCCTGGCTCCACTTCCTGGTCACTCTCTGCTTTGTGACTGGAGGAGAAATGTGGCTAGCCACTTCCTGCCTGCATACCTTCTTCCGCATGGTGGACTGTATCTCCTTAAAGTGTGAGCTAAAATAAACCCTTCCTCCCTTGATGATTCTTGTCAGTTATTTGGTCACAAGGAAAAGGCAGATAAGGTCTGACCACGTTTCATTCCTGAACTAAGAAAACACAAGCTCTTCGTGTGAGCATGGTGTACCAGGGTGATGCCAGGAGGAGGCAAGCTATAAAGCCACGTGTGTCAGAGAGTTCTAAATCCACATGCTTAACCTGTTATCTATCCGTGGCTACACAGCATTTTAGCAGGTGACTACAGTACCTATTTGTGATCTCACAGCTTCTGTAGGTTATATGTTTGGGCACAGTTTCTGAGGTCCTCTGTGCTACTGTGGTCAAGACTGTGGCCTGGATTTGGGGGCTCGTGGGACTTGAGTGGCAAAGTTCCACTTTCAAGTGTACGTAGCTGCTGCCAGAATCTGGTTCTTTGTGCACAGAGAGTGTCAGGTCCTCCTGGCTGTCATCTAGAGGAGGTCACATTTAGTTCTTGCCAGATGAGCCTTGAACATCTCTCGGCATGGCAATGGGCCTCGGCAAAGCTAGCTAGGGAGGAAGTGTGCAGGAAGATGGGTGCGGACAACCTGTGAGCAGCAACTCTTTATCTTGGCTCCATTGCAAATGACTAGCTCAACTATATTCACAAAGGGAGGATTCTCATGGGCATATGTACCAGCAGAGGAGGACCACTGAGGCAGCTTGCCTCTGTGCTGTCCTATCTACCGTGTGGCCCTTACATATGTACAGGCTGGCTACAGCTGTGATGTCAAATGCTGCTCTTGGGCTTTGGTTTTACTCTGTATATTGCCTTGGTCTTGTTGGCTGCTATAGCTAAACACCAAAGACTCGGCCACATAAATAACAGATAAATCATGTCTCACAGTTGCAGAGGCTGGGAGACCCAAGATCTGCTAAGGTTTCTTCCTGGCTTCTTGTAGATGGCTTCCTTCTCTGATAAACAGTATATTTGTGTGTGTGTGTGTGTGTGTGTGTTGTGTGTGTGTGTGTTTATAAGTATGTGTATGAGTGTATATGCACATCTATGTGTGTATGAGTGCATATGTGTGTGTATAGGTGTATGTGTGTGTGTGGTGTTTCAGTCTATAACATAGGTGGGGTGGTATTTATTTCATCAAAAGAAGTGGCTAGTGTTTCTCAAAGGAAGTGATGTTGATTCATCTGGAATTGGCATCTTTTTTTAAACACCTACCTTCTAATGTAAAACAAACCTACACTTGTTAAGTCTTGGAGTCTGGAGGCTGAGTAAATGTAAAACAGAGTGGCAAAAGCAATGGGAAGCTTCCAGAGCTTGGTAGCAATGCAGAAGAAGCAAGCATGATAAGCAGAGGCTGTGTCCAACCAAGGCAACAGGACAGAGAAACATGGGCCCTGACGCACAGGAAACTTGACTGTTGAGTCCGTCTCTACAAGCAGCATTCCCCCAAATGTCTGTGAGGATGTTCGCACCTGCCCTAAAGGACCATAATGAAGACTGAGAGAGAGATGCCCAGAAGCCCATATGTGCTTTGTGTCTAGAATAGTGGTTGGCAAAACTTGTGACAGCCTCCTCTGTTGCTATAGCAAAGCACAGCAAACTAGGTGGGATTAGGGCCAGAGAAATGGCTCAGTGTGGAAAGGTGCTTGCTGTCAAAGCCACCACGCTGAGTTGGAGTCTTGGGACACATGTGGTGGAAGGAAGGAGTTGAGTCCTGCACATTGTTCTCTGACCTTCACATACATGGCATGCCATGGCATGCACGCACACACACACACGCACACACACACACACACACACACACACACACACACACACACAGAGAGAGAGAGAGAGAGAGAGACAGACAGACAGACAGACAGACAGAGACTTAGAATTGTAGCAAGATTAAAATAATGTGAACACACAGCACATTATCTCTATTGAGTCAAAAGAGGGTTTGTGTGAAAGTGTCAGCCAGCTTGTCTTCCTCCTGGAAACAAGGGAGAATCTGTTCTTGCAATTCCAAGATCCAGAGCCCCCCACCCCCACCCCCATATCCCCACTTCATCCTGCAAGCCAAAAACCAGGTATGCAGCATCTTTCTCCCCTGGCCTCACCTTCCTTCCGTTCTCTAACTTAGGCACTCATGCCTCCCTCTTGTGTTAATATTGGCTGCACTACAGTCATCTACCCCCTCAAAAGTCCTACTGTTGTCATAGTCACAAAACCCTCTTTACCATATGAGGTGTTCTGATCACAAGTTCTGAAGAGCCCAGATGTGGACATGTTTTGTTTGGAGAGGTGGGCCATTATTTAGCCTAGAACATACTCATCCCTTATCCCCAAGGGTTGCATGTGTCTCAGCCTCACTGGTCCCATTCCTTAAGACTCCCAGCACATTACAGAATTGGTTCAAGTCCAAAGTCTCACCTTAGTCTCATCAGTCAACTCTCAAAAATCATCATCTCATCCCATTCGGATGGGACTAAGACTCAGGTTAGAATCTAGCTTGAGGTACAGATTCTTGTCATCTGTGCACCTGTGAAAGTACGCAGTTGAGGTGTCATTTTCCTCCTAGATACAGCATGTCTCATGGCCTTTCCTGGGGATGTGTGAGCAAACACCTATTCATCCCAGACAGGCCACCAATGACAGAGCCAAGAAATCATTTCATGTAGGTCCAGCATAGTGACCAGCGAGTTTCCTGGGGTGACTCAGGCGCAGCTATATCGCTGAGAGACCATCCAGATACAAGCACCCATTCAGGAAAGCTGCATCCCTGGGGTGCCAGAGGAACTCAGGCAGCTGTGTACCCTGAAAAGTCTCCTCTCCTTAGCAACCCTAATGTTTGCCTAAGATCAGGGCGGAGGCTTCTGCTGTCATGACTTGGGGACTTCATAAGCCTAGTAAGTTAGGTGAATTCCTCTGGTGCCTTCAGGAGGGAAGGTTTCAATTTGGGGAGAGTGACTAAGAACGTAAGATAGTAGCTACGCCCACTCAAACAGGCAGGACGTGGAAGTAAAAGTGAAATGGCTAGCCCTGAGCAGGTTGTAAATCCAGCAAAACCCACACAGGTTCAGGGCCTGGCTCTTGTCTCTACCCTCTGGGTTCGTGGCTCATTCTCCGAATCATCTTTCCTTTCTCAGTAAGGGTAGCACTGTTCTCTGTTGCTGTGATAAAATGTGGATTAAAAAGCAACTTGAGGAGGAAAGAAATTGTTAGAGTCCACCTTTGAGGGCAGTCGTGGCAGGAACTCAAGTGCTCAGAGAGGCAGGATCCATGGAGGAGTGCTGCTTACTGGCTTGCTCCCCTTGGCTTGCTTGCTCAGATAACTTCCTATACAACTCAAGGTTTCCTGCCTAGGCGTGGTACCACCCACACCTCCCACATCAGCAGTCAGTCAAGAAAATGTCCATCAGATATGACAGGCAAATCTGACAAAGGAAATTCCTCAAAGAGGTTTTCCCTTCCCAGGTGACTCTAGTTTGTGCCAAGTTGACAAAGAACGAAGCAGCACACTCACTCTTGACTGCAGATGGGTTGTGATACCAGCCTGTGTGTTTCTTGTGTATAGAATTTTGGAATCTGACTGCCTCTATTCCTTTTGTCCCCTTTCCTTCAGTGCAGGTTCGTGGGGGTGGGAGTGCGGGAGGGGGAGGGAGGGAGGGAGGGGGCTCTGCTGCCATACATTCTTCAAAGCCTTTTGGGTCTCCGGTATTGATATCACACAGACTTGTTGTATTTATCCCTCAAGCCATTGAGGTAATTGGGCCTAGTATCTCTTTTTATAAATAAAGTTTTATTGAAATGCAGATACAACTGCTTGTTAGTGCTTTGTCATTATTGTATTGTTGACAGGATAACAGGATGCGAAGGGCTGCAAGACTCTAAACAGCATGGCTCACAAGCTAAGACTGCTCCCCACCCCACCCGACCCCCCACCCCCTCTCCAGCCCTCTGTAAAAAAATGCTTGTTGCTGACTGGCTCAGAGTCAAAACTCAAGAAGCATTGGGATTTTAGAAACGACAGGCTTGAGTGGGTTGAGAAATTGGTGCCGTGTGGCCTCAATTCTGAGGTCGTGGGATGTGAAAGGAGAGGAGTGGGGAGAGGCGCGAGGGAAGAGAGCACGCTACTTCAAACATCAACTTAATCTCCTTGGCCAGTTGCCTTGGAGGCCTGGGGCTGAGCTCATTAAGCAGCAAGCCGATGACAAGGGAAACAGTCAATCAAGCGAAAGGGAGCTGAGCACCACGGTGCGCATCTGTACCTCTGCACTGCCCAGGCTGAGGCAAGAGGACAGAGAGTTCCAGACCATCCTGGCCCATCGAGTGAGATGCTGTCTCTGAGACAAACAAACAAATCAATTAAAGGAGGGAAGAAATCCAAGGTGGGCTGGACCGAAGGCTGAATGAGAGCAATCATAATAAGAGCAGTGCAGCGGGTTCTTCTACAGGCCTCCTGGCCATCTTCCCTCCCAGGGGTCCCATGGGCTCACATTTTTGGCAAGAATTTGCTATGGCCTACCTGCCAGCATCAGGCTTAGGCTTCTAAAAGAGCCTTCTCTTTGCACTTTCTCAGTAGAAACAGCACATTTCACAGTGAGGGGATGCAGGGTTTGTTCCTTTCACAAAAAGAGACAGCTTGATTAGCTACGGTTTAAAAATCCCTTCACACTGGAATTCCTGTTCACACCGCAGCTCAAGGGATTGAGCCTGACATGGGCTCTGCTTGCCTGGTTGCCAGCTCAAACTGTTCTTCAGCCACAATAACCGGGACAAACAAGGAGCACTACTCAGATCCACTTGGGGACGTAGACACTAACAGACACTGATGTTCTCTTGAAAAATAGCTCACTCGGGGAAGAACTAACCACTCCACCGTGCTTTGGAAATGACTGTTAGAAGGGGCTTGGTTTGGCTTGGGGTTTGGGGTGGAGACAGCATGTCAAATTTGTGGTTTCTCTCTAAACATACAGCAGAGGTTCCGAGATATCAGATCTGCAATGTGGGTTCCTCCCCCAACTCCACCGCAGTCTCCCCCCTAAACAGCCAGGCCATGGGTGCTGGGGCAGCTTTCTCTCTGTGCTGATAGACTATCTGAGGCAGGCACTGCATTTCTATTTCAGGAATCAGACCAAATAAAACTCATTCTAATTAAAAGGCACCACGGGGCCAGGAGAACAGCAAGCACCCACCTCACAACTAAACAGCCAAGCCACAAGCAAAGCCTCTTGTGGTGTTGATGGCAGAGTCATTGTCTCTGAGGCAAAAGCCATTCAGTGGGATCAAAGCTGCTTGGCCAATTGGGCTGAGAGGATTATTTTCCCCACATAGCCATCACAAGGCATCTTGATGCATATATCACTTATACCAGCCCAGAGGAGGAGAGTCATCTACAAGGGAGTCTGGTTCCAAACATTACAGAACCAAGTTATTGCATCATCACTTCATCTGCAGATAGGTCAGATTCCAAGCAGAAAGACACACACACACACACACACACACACACACACAGCCTCTTTGTGTGCTTTGATGATGGTTTGCTGTGATGTCACCTAATTCAGGGAATTAGGTTCTGTTATGGCTATGGTTTGGATAGGAAATGTCCTACCCACCCCTCCCCTACCTCGCTCCCCAGGCTCAGGTGTATGCAGGTTGTAGAAACATGAAGGGGGGGGGGAGGCAGTTATCCCTGCTTTTGATTTCCGCTGCCATCCTATGAACTGCAATCCTCTATGAACTGAGCCCAGCTGCCTTGCCTTCCCAACCAGGATAACCAGAAGCTTCCAGAAGTGAGTGTTACAAGAAACCTTCTTCCTCTTAAGTTATTTCTATCAGGTACCTTGTCACGGGGACAAGGAAAACCAGTAACGTGGGGTCTGATGTTCACAAAGGTCAAAATTAAGTTCAGCTAAAACTGTGTTTGGAAAATTCCTTTAAACGTGCCTATGCGTGGTGAGCTGAATGCTCCGTGAGAAGTGGAGACTGGTCTGCCTCACACCGAGGGTGACACGCAGAGCCCAAGACTGCTCTGCTCTTGTTCTTATACCAAAGGATATAAAGGCGAATCCACTTTAGCCAAAGCAAAGGTTAGATAATGTCACCATCACCAACTGACCAATGAGTCCTCTCTGCCGGCATGGGAGGTCCTGGTACCGCCTTTGGAGGGAAAGCTACTGGCCTCTGGGTTTCTCACTGCCTGGTCAATAGTAAAAATGTTCCATTGTCACTCCCCATGAAAACAGTACCACTGACCTCTGCCACGGTCCCTTCCTTTCCCAAATACACTGAGCTGGGCTTCGGATGCTCCTCTGCTTCCTGCTTCTCTCTCCCCAGGACTTCCATACAATGCTAGATACTTTCCATAGGGCAGTACCCTGAACCTTCAGACAGCTCCAGAGGGCTTCTGGGTATAATATACTCAGCAGTTTCCCAGGCAGTTGGCTTGATGGACGTCATTCTTCAGACTCCTATAGATTGCAATAGTGCCGGAAACCACCTCAAAGGTTAAGTAAAATGGGGACTTTTTTGATTCAGCCACAAGAAAATTTGTGTGTGGTATTGGCCTTGGGATTCTAATGAATCTACTGCTAAGAATCTACCTTTTCCTGCCTAGGCTTGGCTTTTCTTCCTTCCTTTTTTTTTTTTTTTTTTTTTGTTCCTTTCCTCCAGGAACAGTAGACTCTATTCCATAAATAAGACTTGAGGGAGCTCATCTCATCTTCCTGCTTTCAGAGTGAATGGAGAATTCTCTCCTCAGTTCCTCACAGGTGAATTCCAGAGGGTTCCAACAGGCTGCACTGGATGCCTCCCGTCTCCATCCGTGGGGCTGAAGGTGGGCACTAAGAGTCAACAGCCCTCTCTCCCATCCCATCTATGTGCACAACTGAGTAGCTGGGTTGCCTGACAATCACACATGAGACTGGATGACAACCAGCCATCACCCAAAGAAAGTTGAAGGAGTGTTTTCATCAGTGTTCTACTGCTATGAAGAGATACCACCATGGCAACTCTTATAAAGGAGAGCATTTAATTGGGGCTCGATTACATGTTCAGAGGTTCATCCCTGTGGTAGGGAGCATGGAGGCAACACAGGTGGAGACGGTGCTGAGAAACAGCTGAGAATTCCTTGTCCTGATTCACAGGCAGTGGAAAGAGAGAAAGCCACTGGGCGTGGCTTGGACTTTTGAAAACCCGCAAAGCCCGACCCCAGTGACACACTTCCTCCAACAAGGCCATGCCTCCTAATCCTTTCAAATAATGCCATTCAAGCATTCAAATTTATAAGCCTGGGATGCGGGGGAGGTGGGGGTGTGGGGGGTGGGGAATCATTCTCATTCAAACCACCACGGGGAATGAATGCTGAGAGGCTAAAATGGCAAGTGTTCACTTTGGAGTTCAGGAGAAGAGGAAAAGCAGAGTCATAGCTTCTGTCATGTAGTCAACCAAGTGTCTTAAGGAACCCAAACGGGCGCAGTGGGCCTAACCTGATGTCACTAACCTAACAAGGCAAGATCTCCTTGCAATTTATGGGTCATTTCAGCAACTTGGATCTGCGACTCTTATCCCTTCCTTCAGAAGGCAGAACTGCTTCTCAATTCCCAGATCTCTTTTCAAGGAAGACCTTTTAAAGCTATTGAATGAGAGAACTCTATCTACAAACCAGGTGAGCTTACATAACAGAGGTGTGTTCACTCTGGCTCCTGGAGGTGGGAAATCTGAAGTTGGGGTGTGCTTCCTCTGAAGGCTCAGGGGGAGGATGTGTCCCAGAAGTTTCTCTCAGATCCTGATGTTGACAGTGCTCCTGGGTATTCCCTGCAGTATTTGCCTCTGTGGTGACTGGGTGCTCTCTATGTCTCTCCATCATCTTCCTTCCCCATGTAGGTCTCTCCTCATGAATTAGGACCCATCCTCACAGCATCTTTTAAACCCTGTCTGTGGAGGTATTACATCCTGATCCAATCACACTTTCTGGGCCTGGGAATTTGGACTTGAACCCCTGTCAAGGAATCACAGCTCAGCCGAGATTCTTCTAAGTTCTAAGATAAAGCCCATTCATTTGTGTCCTTGAGAATTCTGAATGGCACACAAATCCAGCTAACACCCACCCAGTAGGGACAAGGGAAACCTAGGGATAAAGAGAAGGGGAAAATTAGAGTCACACCTACCATCTTGCATTCAACCAAAGGTGAAAGGCTTTTTACAACAACACAGAAGTGGTCATGGCCTGTGAATGAAGGACAAGTTGTGACGGGTGGCTTGGGGGACACAGTGCTCTAAGCTAAGCCACAGTAAGTGAAGACACTGAAGCAGGAAAGCAAGGGGAGTCCCAGCCAGCACTGCATGGTTGAAGACATCAGAGGTGGCTTGTAGGAGGAACCTGCACTAGACCAGTAATCTACAGGGGACAGACACATGAATGCCTGAGGACAGGTGGACCAGGTTGTTACCTGGCATCTGTCTTCCAGTAGGACATCTGCTGGGGCCCAGGGCCATCTCTATGGAAGAATTCAGCTGTGAGTCTTTAGCTGTGACCAGATAGGCAGCAGATGGAAAACAGAGAGGGGCCTGTGAGACCTGGGCAGGGAGCCGGAGGGAAAAATGCAGGCACATCAGCTATAGGTAAAACAAATCTAGGTAGACTGGAGCTGGGTCCTGACTGTAGGTGTGGGTTTAGAACTTGTCCAAATATGGGGCAATGGATGAGACTGAAGACAGAAGAGACAGTGAGAGGGGAATTAAAGCCAGGAGACACCAGTGAGGTACACCATGGTATTTGAATGGAAACGGGCCCCTGTGCTCATAGGAAGTGGCATTATTAGAAGGTGTGTGGCCTTGTTGGAGTAGGCACAGCATTGTTGGAGGATGTATATCATTAGGGGTGGGCTGTGAGGCCTCATCTGCTCAAGCTAGGCTCAATGTGGCATCTGCTTCCTGCTGTCCTCTGATCTGGAAGTAGAACTGTGTTACCTATCCAGCACCATGTCTGCTTATGCTTCCCACCATGATGATAATGGACTAAACCTCTGAACTGTAAGCCAGCCCAACTAAATGCTTTCCTTTATAAGAGCTGCTGTAGCCATGGCATCTCCTCAGAGCACACCCACGTCCTAGGCTTGTTAAACTGAGTGGCCTTAATCATTAGATAATGTCTATCCAAGGCAAAAGTCAGGGCCATGAGGGATTTCTTAATAACCTGGCTCTAAATCTCTGACATGCTTCAGGGACTAAAAAAAGAAAAAGTCCCACATGGCTGAGGTTTGTTTTGACAGGGAACCTTTGTGATACAAAGTCACTCTGCAGAAACTTAAGTGGTGTGAGCTCAAGGGTCACTCAGGTTCCCCAACCAGATATGGACTGGATTCTAGCTCTTATTTACCTGGGAGGCCCCGCCCAATGAAGGAGCCTGGTGAGTGTGTTTCCTCACCTGTGACAAAGGTAGGGCAGGCTAACAAAACATTGTTGGCTCTGAGACTCACATTCAGCTACCTTTTTTTATGCCTCCCACGACTGAATGCCTAGAGTTAGCAACATCCAGAGTAGACTGTGCCCTCTTACATGAATTATTACCCAATATTGTTACGTCCCACACATCTGCCCAAGGCTAATTTAGTGGAGGCATTTTCTCTGAGGTTGCCTATTCCCAGAAAATCCTAGCTTGTGTCAAGTCGACAAAAACAACAACAACAACAACAACTCACCAGCACAAGGCAAGTCTTCGCTCATTGGAAATGCTCTCCTAGACACCTAGGCAGAGCCACAGTTGTGCTTCCATGGTAATTTTCACTCCCATCAAGCTGACAATGAAAATTAACCATCATGTTTACCTAAAAAAAGTTTTCTAGAAAGTCTCCTAAGACACAATAGGTAGGTCGTGGCCAACCATGTACAGTAAAGCCTCCAGAAGAGAAGGCCACATGTAGTTGAGCACAATGGGAGATGGTGGGCTCTTTTTGTAGTTAATGGGACTTTGAAGGTCTTTCTAGTCACCTTCACAGAGCTAAGGGTCAGGAGTTCCGCACCCTGTTTAGTGGGGCTGTTAGTTGTACACAGGACTCTTAGGGTGTTGTTCGACTGGACATAGTATGCTTAGAATCATGCCTGTAGCGTCATAGGCTCCACAAAGACATCATCTAATGCTAAGTATTTCTCAGATCACCCTTCCATGCTCCCAAGTGGCAAGGCCAGCCTCATCACACACACACACACACACACACACACACACACACACACACACACACACATACACACACACACATACACACACACACACACATACACACACACACACACACACACACACACACACAAACACACACACACACCCTTCCAGCGAGTCAAGCTTCCCAAGGGCAGTATTCTCTAAGGATGATCCACTTGACAAGTGGGGCCAAGTGGAGGAAAACTGAACACTCCACTGTGTGCTGCTTCACTGCAGCTCCAAGCTTTACGCACAGCTCACTTTTATCTGACACAGCTCTTGGCAGGGAGCCCAGCTTTGAGTCACTACACTGTAGGGGAAGCCAAATAAACAGTGGGGTCCACACAAGCCAGCCTCGGAACAAGGGCCAGTGAGAAGAAATACAAGCCACAAGTTATGTCTTAATTTTCGAGGTTTTCCTTTGATTGATTGATTTAGTTTGGGTGGTGGTGGCGGTGGTGATGGTTTTTATTGAGGCGGGGTCTTAGCTCTGTAGCTCAGGCTAACCTAGAACTCACACAACAGCCCATGGCTAGCCTAGGACTCAGAGTGGTCTTCTTGCCTCAGTTGCATGGCCCTTGGGATTATAGCCATAAGTCACCATGCCCAGTTTCAGAAGTTATCTTTGAGGTGAAGTGAAGGGCTGTCCACCCCTTACTGTAGCCTCACCTGCCTGTTTCCCTGGCAAGCATTTGCCCAGATACTGACCTCTAACTCCATTGCAAGTCTTGACTTCCTGCTCTAATTTTTGCTGACAGCAAGCTCAAGGCCTGGTCTGGGAGCCCCACCCTCTGCTTTTCGAGAAGGATTTGTTTGTTTTTCAAGACAGGGTTTCTCTGTGTAGCCTTGGCTATCCTGGACTCACTTTGTAGACCAGGCTGGCCTTAAATTCACATCCTGCCTCTGCCTCCTGAGTGCTGGGATTAAAGACGTGTGCCACTGAGCCAGGACCTCTGAAGCAGGCCAAGCTAGCTGGCTGGCTGTCCAGCCCCAGGGCTTCTCTTATCTCTACTTCTCAGCACAGCGTTATAGGTGTGTACTACCATGCCTGGATTTTTATGTGGGTGCTGGAGATAAACTCATGTCCTTATGTTGTGTGGCAGTTTTACCCAGAGTCATCTGCCCAGAATTGCCATGACCAAGGCAACTCTGATAAAAGAAAACTAATTGGAGGCTTCCTTAAGTTCAGAGGTTTAGTCCATTATCACCATGGCGGAGAACATGGTGGCATGAAGTCAGGCACTAGAGTAGTAGTTGAGAATATATTCCTGACTCATAGCCAGAGAGATCCATAGGCTTAGCATGAGCTTTCTTTCTTTTTTCTGAGACAGGGTTTCTCTGTGTAGCCTTGACTATCCTGGACTCGCTTTGTAGACCAGGCTGCCCTTGAACTCACAGGGATCCACCTGCCTCTGCCTCCCAAGTGCTGGGCATGGATTTTGAAACCTCAAAGCCCATCCCCAGTGACACAATTCCTCTGACAAGGCCACACCTCCTAATCATTTTAATGCTTTCAAATAAAGCCACTTCCTGATGACTAAGCATTCAAGTATATGAGCCTATAAAGGCCATTTTCATTCAGACCATGATACTCAGCATCAACATCCTCTTTCCAGAGAACCCTCTTCAAAAATGAGTCTCTGGACCAGCCTCTCGCTCTTTTGTCTGAAGTCCCTTAGGTAGATTTTTTTTTTTAATTTTGTTTTGTTTTAATGCCATTTGTGATCATTTGAAGTCATTTGGCTTGCTAGTTCACTTCAGCCAACACTTCTAACCCTGTCATTTTGGTTAGATTCCACGCTCTGTGAAAACACAGCCCACACAGAGGCATGCCCAGGTCTGGGTTCTTACCAGGTAGTTATGAGTGAAAGTCAAGTGATTCAACTTTTGTTGTGCTCTGCAGGCTGAAGGTTCCTGAGCCAAGGTACTCAGGACCAGCAGTATTGCAGACTTTAGATTGACTTTAGATTCTAAAATATTTGCATTTCCACTGTGAAATATTTTAGGGACACACCAAAGTCTACAAATTCCACACATGTTTCATTCACATCTGTGCACACAACCCTGAGGAAACTTTATGCAGTCTTTTTAGCACACTTTCATTTTGATTATTGTGTCTCATAGAGCCACGTCAGCTCTGAAAACATTTTGATGTAGAACCCTAGCCGTTGTGATTCCATCTTGTTGCTAGACTTAGCCTGTGCTGAACAAGGAAACATTGCCTGCCCTTCCCCCTGGGAAAGGGAAAGCTTGGCTCTGAGGCCAATCCCTTCCAGTCACCACACCCTCCAGCAGGGGACACTAACTGACACCCTAACTTCCTCCCCGCTTGCCTGTTATTTTACTAAGTGCATGCTTCCTATATCTGTACCTGGACCTCACACATCAGTCACATCTGGCCACTGTGTATATACATTGTGGTCAGAGGGGAGTGTGTGCCCAGCCAGTGGCAGAGTATGGACACAGAGACTATGACAGGGGAAAGTGGACCAACAGGAACTACCTCGAATGCCACTCTGGCTCCTGAAATGGATCTTGCTTCTTAAATTTCTCCCTTTTCTACTCATGTGTTCCCACCCACAAAATGCACCAATCAGGGTGTGGTTCGTCCCCCCCCCCCCCCGCCCACTTCTTCCTTCTCTATACTCCCTTGCCCATCCTCCTTCCTTCTCCTTCTCATTTTCCCTCCTCCTTCCCTCTCTTCTTTTTTTGGGGGGTGTGGGTGGGGCTTTGAGACAGGGTCATGGGATCTCAGAATCTCAGGCCTTGGCTGACCTGAAACTCACAGAGGCCCTTCTGCCCATCTCTACCTGTTGAAGTGCGGGGATTAAAGGCTTGTGCCGTCATATCCAGCCTTCTCTGCTTCTCCTTAAGTGTCAGGGGTTGGGTCAAGATTCTTGGGAATGTTAAACTGCCGCCAAACTGCATCCTCAGGCCCAACTTGCTGCTGTTTGGTTTTGTGTGTGACCGAGGGTCTTGGCACACTGGCCAAGCATCCTAGCACTGAACTCCACCGCCTCCGTGTTCTTGACTTACTAAAGATGGACAATGCTACCAACAATCTAAACACACCCTCAGTGTTGAAGATATTTTATTTTTATCCCATCCAAGGGATAGTACCATCTGTCTGTCTATGCCTACAGTATTTAAAAATGAAGTATGTTCTAGAACACCGCTGTCCTGTGCAATTTCTGGCAATGGGAATTGCCCTGTTTGACATTGTGGCCACTAGCCACATATGGCCACTAAACATTTGAAATGTGACTGGTGCCACCAAAGAGCCATTGTTCGTTTGATTAAAATTGAAACACTTTGTGTAGAGCAGCCAGAGTCCTGGAGAGTATGATTTTAGAGTGGTGCTTTACAGTGTGTGTGTGTGTACACATACATATGTGTATGTATGCATATGTGTATGTGTGTGTTATGTGTCTGTGTATATATGTGTATGGTTTAGTATATATGCATGTATGTGCACATGTGTGTATATATGTGTTTGTACCTATGTTTCTATGTATGTTATGTATCTTGTGCATCTGAGTTAGTATATATGTGAATGTGTATGCAAATGTGTATATATGGGTGAAGCTTTATATGATATGTGTATGTGTGTGAGTACATGTATGCATTTATATGGCAGCCAGAGATCAAGGTTAAGTGTCTTTATCACACTCTCCCTTACTTTTTAATCAGGGTCTCTCCCTCAACCCAGAGCGCCCAAATACAGATGGACAGGCTGGGCAGTGAGCCCCAGGAGTCTTTCTTGAGTGCGAGGGATCTGAACTCAGGTCTTCTTATGTTCTCAGAGTAGACATGTTACCAACAGAACCATCTCCCCAGCCCCCAGCACTGCTTTTCCAACTCAACTAAAGACAGGCCTCATGACGCTAACACTCAGATTCTCAGACTCAGGGTTTCTGGGGTAGGTATAGAGATAAGGTTTCTAACTGCCTCACCAAGGATGCTGATGCCATTGACCCCTGGTCAACACGGCAGGAAGGGGCTGGTGGCTCTCAGTCTTGACTACATATTGGGCTTCACCAGGAATTTAACACACGCTGATGTTGGGTCCCACCTGGAAACCCTGATGTAGCTGTTTAGGGGACATCTGGAACTCTGAGATTCTTTCAGCAGCCCCCAGGTGATCCCAACAGGCAGCCTTATCCACATACTGCACACGGCCCAGTTAAAGCTTTTGAAAAAACACTTGTCATCATTGAGAACAAAACAACAGCTTTATACACTGATCTCTGAAGGGCTCTTGCTGGTCCCTTGCCAAACCTGCAGGCAGTTTAGACTCTGCCCAGCTAACTAAAAAGAGGTCTCCACAGACACTCCAAAAAGATCAGATGTGACTCCAGAGCCAAGAGGTCTAAGCATCACCTGGAGACCCTCAGGCTGTGCCCACCTAGAGCACCCTCCTCCTGCTCCCACTGGGGAATGAAGGTGACAGTGGTCAAAGCCACAAATGTTCCAGTCCCAGGGCCCAGGCTTCCAGTCTTCTCTTGCTGCTGTATAAGCTTGACACCTTTCTCTGTAAGTTAAATGTAGTACTTTCCCCAAAGAGCTAGGTAACTGGACTGAGTCCCATCCCTTGAGAAGCAGCCTCAAAGCATCAGTGGCTCCTGTTACCTCTCACCCCCTCTACCTCATCCTCTGTGCATTGAAGTCCTATGCAGCTCCTAGTTCCTTAAGCACACAGCATACTCATTCACCCCAGGGCCTTGCTACCTGATCATGATTTCTTTATAGAATTATTTTTTCTCTTTTTGCTCTAGCTCCTGCCTCCTTATCTTCCCAGATCTTTTCTGCTGTCTCTCTGGTAAACCTTTCTTCCATAATTCCATCCCACCCATGCTTAATCGGACTCAGTATAATTCAAAGGTTGCATGCCCAGTAAATGTTGTTTGAACACCTGTTATATGCCATGGGCTAGCCTCTGTCTGTCTCTGCGTCTGTCTGTTTCTGTCTCTGTCTCTCTCTGTCTCTGTCACACACACACACACACACACACACACACACATTTTGAAAGGAAAAATTGGACTAGAGATACAGTGGTACCTGATATTCTCAGGTCCCTCTTTTCATCCTTAGTGCTAAAAAAGAATAGGAAAAGAAGGAAGGGGTTGCAAGAGAGATGGAGAAAGAGGACATATACACAAATGACAGAGAGGGAAATAGACAAAGAGGGGGGAATTCTTATTCTCATGAAGTTGGTATTCTGAGGCTGATAGGTCATAGACCTCTAACATACTAGAGATACATAAAGAGGAAGACTCAAGGACAGAGCAGTGGGTCCTGAAGTCACCAGTGGCACACGTGAAAAGACATGGGGATTCATGTGTGATGGTTACTAAAGGATTGCATCTGGAACTGACTAGAGACAAGCTCTTGGGTTAGTGAGGGTGTCCCCTGAAGGGTTCACAGAGAACATCCTACCCCAAATGGGCAACAGATGTAGAGTTCTTAAGAGAAATGTAGTGTTGCCTTTGCCTGCCTGCCTGCCTGCCTTTGCTGGGGCTGGTGAGTGTATCCATGCTGTCAACCTTCACTGCCAACAGAAGGCAGCTTCTTCAGCCATCCAATGTGGACTGAAGACCAAGCTGCTCTATAGAAAGCCCCTAGGCCTTCAGTGTCATACTGAGACTGCTAAGGCTTCTAGCCCCCTGGACTGAGCAACTACCTGGTTCTTGGACCTCCCAGTATGGGACAGCCATTGTATGACTCCCCAATCCTCTATTTCGAGACCATTCTTAAAAACAAACAAACAAACAAACAAACACCCTTTGTAATCTGGATTCACTCTATCAGTTCTGTTCTAGAGAACCCCACCTAATCCATCATGTGACCTGGGGAAAAGCATTGCTGTCAGAGAGAATGCAAAAGGCACAAAGACTCAACGTACTGCATTCTGGGTTATCAGGGTCTCAGTCCCTAAGACACCAGCACATTTGACAAACCACATGACCCATGGGAAGGAGCCTTCTTTCTGTCCTCAGCACTTCTCTGCTCACACTCAGTAGGCACTCAGCTGGTAGCTACTGCATGACTGGACTCTGATCCTCTGGATTTCTACAGGGTGTGAACTAGTGTCACACAGCATTCCCACAAGGATCTGTTCCCACTGTCCATACCTGCCACCTGTTGGAAATTACTAGGACAGGAGAAAAACAATCTCCCCAAAATGCTGCTCTCTGTTTGGCATCTCCTACAAGCTACCACCCACCTTTCTCTCAGCCAGTAATTCCTCCCACTAGGGGAGAGAACTGGAAAGCAAAGAGCCTAGGTAAATACCAGAATTCCTGAAACAGATCCCTGAGGCCCATTTCCTAGAATAAGGTCCTGAAAGGCCTCACTCCTGCTGCAAAAAGCTGGGGTCTGCGAAGGGAAAGCAGTGAGTAACTTTGTAGGAATGGGTTTGTTCTTCCTCGGAACCCCAACACAAAGCTTTGAAGGGATTCCATAGAATTAGCTGGATCTGAGAGCAAAGACAGCAAAGAAAGGCGGGACCTGCAGGGGTGGAGAAGCTGGGGGTGGGGGTGGGGGATGGGGTTGGGATGCTGCAGGGGTAGGCAAGGTGGATGAAGAAGCCTCAGGGATGGAGAAGCTGCAGAGGTAGGGGAGCTGGGTAGGGAAAAGTTGAGAAATTGAACTTTAGGGTCCTTTAGCCTACAGCAGGAGAGGTGATAGGGCCACAGCATCAGCCTTAGCAGCCAACCACAACACTGCAGTGAGAGCAGGAAAGAGAGTCACAGGAAGCCTGGGCTCCTATGCGGTGCGGTGCATGCTGAGGCAGGGAACCTGGCTGAAAGGAGTGTCCCAGTTCGTCCCCCTCACTTCCTGTGCTGCCCTCCCCATAGGCCAGCACACCTCCTAAATGTAAGATCTTTCCATGTGCCCAGCCTATGTACCCTGGGCTCACCTGAGCTCAGCTGAAGCACCTCATAGACTCTGCTGACAGGAGCCTTGTTTTAGTGCACCCTTTACTAATTAAAAATAAGATGCCAGGCAACAGATATTTTATTACATGAGGCTTATTAAGTGAGCAAGGGGAAAGAAGGAAAGGGGGGAGGGGTACCTCAGAAAGAGACAGAGACAGAGGAAGGAAGTAAGAGAGGAGGTGGTTAGAGGGAGGGAGGGAGGGAGGGAGGGAGAGGGAGAGAGAGGTGGAGGGAGAGAGGGTTTGTCCTTTTATAATCTTGGGTAGGGCCACGCCCAGTGGGAGGTAGACAATGACATCACAGGTAGGCAGACTGAAGCCGAATCCTAACACACCCACTTTGTGCTCAGCCCAGAAATGTGACAATTCTGGAGGCCCCGGAGCTAAGCCAGTGGACAGTGCTTTCCCTTAGGCAGCAGCCCAGGGGTGCCTGGTCCTCCTCAGAAGCTCTCTCAGAGGCTTCCAGTTTCACCCCACACCCTTGAACTTGCCTTGCCTTCCTTTCTTCCCCTTCTCAATGGAGCTTGATGAGCAAGACAGACCCTGAAGACAGCTGAGGATGGACACACAAGCAGGGTAGAGTTGGGAGGGACACACTCAACAAAGTCTCAGCTAGGAGTGGTCCTGGTTGCATATCCTGAGGGGGTGCGATGGCCATGTGTACAATGGGGTCCATCTGTTGTCTGTCATGGAGATAGAGTCTGAAAGAGATGCCAGCTGGGTAACTAGCTTGACAAGAAGTCTGCACAGAGATCCCCACATTTACCACAGTTCCCTCAAGACAAAAGCTGCTCTCTGTCTCAACTTGAAACAGATATGGGGAGCCCAAACAAAGACATGGGTAGATTCACTCACTGATTACTGAGAGAGCAGAGGGGCTCAAAGCAGATCTTGGGGTGAGGGTGGGACATATATACTCATCCAACAATCCCACCTCATTACCAGTACTGTGGATGCCTGAGGGTGTCCTGGGTACCCCAGGCTATCCTGCTCACTGGCTGAGATATCATCCTTCTCCACGTGATGCACTTGGGACTCTCAGGGCACTCTGCCCAGGAAATGTCCCAGCTGCTCGATACATATACCGAAAGACCACAGAAGCTGATAGCAAATCCTGCCCTCATTCAGGGACTGTCACTGACATGCTTTGGGCATCACATAACGGAAGAATTAATTAACGGGAGCCTCCTGGGACTTCTGTCTCTTGCCTTTATGCTCCACTTAACAGTTGAGAAAAACATGGTTCAGAGAGGTTAAGGAACATACCCAAAGTCACGCAGCCCAAGTCAAACAGAACAGGATCTGAACTTCACATTCCAGGCGCATATATAACAGACAGAATGAAGCACAGGTAGGGGGCGCACAGGGCTGGGGATCTTTAACTGTGTGTCCACCCTTTCTACACCCCCGCCCCGAGGCTGAGCAGCAGCAAGCCAATCTGGAAGCTCCTAGGTATGGGATGCCTTTGTCAGACCAACAGCCCCGCTGAACCGCCTCGGCTCCTTAGACTATCTTCAATCACTTGGCGACACCCAGCCTTGTTCATCACGGCCCTCCTTCCTGTGCCTCCTCTAATTTCTCTCCATATCCTTTATGATAAGCCACCGCACAGAGGGTGATTTATAGTCCCCACTCTCATCTGCCTAGCATTTAAGAGGAAGAAGAAAAAAAAAAAGAATTAAATTGGATGGTACACCCAGGGAGCCTGTCTGTGGCTTCAGCCTCTCTCGTTACTGGAGTCGTGTCATGCTGCGTTCTAATGGTTTCCTAATGGGAGACTTAATCTGCCATTAGACCCCCCTCACCCAGTATCCCTGCCAGATGCCTTGGCCAGTGGGCTGCTGGCTGGATCAAGGCTTTAACAAGGTGACACCCTAGACTTCATGCTGGGTGGTAGCCAAAGAAAAGGACACTCCAGGACTCCAAACTCAAATGCATCCAGAGCTTCTGAAGTTGCTAACTGGGAGACACCTGTGTTTGGGGAACCTGGCACCCACCTTCAAGGGTGTCCCCATCAGGTCCTCCATAGTGGACTAAAGGGAATGGAGGCCTACAGCACCCCACTTTCAGATCCGAGGTAGAAATGCAGAGTCAACGGTGTAACCTCTGCCTCCCCCACCCCCCGCCCCCATCCTTGCTTTTAAAATGCCAGTATCTATTTTAAAGCATTGTTTAAAAAAAACAAAAACAAAAAAACCCAGTCAGGCCAAATCAAACATGTGAGCTGGCAGCTCTGGTCTCATCAGCATCTTCCAGAGAGGCCCAGAGGCTCCCCACAGCGCTCTCAGAGGTCTCCTCCTGCTCTGCTCAGCGTGGATAAGAGAATAATAAATCGGCCTCTTCACCATCCAATTAGGCAGCCACTGTATACTCTTCATGCTTACCAGAGGAGGAAAATGAGCAGGACAATCTAGCCCTGTTTGGTTCAGATCAGATGGTGATAGCATCATCTCTTTGTGGCAAGCTGGTGTTTGAGAGGAGCCAAGCTCGTTTCCCTGTCTCAGAATGACCCTTCTTCCCTGCGGGTCTTGAGCCCAAGCCATGACTACATCAAGCCATGGGTCATCCATGGGTCATCCCAGCTCTACAGAGAGAGACAAAGCTGGGGTGCCTTAGGGGCAGGGCAGGCTATGAACACATTGCCATGGTAACCTGCAATTCCCAGAACCATGAAACCTCCTCTGTCAGGTTTCAGGATTTGAGCTCACAGCCTGTCCTCCAGATTAGGCCACTGTGGTGGTTGGGCTAGGTATGGCCCCCATGGATATGTGTGTGAACACTTGGCTCATAGAGAGGGGCACTATCAGTATGTGTGGCTTTGTTGGAGGAAGTGTGTCATTGTGGAGATGGGCTTGACGATCTCTTCTGCTCAAGGTATGCCCAGTGTGGTCCAGAGTATCTTTCTGCTGCCTTTGGATCAAGTTGTAGAACCCTCAGCTCCTTCTCCTGCCCCATGTCTGCCTGCACTCTGCCATGTTTCCCACCATGCCAGTGGACTAACCCTCTGAAACTGTAAGCCAGACCTAATTAAATGTTTTCTTTGATAAGAGTTGCCATGGCCATAGTGTCTCTTCACAGCAATAAGACCCAAATTGCAACAGTCATCACCACAAGGACACATTCTTTCAGGTGTCTTTCTCAATAGGAAATGTGAGGTGTGACCCCTGCCTACTGCTAAAGCTTTGGGTTTCCTTGACAGTGACTATCTGCCTGGGCTAAGACTGGTCCTATCTCTGACCTCAGTTTTTTCGTCTGTAAAATGGAGGTGTTCATTGTGCCAACCTTGAAGGTGAGGTAAGAGGAGCAAGTATGAGACAGGGCCACCCTCTGGTCAGCTGCCATTAGCCAGCTCAGGTGCACAGTCTACTTGTCAGTTCTCCTTCCAAGATGTGTGTGAACTGACCACAGCATTGTACAGGACTCCTACTCCCTTTGTATTTTTGTAGTTAGTTTACATTTTTAATTATATGTCTTGTCTGAACATACCAGCAGGTGCTTGGGTGGCAAGAAGCACTGGGTCTCCATGAATCTGGAGTTATGGGTGGTGGTAAGCCACTCTGTTAGGATAAGCAGTGAAAAGGTAGTGCGTCTGGGGCCAAGGTGTGCTGCTAAGAGACCACTCCATGCAACAGATCTAATGCAAAAGGGTTATTGGTAGAGAATGAAAGGTCATCATGTAGTGGGTAATGAGAGACAGAGACAGACAGACAGATAGACAGACAGACAGACAAATAGACAGAACAAGACAGGAAAAACAAGAGAAGAGAGAGAGAACAAACAAGACAGACACACACAGAGAGACAGAGGGGAGGGCAGAGGGAGGAAGAGAGGAAGAACAATTTACTCAGATTGTTGAATGTTATCCTCCTAACTTGTATCTCCCTGTTCCCACCCTCCCTTCCTCTTTTGTCCTACTCCCGTGCCCTAGATCTCTGACAGAAGGGGATCTCCTCCCCTGTCATATGGCTACAGCGTATCAGGTCTCATCCAGATCGCCTGCTTCCCCTTCCTTTGTGTGCCACTAAGCCTCCCCACCAAGGGGAATGATCAAATGGCTGGGGGTAGGGTTCCAGAGTTCATGTCAGAGGCAGTCCCCACTCTCCCTGCAACTATGGAGAATGAGCTGTCCATTGGTTAGATCTGAATAGGAGGTCTAGCTTTTCTGCATGCATTGTCTTAGGTTAGTGCAACAGTTGTGCAGGTCCCCTGGGTCCTGATCTGCCAGCCTTGATGGTCTTCCTGTAAGGCTCCTGAATCCTCTGGGTCCTTCCATCCCCCCATGCTTCCCTCTCACTCTCAGCACTCTACCCAGAGTCCAGCAGCGAATTCCAGCGTCTGTCCTGATCCCAAGTTGGGTGGAGTCCCTCAACCGAAGAACGGTAAATGAAACTGTGGTACATTTACACAATGCTATACTACTCAGCTACTAAAAGCAAGGAAATCTTGAAATGTGCAGGCAAATGGGTTGAACTAGAAAAGATCATCCTGGGTGAGGTAACCCAGACCCAGAAAGACACTCATGGTATATATTCACTTATAAATAAATATTAGCCCGACATAGAAAGGGGAACATTTTAAAGGGGGCATATGTTACATAGGAAAATATGCAACCTGTAGCTACGTAAAAGCACCTGGTGAATGATGACATAAGGTGCTGCTGATGAACGGCTGAAAAGCAGGCTGGCAGAGAGCCTAACTTAACTGCACACTGGATGCAATCCTCTGCAAGATAAGCGCTGCTAGTGCTCTTAACTACTGAGCCATCTTGACATCCCAGGACTGACATCTTTCATAATGTTCTCCCCTCTGTTTGGATCATTGTCTCCCTCTGTCTCCTCTGCTTCCCACAGAACGTAGTCCACTGAAACTCTCTTCTTTGCTCACTCCTCACCCTCCTCTGACCTCTCTCAGGCTCCCTTTCAATACCCACTGGCATGCTCACTGCCGTTTCCCCTGAGACAGAGCTTCGTGGGTCGCGTGGCTGTGTCTTATCTCCTTGGAGACAGTGACCTCATCTTATTCTTTATTTCTACTGTAGCAGGGTGGCTTTGACATAACAGGTGTTAAGTCAATATTTGCCAAAGATCTGTTAAGTGAATAAATCAATTAGGTTCCCTGAAATAACCAGGGAGGCTCAGTGAGTGTTAAGTCAGAAGTTTGAGAGCTGTTAGTGTTCATAGTGGATCTGGACCCAGCCAGGGAAGTCTCCAGAGCTATCAGTAAGACCAATAGGCCTGTCATCCTAGCACTTGGGATGCTGAAGCAGGGGGATTGTAGGTTCCAGGTCAGTCTAGGCTACATGGTGAAACTCTAACAACAACAACAATGAAACCCCAACAATAGACTGCTGTGTGAAGAGGGCTACTTTAGGTTACATGAAATATTCTCATGCGTCTTTCTTTTGATCTGGCCTTAGCTGTCATCTGAAGATCCCAGCCAAGGATGATGAGCAAGATTAGCAGAGAGATGCTCCCAGGATCTTATCACTGATCACTGATGGACACCAGACTAGGACCAAATAACTTGCTTTCCTTGGAAGTGATCCTGGGAAAAAAAACAATTATTTGTGGGCAAGGGTTTAATTTGAGAAATGACTCAGAAAGTCCTGGAAGGAGGTAAACAGAAGAATAGGAAGCCAAGTGACTAAGAGGACAAACCTCAGAACTAATCTCCACCCAGCGAGGCACACGGGTGTGTACCCACTGATTCTCACCCATCTGAGCTGGCAGGGCAGAGGCTGAACATGCTCCTGTAATGCAGAGAAGGCACAGACAGAGCAACAGGTGTGTGCAACCAGTCACTGCTGTTGCTCATGGGAATGGTGCCTGCCACAGGATAGCACGGAGGCCAGCATCCTCTATACCAAGATGGGCTGATGAGACAAGCAGCATCTGGGGATTCAGATGTCTAGGCACACACATCCGGGTGCCCTCACCTGATGCTAAGGCATCTCCTCTTTCCAACAGGGCTATAGGTCAGCCCTGCTCACAAATGGCTCACAAATGGTTCACACAAGTCTTACAATGCTTGTATTTCCCAATGCTCTGGCCTAGGTCTGGATAGGAGACACTTCCTTCATGGCGTTGTGGTCAGTTCAGAACATTCCTGGTTATTCTTTCTATCGCTCAGCCTGCTTTGTGTGTCTTAGAGAACAAGTCAAGACTGCAGAGGCGACTCTGTGGGTTCAAACGCTAGCATGCAAACCTGATGGACTGCATCATGGAAGAGCAAGGTGCTGTGGAGTGTGTCTATAATCCCAGGGCTGCTATGGTAAGATGGGAACAGAGGCAGGGGATCCCCTGGAAGTTCATCATCAGCTGGCCTGGAGTAGGCAGCGCAGCAACAAACAAGAGAGAACTGGCCTCAAAAACAAGGAGAAAGGTAAAGGCCAACTCAGAGGCTGGCCTCCACACATGTGTGGACACGGACGGACACACACACACACACACACACACACACACACACACACACACACACACACACACACTTTATAAGTACATTTTTTAAATCCCCAGATACACCTCACCAACATCATTCTGAAGAAGGAAAATTTTCCATTCTAGAGGAAAGATGCGGAGCCCACAAGGCTAATGAGCACTGCTTAGTGTCACTGGGACAGCTAATATGCCAGACCCACAGCTGAGCACTCCCAGAGTCAGAGATGAGTTCCATTTTATTTTTATGTTCTTATTTGAAGGATGGGAATACTGGCCCATTGACTGCCCTGGGGACCATCAGAAAGGAGCTTTTCTCAATGCAACGGTTAGTGGCCACCTAGGCCAACAGCTTGGAGGATTTCCCTGTGGAGCAGGCAGAGACCTCCCTTGTGCACTCCTGGGAGTCCAGCTTTTCTCTCTGCTCAATCTGACTTCCCTGTTGTCCCCAGATGGTGATACCTGGTAAGGTACTCGCCTAACAAACCTCCAGCTCACTAATTTCTGTTCTAGACTCAGCTTCCCAGGGAGTCACCATGCAACGGAAGGGACAAAATATCTGGGCTTGAGGGAAGGAAAACTATTCCTCCACCTTAAGAGTTTTTGCCTCAGTCTGATAAGCAAATTGGCAAAGATGGTTAACAGAAAAGTGTATGTTTTCTGTGCTATGAGAGTGTTTGGAAGGAAATGGAGACCAGAAATGCCTACACCAGAGTGTTTCCACACCATGTTTGCTGGCAAGTGGAAGGCCGGAGGAAAGGGTGCAAGATGGCTGTGGATGCACACCTATAACCCCAGGACACAGGAGATTGAGGTAGAAGGTTTCAGAGTTCAAGGCCAACCTGGAGGACAGAGTTAGACCCTTCTGTAGTGAGAGTTTTGGTTTCTTAAAAAAACCCAGTTATGGCTATGTGACTATGTTTTAGTTTTAATCCCAGGTGAGAGATAAGAGGCTGCTTCACAGCAGGTGATTATGATTTGCCTTGTGCACCAGCAAGGGCGTGATTTTGCCAGCTAAGGATAGTTGATGTTTAGAATTCTGGGAACTTTTCAGAGGAGATAAATGCCAGAGACCCAAGAGGAGTGGGGTGCCCTGAAGAGAAGGCTGCTGCTCCTAGTTACTGTGGTT
The DNA here is from genome assembly GCF_903995435.1 of Acomys russatus. Taxonomy (NCBI): domain Eukaryota; kingdom Metazoa; phylum Chordata; class Mammalia; order Rodentia; family Muridae; genus Acomys; species Acomys russatus. Next base: position 28,258,143 of record NC_067149.1, read on the forward strand.
GTAGTTTTACAAGGAGGAGGAGGAAGAGGAGGAATTGAAGCTATCCTGACGGTGAAGATTGGTCTTGCCCCAAGGAATTCAACACTCCTCATCAACAGGAAGTAGTCTAAAGAGGTCTACATTTCCTTTCCCCTTTAGCCTTCTTTCTCACCTATCTAGTGTTGGGGTGGGGACTAGAAGGGTTTTGGGTGGAGAAGGGTGGCACATACAAGAACCCAGATTCAAAAAAAAAAAAAAGAAGAAGAAAAAGAAAAAACATCCACACCCTGCCTCAAGACAAAGTAAAATAAATGCATAAATAAGTGGAGGTTATAACCTAACAGAGTGGGGAAATGAATGTTTAGATTGCGCTATGCTTGCCCTGAGTCACTCCATGTTAAGTAACTGTAGCCTGTCCCCAGAAACTCCATTTCATAATCAGTTTGTGACTGCATTTCGAGGATGGGGGATGATGCTACACCTGGGTGAGCACGTGAACACTATCTGCCTGACAGCATCCATGCAACACAGCCTGATAAATGAGTTATTCCTGAGAGTCGAAATTGTGTCCCTTTGTAAACTTGTCAGGAGACCTGGGAGTGCAGGGACACATGAACACACAGAAATCATCATGAAAACCATGTGCAAGAACTAACCAGACAGACCAGCCTGAAGGAAAACTAGAAATCCTTCACCTGGGCCCATAAAGAAGCAGACATCTAGCACTGGGGTGGCAGTGGTTGATTTCTCCTTCAGCCTCTCACTGTGTGTGTTCAAGGGACCAATAGGCACAGAACACCAGCTTATCCCAGGGGCTTCAGCTCTGCTGGTTCCTTCTTTCCTTCCTTCCTTTTTCATTTCCTTTCTTTCTTTCTTTTTTTGGTTTTTTGAGACAGGGTTTCTCTGTGTAGCCTTGGCTCTCTTGGACTTGATTTGTAAACCAGGCTGGCCTCGAACTCACAGCAATCCATCTTCCTCTGCTTCCTGAGTGCTGGGATTAAAGACAAGCGCTGCCACCACCACCTGGCTGGTCCCTTCTCTTGATGCAGACTGTTTTGACTTACCATCTGCTTCTCTACCTGTTCACCTATCTGGACCTTCCATGCATCTGTCTGTCCACCTGTCTGAGCCTGGTCCTGCCCTTCCCTCAGCCTGTTCCAACCGGTGGCGTGGTGGCAGCACGCAGCAGGAGCAGGAGCAGGAGGCCTCCCCAGGTTCAGCCAGTTGGCTGATTATCTTACTTTGATAGACTCCTTTGCATTTCTCCCACTTAGGCCTCTTTAACTCTTTGTAATCCCACTGTTACCCATGTAGATGAATGGGTGGGTGAGTAGGTGGGTGGATGGATAGATTGATGTACTGAGTGTCATGTGACATGTGTTCTGAGAGTTAATATTAGTAATCAAGACTGAAATAAAAGAGCCTGTGCTTACCTCAACCAGGACCATCAAGGAAAAGCAGCAGCATCTGGAAAGCTACTGCAAATTAAAACATCACTCCTCAGGATTCATCATTATTCACGAATATCTGACATTATGAAAAGACTCAAATATTTTCATCTATGTTTCAGACACAACATGCTCATGACCCTGAGCAAGGCATCTTGGTCTGGATTCTTTGTGGAGTGTTTGTCTTGGTGGGTGACCTGGGAGTCCCTGTGTTGTGGGGAGGGTGACCTGAGAGTTCCTGTGTTGGAGGGCAGTAACCTGGGAGTCCCTGTCTTTGGGAGATGCCCTTTCACTTTGGGTATAGAGAAAGAAGCTTTCACGGAAGGACTGAGGAGTCACTTTAGGAGATGGCCAGACTCATCTCTGCTTCTTCTGTTAACTCTCAAATTCCTTCAGTGCGCACGCGCGCGTGGAAGAGAGAGAGAGAGAGAGAGAGAGAGAGAGAGAGAGAGAGAGAGAGAGAGAGAGAGAGAGAGAGGTATGTGTGTTCTGAACCTGTCAAACTGCCATATAATTTATTTCATTCAGACTTCAGATTTGGGGCTCATAAGATTCTATCCACACCCCCCTGATGAGGGGTGGGGGGTGGTGGTGGAGTGAGGGAGTGGAGGAAGGAGCTTCATTGCTTGTTAGGAAACTGCTCAACACTGAGCTATATCCCTAGCTCTGACACTGAATTTTTCTTCCTTTGGGATAGGTTCTCATTAAATTATACAAACTGGTCTTGGACTTCCTCTGTAGTCCAGGTACACCTTGAACATAGCAACCTTCGATCCTCCTGTCTCAGTCTCCTGAATAGCTGGAATTATGTGCCCAAGGCAATATTTGGGAGGGCGGGGCAGGGCCAAGGAGCTATGCAACTGAGGTCCAGGCATGTCCAAACTCTGAAAATCTCTTCTTGAGACCAGCAGGAGTAGTAGGACTGTTCCCTCCTTGTGCATGTAGCTTTACGACCCCCACCTCTGCCACCCTTGAGTTGGTCATGTAGCCTGGCGGCACAGTTATAAGGTTAGAGGTTAAACTTCCTCTCTTATGATAAGGCCATGTCCAGCAAGCACCTGAAATTCCCCTTCATGCAAATAAGGCATTCCCAGCACCTTGGCCCTGGCCAATGATGTACACTTACCCCAAAAGCCTCTACCTGCCCAAAGGTTTAAATAAATAGCCTTTGTTCCCTCAGTTAAATGAGTTGTCTCACTGAAGCCTGGCTCCTGACAGTCTGTTCTCATCACACTCACCTGAGGTCTCTATCTCCTAGCCATCCTTGCCGTACTCTCCCTCTCAGGCACTGGTCACGATCGTGGGTGACCATGCCATTATGGGTAGGAGGGAGTGGAGTGAGAATGATTGGGGGCAGTGCTTTTTTGAGGAGTGTCTCATGTAGCTCAGGCTAGCCTTGAACTTTCTATGTAGCTAAAAATGATCTGGAACTTCTAATCCTTCTGCCTCCACCTCCCTGGGATTTCAGGAATGGACCAGTGTGCCCAGTGTCCACTGGTTTAAAGTGGGATGAGCTCCCTTGAAGCTACTTCTCTAAGCTCTGCACATATATAGACTTCATGGCGCTGGGCTGGTTCAGGCTGTATCTAGGGCTGCCAGATTTGTACCCCAAGGCAATTTGCCCCTGGGATCCCTTACTTCTCGGGGAGTCAAAACTCTTCCAAGACCCAAAGGTTCCCAGAGCAGGGCTTCAGTTTCAAATGAATTCTGTAGTGGTCAGAGGAACAGAGGGCATGGAGAGCCCTACAGACCCCTGGCTCAGACTTCCCACAACTCAGCAGACACAATCTGTCTTCCAATGCCTTGTGGAAGAATGGAGATAAAACCTTAATTTCTGGGTCTTTCCTGACTCTTCTAATCTACACAGCTCTGCTGTGAGGGGTAGCAGTGGAAAATGGTATAGGGGAGAGATAGGACAAAACATTCAAAAATCTCACTGGTCTGAGGCAAAGAGTTTATGCCACTGGTTTAAGATGGTCAGACACTGGATGTGGTGGTCACGGACAGCCAGCCAACAGGCAATAGGACTGACCACTGGACCCACTCCAGAGTTCCCAGCCTTCCTCAGCATCATTTCCCTGATCCTGTGCTTGAGCTCCCTAAAGGTCTGAGTTTCCTTTCTTGGTCTTTCACCGCCTTCTCTGACTACAAGCTGGGGGTGGAGGGAGTAGTGTCCTGAGTATAAGTGAATGTTTAGGTCTTGTAGAAGCCCACGTAGTGGAAAGTACTTGAAACCAACATGTCCTGGATTCACGGGGCTTGGGAGGTATCTCAGCGAATAAAACTTCAGCCACTCAAGCATCGGAACATGAGTTCTGCTCCCTGGTAACCACACAAAAGCCAGCATGGCGTCTGCATCTGTAACATCAGCACTGTGGAAGCAGACAAGGAGATTCCCTAGAAAGTGTTGGCCTGTCCAGCAGAATTGGTAAGCTCCAGGTTCAGTGAGAGACCCTATCTCAAAAAATAAAGAGGAAAACCATGAAAGAAAACACTTGATATCAACGTCTGGCCTTGACATGCATGCCTCCACATGTATAGTGGTATGCATCTATGCACACACATACGACTACACCACACAAAAAAGGTAATATCCTGTATGCAAATTTGGACTCCATCCCATGGCTGAGCCTCTAGCTCCCCACTCACCCCCACTGGCAAATGCTAAGTAGAAAATTCTATCCTGCTGGACCTATAGAAGAACTTTGGGGCTGTTGAGTTCCAAAGTCCTTCCTTGTGGAAGCTGGTACTGGGGAAAGGCTTATAGCTGACATTAACGCAGCAAAGGAAAGGTAAAGTAAGTGGTAGGGATGGACAAGATTCTGATAGTTAAAATAATCAACCAATGCTCACCTGTATAGTGGGCAGGAAGGCCACAGAATGTGCCTCCTAGGGCCCTGTTTAGCTGGAAGGAGATGACACACAGGAGGCCCTGAGCCTAGGAAAGTGTCGCATGCGGAATGAGTGCTCCCATTGCAGTATTTAACCATGCAAGAGCCAATGGCTTGCAAGGCCTGAGCCTTACCATGGAGGCTGCAGGAGGGGGCGGGACATAGAGAAGAGGTCCTTAGACATCATGGAACCACATGGGAGAACACTGGGCTGTAAGGCCTGAGTCCTAAGCTGTCACATGGAGTTCTACCTCTGTTGCTCTGTGCTTAACTATGCTGGCTATTGCCATCCACAGGCTCTTCATAACTTCTGAACAAGAGACCTCAAGTTCACATTTTTACCAACATGACAGTCAGTCTTGTCTAGAGATTATGGTAAAACCCAGAAAACTGGTACAAACTGGTACCACCTCCAGGTTTCTTAACTCCGTAGGTGTGAACTGAAGTGCAGAATGAAAGATAAATAGGTAGGTGGATGGATGGATGGATGGTAGATAGATAGATGAGATATAGATAATTGATAGACAGATAGATAGATGATAGATAGATAGATAGATAGATAGATAGACAGATAGATAGATGATCAATGATAGATAGACCCTGCATTTAAGAGTTTATATGGCTGATGGATAATTAGCACTTTTGTGGTTGTGGAGTTGAAACGATGGCTCAGAAATTAAGAGTACACTCTGCTTTGTAGAGGACCCAAGTTTGATTCTCAGTACCTATGTGAGTCAGCCTCCACAGCACCTGAATTCATGTATTCATATCCACAGACACTGAGAGGGAGGGGTGGGCTGAGCATCTTGGGCCAGACATACATTGTTGCACATGGTTTTAATCACAGCACTTCAGAGACAGAAGCAGGTGGATCCCTGTGAGTTCAAGGCCAACCTAGTCTCCCTGGTAAGTTCTAGGCCTATCAGGGCTACATAGTGAGACTCTGTTTCGAAAACCAACTAAACAAACAAAAACCTCCAAAAGGCCAAAGTTTGTGGTTGTGGAGAGCTGGAATGTTGCAATTCTGGAGCTGAATTATTTGGGGTTATTTTTAGCTCTTTTACTGGAATGTACAAAAAGACTTCCATTAACCCAGAGACCAAGAATGTCATCTGATGACATCTGAGGCCTATAGCCAAACTTCCCTGTTCTGCTGTAACCCACCTACCTGATGTTGCCACCAATGCATTTTCAGACTTGACTTAAGACTGTTCTTTGGAATGTTACTGTAAAATCTTCATAAAACTGTTACCACAGCAGAACACAGTATTGGGCTATCCTGAAGGTGTGTTCTTGAGTCATGGTCAGTCATGTCTGGCTCCAGGATAAAGTCTCTCTTATTCCCTTTGAGGTCAGAGCTGTGTCTCTGCCACCTTCTGAGCATGCATAAGCATTCCTTCACCTTGATAAAACCATAGATCAGAGCTTATTATCAAGAAGATCCTAAAAAGCTCCAAGCATTTTACAGGGAAAGTCATGTGCGTGTGTATGTGTGGGTGTGCTGTCTACTTTTTTTTCTGAAACAGCATTTTTTACTGGCCTGGAGCTCATGTAGGCTGGGGTGGGTGGCCGGTGAACCCCAGCACTCTGCCTGTCACCAATTCTCCAGTGCTTGAACTATAAGCATGCACCACCAGGCCCAGTTTTCTTATGTGGAACCTGGGGATCCACACTTTACTGACTCAGCCATCTCCTCAGGCCAGGGATTAGGAGCCTGGTTCTCCTAAGAGGCATTCATTGCTCAGCCTGTCAGAACATGAGGCAGAGATGGGGTTGCTGTTTCTGGCTTTGCCTCAAGCATTTGTGGGATGCTGGGTGAGGCACACTCTCTTCTGCTGCTGTGGTAGCACTGGGTCCCTTCAGCTTCCTCATGGCTATGAAGGAGATGAGACAAAACCTTTCACATTGGCCATTAGATTTCTTCATGCTGACATCACCTGAGGCACTTAGCAACAGAATGGGCCCAGTAGCCTGTCTGCCCAACATGTAGCAAGCCATGAAAACTCTTCTTGAATGGAGGTCCTGGGAAATTACCCAGCTCACTAGAGTTGGGGCTATGATGAGTATGAGCAAACCGCCTCTGAGCAGCTGTGGCCTCCCACAGTGCCTCCATCTTCTCACCCCACACAGCTCTAGGCAGCAGCTCTCCAGACCACCACCCTGCTCTAGATAACAACTCACCTGGCCAGGTGCCCACCCCTGTAATCCCAGCACTCAGGGAGGCAGAGGCAGGCAGATCTCAGTGAGTTCAACGCCAGCCTGGTCTACAAAGTGAGTCCAGGACAGCCAAGGCTACACAGAGAAACCCTGTCTCAAACAAACAAACAAACAAAAGCTCACCTGGCGTTCCTTCACGACCTTACTACTTTTTGTCTAAAAAGCTAAGTTCATTGTGCCTTGGCCTTTTCTTTGGATTTCACTGTCCTGTGAAAATGAGAATTAATACAATTTGTCTCCTTTCCTGGAGTTCCTCACCTCGCCTTTGCAGTTTTCTCAACCTAGACAAAAAGCCTTCATAAGACCTGCGCAGGCAACTTCCTGAACAGAACATGAATGTTCTATAAAAGAATGGGGTGATGGAAGGACCCAGACGGTTCAGGGGCCCCACAAGGAGACCATCGAGGCTGGCAGATCTGGTCCCAGGGGGACCTGCACAAATGGTTGTACCAACCAAGGACAATGAATGCAATAAACCTAGACCCCCAGTTCAGATCTAAGCAATGGACAGCTCATTCTCCAAGGCTGTGAAGAGAGCCTTGACATGAATTCTGGTGTCCCTGATTTGATCACTTCCCTTGGGATGTCCAGTAGCACTCAGAGGAAGGGGAAGCAGGCTATCTGTCAGGGGTCTAGGGGAGGGGAATAGGACAAAAGAGGGAGGGAGGGAAGGTGGGAACAAGAAGATACAAGTGAGGGGATAGCAATCACAATGCAATCTGAACAAATTATTTTTTTAAAAAAGACCTGAGCATGCAGAGATATGCCCACTCTCTCAGTACAGCTTTTGGGTAGCTTTACATGAAGGCCATTTCAATAACCCATTTTACTCTAAATATTGTTGTTATTTTTTCATACAGGCAGATTCTCTTACCGTTCCCCAAATTCTCTCCTAGGTGACCTGTGACATAGGATGCTTCCCACGCCTTTAAACAACTTCTCAAACAAACATCCACGAGGCCCCTAACAACTTAACAGCCTATGAACTAGAAGGGGTGACAGAGAAGATGGCAAGTGAGTGGGTACAGGGACTGGTACAGAGTGAATGATACAGAGAACCTTCTAGAATGTGGAGAACAAGAACTTGTAGAAAGCATCTGGCAGTGATTACAAATATCCGAACATGGACTGTGCAGTAGAATCTAGAAGAACCTGGGGCCATATGATGTGACATGGGACATCTCGTTATGGAGTCTTTAGAGCTAATAAGTTGCTAAGCCATTCCATTTCCATGGGGGAACTGAGGCTCCAGGTGAGGAAGCAGGTCAAGTAAGCATCTTTTGGTCACTAACAATAAAAACCATGGTCCTAAGGAAGTCCGAGGCATAGCCCAAGCGGAAGTGGGAGTGGGGGTGACCCTGTCAGTTGGGATGAGGAGCACCTAGCCCACCTGTAAGGAGCACCATCCCTACAATCCTTCTTCCCTGGAGTACTGTCGTAATTCATCTTTAATTTCTGCCACTGGGTCTGCGGAGCAGCTAATCATGAGAGCTAATTACTGCGACAGGCTTCTCCCTTCTCTTTTTATGTTTCCATATTAGCCTGTTTAGTATGCTTTGTGTCTGTTTATTTTATGGCCGGAAATACTTTTAATAGCCTAGTAAATTGAAAATGGACTTCACGACCATCTGACTTCACCGGAGTTTTACAACCATTCAATTAATGGTATCAGTAATCTTCCTTCATAATTAGGCAGTTAGTAGCTTTGTCAAGCACTGCTGTTAACTAAATTAGAACTCAGTAACCACCTAATCGTATTTTGGGGGGCTCCAAATGGGAATCCAGCCAGCTTGGGGGCTGCCAGGATGGAAAGACACGATTAGCTGGCTGTAAATACTGCCTGCAAATATATACTTTATTACGGTGATAACGGGCTTTGTAGCTCACATAAATCTGCGGGTTCCCGCTGACAGAGGAGAAATGGGCTCGCCTTGGTTGCTAGGAAATAGAGTTAGTTCCTGGGTCTCGCATGCTCCATTGCCTTCTCCTGGCAGCTGATGGATTCTCTACATGATGGGGAGCCGCCAAGAGCCACCCCACAGTGGAGGGAGAGAGCATCAAATCCGGTTCCCTCTGGAGTCCACACCCAAATGCGGCCATTCCGTGCAAGCTAGGCCAGTGAGCGGAGCACTGCTGTGGATAATAAAAGACACCGGGGACCGGAGGCTAGATAAGAGCTCCAGGAGGCTGTGGTGGATAGCGGGTGTCAGGAAACAAGCCCAGTCTTCATCTGCCCAAGCCTTGCTGCCAAATGTCACACTTTAAAAGGAGACAGACTGCTCCAGTGCATGAGAACTGGGAACCGCTGCCTCTCACTTGAGTGATCCTACTTCCATATATTTATTTACACTGATTACTCCCCCAGATGGATTGGACAAGGAAGAAGTTACTTTAAAAAAAAAATAGATAATCTTCCTTGTTAGATGTATTTTAATAGCCCAAACCCTTTTCATACTGGAAAAATCAAAAAAAGACTAATTGCATAGGGCAGGCCCCAGGTGAATGATGTGGTAATTTATTCAGTTAGATGTGTGACACTCCCCCAAAATGTCCAGAGAGCAGGCCCAAAACACTGCCAAAAAACACCACCAGCTACACCTGCCAGCTTTCAAAACTTGTGAAGTTGGTCAAAATTTGAACTTGGACTGACTTGGTTTTGGCTAACAAGAAATACCAGGTAGACATTTGGGGAATAAGTGTTTTATGGGGGCAGGGAAGCCATATTGGGGCCATGCTGTTTTGTTAACTTGTATCAGGAATTGAGTGTCACAGAAAAAAAAAGCTGTCCACAAAGACACTGCCCTGCACACTAGCTGGCTGACCCTAGGCAGTTTGCGCGCCCTCTCTGGAACTGGGTTTTCACATGTAACGTGGGTGGGTAGGCGGGGCATCCTCTTTTCTTAAAGAATTATTATGATGATGACTGGAAATGACAAAACAGAAAACACTTGCCACAGGGAAGATCGCTGCGGATCTGAGCCAGGAATCAAGCCTATTTCTTCCCCCTTCTCTCTCTCTGGAAACACTCAAGCCCTACTGCTTCCCATCCAGTTCAGCAGATGTCATGCCCTCTAGAAGACTCAGTGGCTCCCATGCTCAAGACACTGTTGGTCCAGTGAACTTTCTAGTTCTCCATAAGGCATGGTGGGGTCTCAGGGTGTCTGTTCCCATCTCCATAAAAAGTTCCCAAGGGCCCTCCCTAAAAAAAATCATCTGGGAAGGATGGCAACATTTCATGACTCCAGGAATCAAGCCCATGACTGAGAAAGGGATGTACTGTGGCCACATGATAGTGAGTTAGCCAGTCCTGGCAGAATCATATCGAGTGACACGAACTTCACCACCCACAGAGGAGTGACCTCTTAGGGCTGCATGCAGAAAAGCCCCCTTTGCACCTCAAGTCCCACTTGTCTGCTTTCAATTTCCCTCCCTTTATTTGTATGTACATGGGTGTATACATATGTGTGTACACGTGTGTGTTTATCTGTGTCTGTATATATGTGTGTGTACATGTATATGTGTGTGTGTGCACCTACATACATGCACATACATGGAAGCCAGACCTTGGGCATTCTTCCGCAGGCACCATGCATCTTTTTTTTTTTTTTTTTTTTTTTTTTGAGGCAGGGTCTTTCATTGCCCTGCACCTCACAATGGAAAGCATAAGAGTGTAAAGTAGGTAAATCATAAGGTCGGAGCATATGTAACAGTGGGGTACAGGGGTGAAGTGGGGCAGAGTTCAGAACTCTCCTATAGATGAAGAAAAACCCTCTAGTCGCCCTGCCTGATGGAAAGGATGGAGTGATAGCTAAAAGTGCCCATCAGGACCAGCCAGCTCAAGAGTCTCCGAGTGCACAGCTTGTAAAACCATGCCGGGTACTCAGCTGTGTCAGCCCACACTGAGGAATGAGGCTGTGCACCAGTAATTTATGTACCTGTTTGAACTCTGGGCTTGCAAATAAATTTAGTTCCTGGCCAACAGCCTAAGCACGTGTGTTGGCTGGAGGGCTGCCACCGAGGCAGGCAGAGTGGTAATTGAGAGCAGATGACATTCTGTGGGGCTGCTCTTGGAGGGAAGAAGCCACCCACCACTGCCTCCTGCGTCTCCTGCTCAGCTCCAAGCCCTGGGAGTAGGGAGCAGGGCAGCTAAGGAGCAAAACTCCCTGTGGAGTCCTGTCTTTTTTCCAAGGTTACACTTATACTCCACATGAACCTGAGTAAATGAATCCCTCGGAACCTCAGATTGCTCACTGTCAGATGGCACAGTGCAGCTTCCTGCCCTCCAGGGCCCATTGCAAGGGTGAACGAACTCAGCCTACAGTTGTGTGTGGATGACAGTGACACACTGAGAAGAGGGTGGGGGGGGATCTGTGGCATCTTCCCACAGTTCTGGCTGCTACAGCCTGCCCTGCCTTGGCTCTGTGGCATCCGCATAGCGTGGCCTATCGCTGTCTGCATGAGGATGACTCAAATAACAGGAGGTTAAAGCGGGCACAGGGAAACTGAGGCAATAGAGATTCAACACAAGGTGTCTGGTGTTGCTGCGTCTGTGTAATGTGGTAGAAGGCTTACTGAAAACGTTTTAGATGGCCAGGAGTGCATACCAAAATGAGGAAAGTACAACAGAGAGAAGGTACAGTAATGTGGCTGCTCAGTGCCATGGTTGATGGTGATGCAATGTTCTAAACTGCATGGCTGCTCATTTGTATGGATGCAGGTGTGTATTTGTGTGGATGCACATGAGTGTACTCTCTCTCTCTCACTCTGTCTCCCTCCCACCCCCACCCTGCCTCTCATTGTTCCTTAGGTGACATCCACCTTTTTTTTTTTTTTAAGGAAGATTCCCTCTCATTGGCTAGAAGCTTGCTGACTCATCAGCAAGCCCCAGGGATGTTCCTGTCTCAGGATCCCCAGTGCTGCAACTACAAGTATGTATCACTATGCCAGCTTTTTCATATCGCCTCTGGGGCTTGGTCTCGGGTTCCTGTATTGTATGGCCAGCACGTTCCAGCTGAGCTGTCTCCTTAGCCCTAAGATGTCCTACTTCTCTATGTGATCGCTGGTGTGGTAGAGTTTTAGACACCAGCTTTAGCACCAACATGTAACACCTTTATGCCATTGACTTCCCAACAGGTCACTTGGGAACTTTATGTTCTTTATAATCTTTCCAGACCACCATTGTCCCCTTAGTCCACCAATAAAATATCACCGCATCCTGCGTGTATGTGTGTGTGTGTGTGTGTGTGTGTGTGTGTGTGTGTGTGTGTTAATGATCCCACTAGCTGGGTAATATTGGGATTTCCACATGATCTCCCCACTCCTAGGACAGTCTCCAAGCCATTGTGGAATCTGTTGTCTTCAGGGAATGTGTGCTGGTGGGAAGCAAATAGCAGTTGGCATAAATTGCAGCAAGAGTAATTAAAGCAGGGACTTCTGAGAATAGGGACTAAGATGGATGGGCGAGGGTCAGAAGGGGACATGCTGACACTCTCCATAAATTTAATGTGTTCTTTCTGGAGGCAAGAATTCAATTAAACCATTTCTCAAGGTGCAATACTGACTACAAGCCCTCTGGACCCAAGCCATTCTGCCTTCCCGGGGCCTGGAGTTCATACTTGCTACTTGCTACATTTGTCATGGCCTGGACACCACATAGCACAAGGACATTTCCTAGCCGGACCTCCAGAAATGCAAAGCTCCATGGACAACTCTAAGCCCTGAGCTTCAACACATGGCCCTTTAACCTTACAACCAAACAAAATGGGTATACCTTTTTTTGGACAGTGGCTGAAACTAGAGTCAATGCCACCTGGGGGTACTGTGAGAAGGATGCGGGTAGGTGTGGTTGTTCCAAGGACTAGGAGGCTCTCCTGGAGGACAAGCCAAGGCTACTAAGCATCCTGCTATGTTTGTGACAAGTTTTCTTGGTGTTCCAGTTAGGTTTCTGTGATAGACACCATGACTCAAAACAATGTAGGAGAAGAAAGAATTATCTATCTGGCTTACACAAGTCCGTCACTGAGGGAAGCTATCCTTATCAGTGCTTTTCTTTTCTAACATGACATAAGCTAGCATCATCTTAGAAGAGAGAAGCTCATTTGAGAGACTGCCTCCATCGGATTGGCCTGTAGGCAAGCCTGTGGGGTGTTGTCTTAATTGATGATTGATGTGGAAAGGCATAATCCACTGTGGGCGGTACCATGCCTGGGCAAGGGGTCCTGGGTTATATAAGAAAGCAGGGAGATTAAACCAGTAAAACAGTGTTTTCTCTTGGTCTCTGCTATGCATCCTGCCTCTAGGTTTCCACCTTGGCTTCCTCTGGAGACAAGCCATAACCTATAAGCCAAATAAACCTTTTCCTTCCCAGGTTGCTTCTGGTCAGGGTCTTTATCAAAGCAACAGGAACCAAACTAAGACAAAAGCCTAGGGGTGGTGCTCCTCACAGTGGGTGGGACTCTCCTGCATCATTAATCAAGAAAACGTCCCACAGACATGCCTACAGGCCAATCTGGTAGAGGCAGTTCCTCAGTCGAGGCTCCCTCATCCCAGGTGATGAAAACTACCAGCATACTTTGCAGTGCTTGAGAATAAGTGGTGGACATCTTTAAGATCCCAGACTCCTCAAAGGCATCACATGGTCAAGGAATACACCAGGGCAGAAGCTGGATTCAGATCATGGAGCTGGGGGCGGTAACATGGATCCACGTTCTCAACACCCCAGGATTCATTTTCCAGATAAAATGAGATCAGCCTTCCCATTTGCTCGCATATTCTTGAGCTTCGGGTACCACTGAGAGACAAATGTTCACACACTGGTGGTTTAAGCAACAGGTATCATTTTCTCATAGATCTGAAGGCCGGGAGTCCAACATCATGGTTCTGGTTCTGATGAGAACTCTATCCCTGGCACATAGATAGCCAGTGTTTCTGCTCATATGATCTCTACATATGTTTTATCAGAAGGTGAGGGGGAGAAGGAAAAAGATTGAGAAACAGAGACAAGGAAGGACAAGAAGAAAGGGAAAGGAGGAGAGAAAGAGAAAGCACTGTCTGTCTATGTAAGGCTCTCTTGAGAGCTCCACCCTTACCGCCTCACTTGACCCTAATTAAGTCCCAAAGATGCTATGTCCAAATGCTGCTACACTCGGGGCTCAGGGATCTATCATCTGAGCTATGGTGGCCTCAATTTAGTCACAGCAGTGTCTGCGGGAACTGCGCTCAGTGGCTACTTGAAGCCAGTAAAAGGGCAAATTGTACTAAACCTTCTTCATGTGAAGTCAGGGGCTGAGGTCAGCCTCAGCCACAAAAGCACCACTGAGTCTCTCACTAGTTGGCATCATATCCTGTGGATAAGTCCTAATAGTGAACCACAAGGTTCCCCGTGAAGAATCTACATCCTCTTCCTCAAGCTCTTGCTTCAAGATCCAAGTCAACTCTCATGGTGGCTGCCTGGCTTCATCAGAGCCACTCAGTTCTCAAACAGAGGAGCCTCCTTTCACAGTTACCTCAGCTAGAACTAGAATTAATGAGAATGTGACCCTGGAGACCCCCAGAGGTGCTTTGGCCTTGTATATATCTGGATACAGACGTTTCAACCTCATCAGAGCATCAGTAGATGTGCCCCCCTCCCCCGCCTCTCTCTTTCCTTTCACTGTAGTTTCATTCACACTGAATCCTTTCAGGGCAAGAAGGCTGCAGCTGCCCGGCACAGGGATACTTAGTCTTCCTCATGGCTTGAGGAGCACGTGCATCCTACCACACAATGCCAGTGAAAATCTGAGAGGACTCCTGTTTTCTTCTTCTTCTTCTTCTTCTTCTTCTTCTTCTTCTTCTTCTTCTTCTTCTTCTTCTTCTTCTTCTTCTTCTTCTTCTTCTTCTTCGAGACAGGGTTTCTCTGTGTAGCCTTCGTTGTCCAGGACTTGCTTTGTAGAGCAGGCTGGCCTCAAACTCAGAGATCTGCCTGCCTCCGCCTCTCGAGTGCTGGGATTAAAGGCAGCCACCGCCGCTGCCACCACACCGCTGCCATCACCACCATGCCCATCTTGTCTAGTTTTTCTATGCCTGGCTACTGTTGGCTTCTTGGTCTCTGGGTTCCTGCCTAAAGCATTGAGATTGACTTTCATATGTATGTTGTTGCTGGCAAAAATAAACCTACAGAATACACACACACACACACACACACACACACACACACACACACACACAAAGGAGCAAAAGTCTATCTGACAAGGTTAATCTCCCAAGCTACTACAAGTGATTACAATCTCATCTAAATCCTCAGTGCCTCTCTACACTGCCTTAGGAATAGAGCTGCCACTGTTTGCTAAAGGTAAGTGAACTGCTAGTATGTCGGCACTGTGCAGAAGTCACCTTCCAAGGACACAGGTGAGCTGCTTCAAACACAGAGAGGATGTTCTTATCCAAATCCAAGTGCAGTCTTCTAGACCAAGTCTCAATACAGAGAAGCCCTTGGGTCAAATCTAGGCTGCTGGCATGTGTTGCCAATAAAGTTTTATTGCACCAGGCTCAAACTCATTCATGTACACATCATCTACATCTTATATATCTGTGTGTGTGTGTGTGTGTGTGTGTGTGTGTGTGTGTGTGTGTGTGAGAGAGAGAGAGAGAGAGAGAGAGAGAGAGAGAGAGAGAGAGCTGCCACAGAAACTGTGTATCTGACAAGCCTGAAATGTTCACATCTGACTCTTCAAGCAAAAATTTGCCAAATCTCACTCTAAATTACCCTCAAAGGATGAGAGCAGTAAGAAGAAAGAGGGAGTATCAGAGAACAGGAGAGAAGAATAGAGCATGCACGTGCATCCCTGAACTAGCATAGCACTCCATCAAGGTGAGGACACAGTACCAGGAAACTGAGTCACTGAGCACTGAATGACTGAATGACTGGCTCACAGGCACGTGACCAGTAAACAGTGGGGTTGGGATTTTAACTCACATCTCTCTCACTCCAAAGGCCCAGACTTCTTCCAACACAGAGGTGTCCTATCAGACTTCTTCAGCCCAGCACTGATTGCTACCTATGGAGAACTTAACTGGGTCACAGCGCCCATCATTTCTGACTGTGCCTGTGTGGGCCTTTTCCAAGAGATTAACTTTCAACAAGCAGAGTAAAGCAGGTAGGTGACATGCTCGCCAACGTGGTGGTGTCACCCATTTCTGTGACTACTGAGCTGGAATTGCCATGCCTTCCCACCCACTGCACTCCTGACTCTCAGCCTTGAGATTCAGACTGTAATCGACACCATCAGCACTCTGCTTCTCAGGCCTTAGATGCCACACCAGCCTTTCTAGAGGACAGATGGTAGGATTCTCAGTTGCTTATGTGTGAGAGCCAACACCCTACAATAAACCTCTCGATTACTATGATACATAAGAGATGTGTGCATGTGAGTGTGCGTTCCTGAATACATGTATATGTATATGTAGACCTGAGGTCAATATAAGGTATTTATCACTCCCTACCTTATTCTCTGAGACAGGGTCTCTCACTGAACCTGGAGGCCCTTGATTCATCTAGACTGGCTGCCCAGCAAACCAATAAGATGCTAGTGTCTCCACCGGCCTAGTCCTGGAATTACGGATGTCCAGCTTTCCCTTTTCTGGGCAATCATACTCAGGTCATGATTTATACTTGTGAGCCAAGCATTGTGCCTCTGAGCCATCTTCCCAGCCCACAATACCTTTATTAGATACAAGAAATATTTATGTCTATATATACTTTACGTAGAGATATATAGAAATCCTATTGGCTCTGTTTCTCTGGAGAATACTAATACGCTAGTCAAATATAATTTTTCTTTAATATGGAAGTTTCTGACTGTTATAAAAATTTGAATGATGCTCCCCTTTAACTCCACGGGAAGCCTTGTGCTCACTATATAAACAAGGCTCCAATGACTCCACGGAGCATTCAAGTCAAACCCAAAGAGTGCCTATGCAGGAACTACATGCTCTCCCTGGAGCCACCTGGAACACACATGAGGAACTAGATTCTGTTTCACTGTCCTTGTCCCCCACTATGGCCACCTCACAAGTTAGCCATCATTTTCTTTCTTTTTCTTTTCTTTTCTTTTTTTCTTTCTTTCTTTTATATTTTCTTCCTTTTTTTTTGTTTTTGTTTGTTTGTTTGTTTGTTTTGTGTGTGTGTTTTTTGTTTTGTTTTGTCTTTCGAGACAAAGTTTTTCTGTGTAGCCTTGGCTGTCCTGGACTCACTCTGTAGACCAACCTGGCCTCGAACCCACAGAGATCCACCTGCCTCTGACTCCTGGGGGCTGGGATTAAAGGCCTGCGCCACCACACCCAGCAAAAATGTGCAGCCCAGGCTGGCCTTGAACTCATGATCCTCCTGCTTCCACTTCTTTCAGCAAATCCTACCATCGTGCGCCACCACAGCCGGCAAGCTTTACCTCGTGCAACCAAAAAAAAAAAAAAAAAAAAAAAAAAAAAAAGAAAAGAAAAGAAAAATGGGAGCACCAACAGCATCCAGAGTCTGGAGTTCTTCCAAGTCTAAGTAAGAAAATTCACACCGGGACTTGTTACGTGGCCCAGACACCATAGGTGCTCTTTAAGTGCTGACTCCCTCAGTCCTGAGCTACCTTGGGCCACTCCTACCCCAAGCTGTATATCACAATGTCACTATACTTAATGTCCACTCTGCCCTGGTTCCCCACCTCAAGGCTTTGATCTTTTTATGATAGTAACTTCTGAGCCATGTGGAGGAAGATGATATGTAAAATAATATAAAATATATTTTATTTTCTATATTTACAGAAAATTTTATTGCTATAGAGAGACATATGAAAGTGGTTTTTGAAGGCAGTGAGAATGTGGCTCAGTTGCTAGAGAGCCACGTTGCCTGGCATACACGAAGCCCTGAGTTCAATCCCCAGCACCACATAAAAGGGCCAATTAGAACAGGACTGTCATCTTAACAACTGGAGACAGAGGCAGGGGGATTCGGAGCTCAGGGAGAGTTACACCTGGCCAGCTCAAGGCCAGCATGGACTATATGAGGCTGTGCTGAAGAGAGAGAGGAAGGGGGGAAGGAAAGGAGGGAGAGAAAAAGGACAGAGGGGAGAGGTGGGGAGGAGAAGGATACAGAAGGGACAGGAAGGGATGGGAACGGAGGAGAAGGGAAGGGAAGGGAAATCAACTGTCCCGCAAATGGTTTATACCCTGCCCCTCCCCTTGCTTTTCCATCCTCACGTATCACTGCTTTATCTACTCAATACAAGTTCGAAGCCCAGCCCCTGACTCCCAGCATGCCACTTCTCAGCTGCCTCCCCCTTCTCATTTCCATGGCTCTGCCAGCTTCCTCTCAGAGGAGTCTGAACCCACTTCTAATCGTTCTCTTATCTCTCCAACTCAGCTGACCCAGATTCTCACCAAGTGCCCTGGGGCCAAAGTCCAAATGCCTCATCTTGAACCCCCAACAGGCCTCCTGCCAGGACAGACTTAGCTCTACAGCCTCCCCTATGGTCAAGGTCATAGATCAGTGTTCAAGGACCAACCACAGCCACTGACCAAACAAGATTGGAAGTCAACAGTGCCTTACCCTCTGGTTTGGGAGTGGAATACTGGGAACACTGCTGGAACAATTCTCTACCCATGAGTGCAGTGACTTCTGCCCCTGATGACCGTCGGCCTTCCTGGCTCACAGATTCACTGATTATGCCCCTACCATGGCTGTCACTCTCTCGTCTCTTTTCTAAGTCCAGTCCTTTTGTTTACTACCTAAACTGTCACTATGCCCTCGCAGGGCCACATGGAAGCCATCCTTCTCTCTCTATCATCCTGGATTGCCACACTATTTCTCAAACATGTCTCTGTCAGCACACAGAACTTGCATATCACATGACAGGTTTCAGCATGGCCGTGTCACAGCCTCCTGAGGTGATGGCTCAGATGTGCCTACATACTCAACTCAGCTTGCAGATACTTGCTCAGCGTCAGTGATTCTCTTTGCTTTCCAAAGAGAACCTTCATGCTGCAAAGCTATGCTTCTGGCTTCGTTTGGAGCACTGCACCACTCTAGCAGTTACTCTGGGACACTGTGTGAAACAGATGCCCTGCCCTTGAGAAGACGGGGGGGGGGGGGGGGGGGGTGTTCAGATTCCCAGGAGTCCCCACCCAGCCCGTTTCACTCCTTTATGCTCCCTGCTGCCCCACCACTTGAGTTTGCATCTCTGTTTCACAATTAGAAGGCAGAAAGTTGCCCTATTAATCTTAGTGCCTTCCAACCTGTCCTGGACTGTTTCTCCTTCAGTAAAGAATAATAATACTGTGGTACCTACTTTATAGGAGTCTCAGGATGATTCAGCAGGGTGGTAGGGGGAAAAAACCCCTAAAATTGTGCTTGGCACAGAGGAAGCAACCCAGTGCCAGCTTTAGATCCTAGGAACAGCTATAAGAGACACAGTGCGATGTTCTCCGTAGAACTTAGCACATCTAACGAGTAAATAAACATGGTTAGTAGATGAAAATAATTAAATAATATTCCTAAGAGCATCACAGAAACTTCAGGCCAACCTAGGTAGAAGCTTAATGCAATGAAATTCCCACCATTTGGCTCCCACCATTTGGGACTAGGGGACATTATTGTAGTGTGCACACTTTAGCCTGTGACACATATTTATAAATGTATCTAGGGGGGGAAAGTCCTCGCTGGGTTAAACAATGAAGACTGTATGGTAATTTATCCAACCAAGCACACAAACCTTGGCTTCAGTAAAGCTGTATGAATTCCAGGTAGTGGGTTCTTCAGCATTTCTGAGCAGGGACGTTTGCATCCCTTATAGTTCTGTCTCTTGCCCCATTGCCCTAGCTAAGAAGTCAAATGCTATATGGACCAGGAGGACAGAGTGGGTGCCTCTGTCTTGTCCCTGACTTTAATTTTTCCTATTTACTATGTTGGCTGTGCTCATCACATTCAGCCTTTGTTATGTTGACGAATGTTCCTTCTATTGAGAGTTTCCTCTGGGATTTCTATCATGGAGGGTGTGTTAAAGGCTGGTGTCAAAAGCCTTTTCTGCTTCTCCTAGGATAGTCATGTGATCTATCTCAGAGTCTATGGATGCAGTGTGCTACCTTTACTGTTTTGTGTGTGTTTAACAGCCTCTGCACCTCTGGAAAAAAACCAACTGGATCGTGCCCTATGGTATTCCTGACATCAATTAGTACTGAAAATTTTTTGTGCAATGTTCATCAGGGAAATTGCTTGTGTGTTTGTGTGTGTCCTTAGTTGGGTTTGACATCATATTAATACTGGCTCTGTAGGGGGGCCAGAGACATAATTCAGCAATAAAGAGCACACACAGCTCTTGCAGAGGACCTGAATTCTGTTTCCAGCACACTGGGACACAACCAAGTGCCTTCTTCTATACTCTTTATTAACTGCAAACACACACACAAATTCTCACACACAGATATACACAAATACGCATAATTAAAATAAAACATCCTTTTAAAATGCTGGTTTTTTTATATAATGAGTCTAATAGTGTCTCCTTGCTGTTTGATGGAACAGTGTGAGGGGTATAAGTGTTTGTTTGTTTGTTTGTTTGTTTGTTTGTTTTTATATATGTATATGTATGTTTGAGTGCCTATAGAGGCCATAAAGGGGTATCATATTCCTTGGAACTAGAGTTACCCAGTGTGGTGCTGGGAGCAAAAACGTGGGTCCTCTGAGGAGCAGCAAGTGCTCCTAACTACTGAGCAACTCTCCAGCCCCCAAAGCATTGCGTAGATCATGATCATCTACAGAATGTAGATCAGGATGAAAATAAAAGCCACACCCAAGTGCAGAGAAAACTGACCACCAGCTTCTAGTAAAAGCCAGCTCTCTACAGCGTCATTCAGAAGATGCAAAGTGAATAGTCAAGACTTCCTGGCTACTACCCACGAACCTATATGTAAGGGGTTTTGATTAAAAAGTTATTGGGGGCCAGGAGAGGGCTCAGGCAGCATAGTGTCTTTCTTATAAGCAAGAGAACTCATGGTCAGACCCCTATCACACATGGAAAAAGCTAGGCCCAGCAGTTTCTTTAACCCCAACTGTGTGGAGGAAACCCCCTAAAACCTGCAGGGCAGCCAGGCTATCATTATCAATGAGGTCCAGATTCAGGGAACAACTGTGTCCCAAGCCATCAATAATTAATCAGTAAAATTGAGTATTGGCCTCTGGCTCCCATGTGCATGCACACACATGTGCACATACCCATTGAACACGAAACACACACACATATACACGCACACACATTTTTTTAAAAAAAAAGGAGAGTTGTTTTTCTAGGGTGGACACCTTATGGGACGAGATTTAGTTTTGTTCAAACAAGAGCAAAGGTACTCAGTGTGGGAACTTTACTGTCAACAAAATCCAACATTTGGAAGGAATTTCACACACTTTCCAGTCAAGGTGGACACTTTCCTTCTGGAATTGCTTTGGGGATGACCCTGGGGGAGAATAATGTCAATGAGCTACCATGCCCAGGCCAAAAATTCTCTCCCTTCTAATCCGAGGAGCTTTCCAGAATGTCTCAGCTATCTTTTGGGTACCTTTACCCAAGGGTCACGATTCAAGCATTAAGTTAGAAGAAAAGCGAGCTATGATGGTTTCTGAAAGCCCAAGTGTGACGTAACCTTGAATTCATGTGGCAACACGGTCCCAGCCTCTGATTTGGAAGGATCTCCAAGGAAACATTTCTCCAGAGCACTGAGGAAGCCAAGAGAGATGACAGCAGCTGAGCCAGGACCACTGGTGAGCACAGGGAGGTGATGACTGTTCAAGCGTGTGATTTACAGCTGCCTGTGGAGAAATGGAATGAGGCAGAGGCTGGGAGAAGCCAATGAAGGCAGCTCCAGTGACTGCTGGCACCAGGCCAGACCAAGGTCCTGGCAGTGAAAGTTAAATTGTTGCAGAGACCTGGGATCTGACTGATTCTTTTCTGTTTACCCTTTTACTGCATGGGAGGCTTAGCTGGCCTGGCTCTCCTCCATAGCGTGGGGTTGGGGATTAAGTCAGCATTCAAATCTCAAACACTTCCTCTGTCCAGGCTACAGGTATCAACATGTGCAGAAAGCTTGGATGAGGCTATAAGGCCACAGCATGGAGTGGTGGGCTATCACTAAGCAGAGGGTCCACTTCTGGTACACTATGGGTCCCCATGGTATCATGCACTTGAAATCCTGGTGCTGAGAGGGCTGAGACAGGCAGATCCCTGGAGCTCACTGGCCAACCTCACCTACTTGGCAAGTTCTAGACCAGTCAGAGACCTTGTCTCCAGATACCAAGGTAGGTAGCCCCTGAGATGTCTGCTTCTCCTACATTTAGTCGCATTTTCAAGTCCCCTTTGCTGTGCAAGGTCACACATTCACAGGTAAAATCAGGGCATGGACATCTTGTCCCCTTTAGGCTTGTGGACACGCATGTATACACAAGTGCACACACATGCGTGCATATGCACATACACACAAAAGCAAGTGGTGCTATAGATTGTTTATATTAAGGACATGGGCTTTGCAAAAAATCTGGGGTGGGGTGGGGTGGGAGTGGTCTCATGCTCTGTCTTGAGAAGTCTATGTTTTATGTGTTGTTCTTCCAGAATCTTCCACAGTCTTAAAAACCAAAAGTTTTGGTTGGGTATGTAAGCTTTTTTTTTGGCCAAAGTATATATACTTTTTAGAATGATCTCTGATATGAAAGTTGGTGGAGTTATTTTTTTTTCCTGCAAAAGACCAGACAGCGTTTTCTACTTTACAGGCCCCAACTCCATCACTTCAGAAGAGTAGCATTGTAGTTGTGTGTGACTGAGTCTGTATGAACCCTACTTTATATAAACAGGTGGGACTGACCTGGGCTGCAGTGTGCTGACCCCTGACCTAAGATGTTTGTGTGAATCGCTCCTTCTTTCTGCTGTAGAAACACCTGTGATGGCTACATGAGTCTAAGCAGCCCCTTGACTCTTGGTTCCCATCTGTAACATGAGAACACAGTGGTCCCAACTTGCCTTCATCTAGCATCCCAGCCTCCATGTCACAAGACTCTAAACCAGCAAAGCATTATCACTTGACATATGTCACAGAGCCAGTGGGGAGACAGCCAGGGAAATCAGCCAGGGTTTAGAAACTTACGGAAAGGCATAGCAAAGATGAGGGGGTGCCTCGCTGTCCTAGTCACTTTTTTTCTATTGTTGTGATAAGAAACCACAGCCTAGGCAACTTATAAGAGTGTTTAATCTGGGGCTTATAGTTCCAAAGGGTTAGAGTTCATAACCATAGTGGTGGGAGTTTGGAGAGCTTAGTAGAAGGCAGGCATGGCACTGGAGCAGATGCTGAGAGCTCACATCTTGAGACACAACCAGGAGGCAGAGAGAGAGAGAGAGAGAGAGAGAGAGAGAGAGAGAGAGAGAGAGAGAGAGAGAGAGAGAGGGAGGGAGAGAGAGAGAGACAGAGACAGAGACACAGAGAAAGACAGAGACAGAGAGAGAGAGAGACAGAGAGAGAGAGAGAGAGACAGAGAGACAGAGAGAATATATATACATTTAAAAAAATTTATATGTATTTATGTGCATGTGTGCTTGCCTGTATATGCATCATATGCCTGTGAGCACATATGGAGGCCAGAAGAGGGTGTTAGATCCTCTTGGGCTGGAGTTGAAGGGGTTTGTAAGCTGCCTGATATCCTGAGGCGGGTACTGGGAACCAAACCTGTTCACTCTGCAAGAGCCCCAAGTGCCCTTAACCACTGAGCCATCTCGCCAGCCCCAACTTGAGAATCTCTTTAAGTTACAGACTTCTCAGAAGAAAACAAATCTCTAGCCATACAATGGATCTATTCACTAGAAGCCTCTGGCTTCTCTACATTTCTTTTAAGAATTCTAGAAATCCGAGCAATAATAGTAGCCTGGGCATTTGATATTGCCCTCTGGAAAGCCACATTGTGCACTTTCCCAACTGCCTTTATCCACGAGGGCCGTAGTTTGAAATTTAATGTCCCCCTCAAAGCTCATGTTTTGAAAGCTTGGTGTCCAGTCTCTGGTTCCAGTACAAGGTCATGACAGTTTCAGGCAGTTACATCACAGGTGTGCCCACAGGGACTACTGGTACTCTCGTCTTTCTTTCCTTCTTTCCCGGCCACTATGGGGTGAGCAGCTTTGTTCCTCCAAGAGATCTCCCCTAAGATGCACCACCCTGACACAGGCCAGCTATCATGGACCCTGGGACTGTGTAAGCCAACATTTCCTTTTCTTCTTATAAACTGCTCATCCCTGGTGTCTAACTGACTTCTCTGGGATACCACTTACACCCACACCTGCTCCCAGTTTCCACTGTGCTCTGGGTTCTTACCGGGATCACAAAGAGACAACAAGAGAACACCTCAGAGAAAGAGGAGAACAGTCATAGGAGGGATGTCCCCAGCTTCCTCCCTGAAAGCCCCACCTGTGGGTGGCATCTCTCCTTACTACTCCTGCCAGATAGCCCTGCCCATGTAGCTCTCAGCACGGCATCCCAGGGATCTCTGCTTCACCTCCCCTGACCCAAGATATTAAAAGCATTCAGTGGCTTCTGTGCCTTCTGGTATCTTCACATCCTCTGCCACTATGTAGAAGCCTCTTCATGTGTGCGCATGTGTGAGAGCATGCGCATATGTGCAGAAGTCAGAGGACAAGATCAGCTGTCCTTTCTTGCCTTGTTTTTTGAGACAGGGCCTCTTGCCAGTCAACTTAGGCTGGCTGTCCAGCAAACTCCAGGAACTCACGGGCTCTGCCTGGAATCACAGGCCCATGTTTCAGCTCTTGGCTTTTCACATGTGGGTTCTGAGTATGGAACTCGGACCCCTGCTTGCCTATCAACCACTTTGCCAGCTAAGCGAGCTCCAAGCTCCTAAACAGTCCCTTTATTAAGCTTGCCCAACAACACACAATCGGAGTCTGCCACGTGCTTCCCACTGGGACCTCACTGACATAAGTGACATGAACTTCATCAAGCACCTGCTATAAGCCCTTCAGCCACTGTCAGTTAATATCGAACCCTCCTACCTTCCCCCCACGAATTCCAAGTGGCGTGCATGACAGGTGCAGTGTACAGATGAGGATTCTAAAGCGTGGAGAAGTTACAGTCACACAGCTGAAGGCAATCCAGCACGAATGGCGTTCAGGACATCTGAAGCCCCACTATGCGAGCTCGGCTGCGGTGCTGCCACACATGACAAGCAGACCTCACGATTTCCACACACATTAGCACACCCCCGGAATCCCTTCAGAGACTCTCCACAGCAGTAAATCCAACAACATGCTTAGAATCTGTCCTGTGCCCCATGAAAATGAACAGAGTCATAGGTGACGATCCCCTGAGATGCTCATGTGAGACAGCCTGGCTTCACCCTTTTCAGACAGGCTGAGAACCTTTGGCATCTGTGAGGTCTATAATTGGCGGTGGATGAGGAGGAATGAGAGAGTCCAAGAAAGAGGCAGAGGAGGTCAGGTCAGGCTTAAACATCAAATCACTTGCAGTCAGGCTTTGGTGGCTTTGATGCTCAGCAGGAGGGTGGTGGCCACACATGCAGAGGTCTGACCTTTGAAATAGAGAGTGGATTTTGCAGACAGGACCTCTGCTCTGTCCCACATAACAACAGGGCCGAGGGGGGCTCTAGAAAGAGACTTGTGTCCACCAATCAGAGTAGCCAGAGAGGCTTCGTCTTCAAACCAAGGTTTTGTAGACTCTCTTTGTGCCTTCAAAGATCTTGTGCATGCGTGCGTGCATGCGTGCATGCGTGAGTGCATGCATGCGTGAATGCATGATGTAGGCCAGGGGTTGACATTGTCCCTCTTCCTCAATCACTCTCAACCTTATCTTTAAACAAGGTCTTTCCCTGAACTTGCAGTTCAACCAATTTGGCTAAACTGAAGGCCAGTGAGTTCCAACGATCCTGGTGTTTGTTTCCCCCATTCCAGTATTACAGGTACAGGCCGCTACGCCCAGCTTTTACATGGTTGCTGGGGACTGAACTGGTTCCTGCACGGCAAGCACTTGACAAACCAAGTTATCACCAGACAGCTCTGTGGCTCCCATTCCCCGCCCCCGCCCCCCACCCCCTGCCTCTCTCTTTGAGACAGGGTCTCTCTGTGTAGCTTCGGCTGTCCTAGACTCACTTTGTAGACCAGGCTGGCCTTGAACTCACAGCTATCTGCCTGCCTCTGTCTCCCGAGTGCTGGGATTAAAGGCGTGTGCCACCACGTCCAACCCATTCTCTCTTTTAAGGTGTGTTTGACCATGTGCTGGTGAAGATGTCTTTGAGACTCTGCTGAGCATGCTCAATCAACTCTACCCAAGGGGATCCTGGATGGAAGCATGTGAACTTTACTATTAATTTCAGTGAGACCCACTGTCTCCATCCAATGACTCATCTCTGTGGCTTCCTCAACCAGGGGAGCCTGGGCCTGGAAGATCAGTAGCCAGGCATCATTCTGAACTCTGATGTGGCTCACCTAGTTTCTTGGGTTCTCAGAGGTCCTAGGAGCCACAGGGATGATGCCCATAGCAGTCACCATGTATTCACGTCCATGAGGGAGCCTGGCTGCTTCCCAACCATAGTGCCTGTAAAGGATTTCCTGCATCACCTTCCCTGTCACATGCTTGCCCCAGAATGTCCTTCTGGGGTCTGCCACTGGGGGAGGAAGGCTTTCAGCCAGACTCTGTTCTAAAGGAAGAGTGGTGGCTGATGGGAAATAGGACTGGATGAGCTCAAGGGAGGGGCTGCTCTCTAAGCACAAATGGCCAGTAGCCCCCACATCCATCAATAAGACTTCTTAAAGAAGAAAATATCATGAATGTTCCCCCACTGAAACTTCTATTTGCTTTGTTTCAAGATGACCAGAAGTCTTCTCTGGCTGTAGCTTCCATATGTGCACATGCAAACACACAGACATGCTATGTACTTGCGTGTGTAGAGACCACAGGTCAACACTGGGCATCATTCCTCAGGTGCTATATATACCTTGGGTGTTTTTTTTTTAGGACAGGGTCTCTTAATGGCCTGGAAATTTGTCAGGCAGACCAGGCTGGCTGGCCAGGCATCGCAGGGTTCTGCATGGCTCTACATTACCAGCACAGGGATTGCAAGCAAACACCATTGAGCAAGCATACATAACCTTAGCCTCCCGACGGCCATGGTGGAAGGTGCTCTCTGGCACAGGGATGGGCTGGACTCTCTGAAGCCATGAGCACTGGAACATTTTCTCCTTCAAATTTTTTTTCGTGCCAGTCATTCTGTCACAGTGATCTAAAAAGGGACAGTGCCACACTCAAGCTAACTAACTGGGAAGGAGAGCGGATGCTAGGAGGAGCTGAGGCCTCCTGCCTGCAGCCTCACAGAGAGTGCATCTGGGAGTCAGACCCGGTCCTTGTCTGGAGAGAGTGCAGCAGACAGATGACTGTGACGTCACAAGAGGGCTCAGGGTAACCTGCTTGGAGGGTGCCCTCCATATTTGTGACCCATAGGTCCTATGAGCAAATACATTGCTTACTATCTTAAGTCTCTACATTTGGAAGATGGGAAAGGCTGTAACACAGGCGACAACAAGCACAAGCGGTGTACCTATAAAACAGAAGACTGGGGAGATGACTCAGGCATTCGTGAGGAACTGAGTTGGATTCCTAGAACCCGTGTCAAAAAGGCATGCACAGCAGAACATGGGTGGCAGAAGCAGGGGACTGTGGGGCTGGTATGGTACCAGAAGTATGGCTTGGATGATTTCATTAATCACAACGACAACTGAACAGTCCCGCTACGGGACAGCTGGTGACAGAATCAGGAGCGTCTGCATCCTCACATCTAGCGGGTTCACGACTCCTGACAGGATGCAGATGCTCCTGACTCAGGGTCTAGTGCACTCACGCTGTGGAAACAAGGATATAGATACAGCTCTTAGTTCTCAGGCTGTGGCTCTGGCCTGGAGTCAGCCAATACGTCAGTTCCCGGAGATGGCAGGGAACAGTGAGGCATGCCTTGGGCAGGCTTGTTCCGGACCAGTCATGCCTCCCTGCCAGATCTCCCGCCGACCCCTGCAGGGATCAGAGGCTCAGCTCCAGCATGGAGTAGACAGAAGAAGCATGCCTCCGCACACCCACAAGGATCTAATGAAAACAACCATATGCTGCAGAAACCACCATACAAAGTCCAGCACATCAGGAAAGTCCCATGCCAGTCTCTGCATGCCACATTTCCATAAGAAAGAACCGAAATAAGTGGGAAGGCCCAAAGCATGAAGAGGCCATGTGCTTTTCTGAACTGCCCACTTGCCCTTTAGACCATAAGTTAGACCACAGTTAGAAAGGTGTGGAGAAGGGCTGAAGGCTTGTTCTCTGTATTCACATGTTCTCTGTATGTATTCACATGTTCTCTGTATTTACATGATCTCTCTATTCACAAAGCACATAGAAGGTCATGTGCACCAAGTCTACTGACCTCCAGCTCAAGCAGAGATGACAATGCACAGGCTGTTACAGCAGGCATCTCTCTCTCTCTCTCTCTCTCTCTCTCTCTCTGGCTTCTGTTTTCTTCCTCACATGTACTCTTTTGATACCTACCCTCTGTTCTGCATCTCACAGGATTCTGTGATGACACAGGACCCACAGGATTCAGGACTAACCCCCATCTCCAGATCCCTCGCTTAAGCACCCTTGCAAAGTCTTTTTGCCCATGTCAAGAGATGGTCTTAAGGGCCCTGGGAGACAATGTAGACATGTTTGAGGGTCATTACTCTTGTCCAGAATGCCTACCTGATGTCTCATTGTCCCTCTGTAAGGGAAAAGCATAGTAAAGTATCTTGAGCTCCCTGTGCAAAGCAGGTCCCCCTTCTGGGCCTTTACCCAGATGTATACCTTAGGCAACATTTGAGAATTCTGAACACAATGGCTCTCCCTGCCTTCCCAATGAACGGCCCACTCCCACTCAGTTTCCTCAAGATGGCTGCATGTATGGGAAAGAAAGGGTCACCATAGCCCCACCCTGCCATTATGCAGATTTGAGATGGGATTTGAGGCCTTTTTCCCCTGAACTGCTCCCCCAACCCTATGCCTTCTCCAGACCACGAGCTCTGAGGGAAAGAGGCTAAGAACCCCAGGCCTTTGCTTTCAACTGTCAGACTTTTGTGTCAGATAAGGAGGGAAGGAAGAAGCCAGCCATCTTGGAAGTTCACCATCTTTATCATCTGGTCATGGTCCCTTTCCTGTCAGACTGACCATCAGCGCTTTTGTCTAACTCCCAGTCCACCACAGCCAGAGTCCATTTATCCCTATCGCCAGTATAATTCAAAGAGCCTCGGTTAACACCAAAGCTTTCTTGTCATCTGTGTTACAGGGAAAGGTGACTCCCAGGAACCACCATGATCAAACACTTGGTTTTCCTTGGAGACAGCCTGGCAGGAATTCAAATTCACAGAATGACAGTGGTAGTGAGAAGCCAACTTGAGCCCATAGGGAAAGTCAGGAGTCAGGGAAGAGAGAGAGAGAGACCTTAGGAAAGCAAAGACTTTGGTGTGCAGAGCAGGAATCCGGATACCTGAAATTCTCAATACTAGGACCAGGAGAGCCCAGGTCAAGCATAAACCTTCCTGATCAGGTTCCCAGGATGGCATATGCAGAGGAAAAGTGAGCCCTGTGCCATTATTCTACAGAGGGTCACATACTAGTGCGCTGCCATTCTTGGGTGAGCTTCCCCCTTATTAATAAACTGTCTTTATTTCTGCTCATGTGTCCTTGGAAGAACCTGGATCTTTCAACAGTTCCCTGAGGACACTCAGCCAGGTACCCAAGGACTCAGACCCATGTTTTTTACAGCTCCATGGTCAACTAGATTAGGTTGGTATTCAAGTCATAGCTGAATGCAGCAGCTTCCCAGCAAGTATTTCAAAAGTGCCTACTGCCTGCCGCCATGGATGTATATAGAACCTAAGGATGCCCAGGAGCTGGGAACTCTGGCTTTCAAGGCAGGCCATCTCAGGAAGAACCTCACTGTCCTCCTGGGGGTCGATACACGCTCAGTAATAGCCCTCGTAATGAATTGAGTCCACGGTTAGATTGCTGTCACTTGTCACCGAGCTGAAATTTGTTCTAAATGAAAAATGTCATGAAGGACCTGAGGAATTTTATCAGTTGGGGTGAGAGCAGTTCACCTGTCCCAGGATGTACAGTTGTAGCTAGCTGAGGCTATACCCTGTCCCTCCACACATACACCTGGCTTCTACACCTGCAGTGCAGCCGGAAAGCAGAAGAGGACAAAATGGCATGATGTGTGCTATCCAGCACTGGGAAGGGCTGATGCCTAAGCAAAGTCCCTTCAGCTTCTGTGCAGAAACAGAGGCAAGAGACCTCCTGATGCACATGGTCCTGAGACGTCCAGCAGAAAAGCACTTTGACATTAACCAAAGACTCCTGGGCACAGGTGGCGCATGCTGCCTGCAGTATTAGGAAACCTCCCCAAGGCCCTTGTGGAATCAGAATGGATCCTAGAGGTACTACAATGGTGCCAGCTCTATAGACCTGGACCCAGGGCCAGAGCAGAGTCCACCATGACATTCCTTTATGTCTTCAGAAAGACCGGGCATGGGGATGAGGAATAAGGGACAGAGCAATCAGGACCCTGAAAATGACCTGCCCCTACTTTCTTTTTTTGGATTTGTTTTTATATTTTAATTATGTGTATGCATGTGTGTCCGTAGGGAGAGGATACACACGTGAGTGCAGGTGTCTATGGGAGCCAGAAGACATCAAATCCTCTGAAGCTGGAGGTACAGGGAAGAGCCGCCTGCCATGGATGCGGGGAACTGAACTTGAATTCTTTGAAAGAGTAGAGTGTGCTTTGAGCTGCTCAGCCATCCTCAGGCCCTCTCCACCTTTCATGCAGATGGGCGGCCTCGGCGCACTGCAGGTCTTGTTAAACAATGCTTCTGAATCTTGTTAAACAATGGGTCTGAAACAAGACCTGAAAACACTCTTTCCTTCTTTCCTTCCTCCCTTTCCTTTTTAAAACAGGAACTCGCTATGTAGCCCCGTAGTTGCTAAGACTGGCCTCTGGCTTATGATCCTCTTGCCTCAGCATCCTGCTGGAGAGTACTGGGATTACAGGCAGAAGGCACCACCCCTGAGAAGGAAGCCAGCCTTCCTAACAAGCACTGGACCACATTGAGGCTTCATAGGTCATACTCTGAGCAGTGGGTCTGGACTAGTATCTGCACTGAAGTCCATTGCCCTTTGCTGGAAACTTGTCATATGGGACAGAGTGGGACAGAGACTGAGAGAGGCTAAGCGAGGACTTGGTGAAAGAAAGGGGACTTCCCAAGTCAGCATCCTGCCTGTAAGTGCCCAGACTCAAGATTACAGAGGAACATGCATCCCACAAGAACAATATATACCATCTTCCACTATCCTCAAATGGAGGCACAGGGGGCAGGGTTACCATTGCGAGAGCTTCTCAGCTAGAGACATCCCAGTGTGACCATACACTGAATATAAATATGAGTGCTTTTTACTGTTGAAATAACTGCTACCAGTAGTGGTCTAGGGTGCCTAGCAGCCCCTGTGCTGCCCTCCTAGGTGCCATGGATTTCCTTGGCAGATGCTCATCTCACTGAGGACTTTCTGGGACTTCTGGTCACTCAAACAGCCTCATGTGGTCTCTGAGGGCTCCGCCCTGTTGGCTTGAAGTCTTGCCTGTCCTTTCCTGGGGTGGGGGGTGGCGAGACGTGAGGGGTCGGTATGCCAGAGGCCACAGGTGATTCCTCTAGAACCGAGCAACCAGGAAGAGGAATGAACGTGGGTTCTGATTGTCTTTTGCCACCCAGGGCTGAGGCTACTGGCTCCTTTTTCTGGACCCTTGACTCTGGGCTCTTTGAAACCCATTTCCCAAGACTCATTCATGGACAGGAACATTTGTAGAGGTTAAAAACCTGCTCATTGACTCTGTATCCCCTGTCCCTTTAGGTTCAAGCCAGGCTTAGAGATACATTTTACAACAGAGAGTGCCAGATGTTATGTTGGGTGAGCTCTCAGCTAGATCCAAAATTTGGATCCAAATGTGACCTGGCTGTTTCTTGGGTCCCTGGCCATGGAGACGAACACGATGCTATGAAGAAACCAAGTGTGAAAAGACGAGCGGGTTTGCCATGCCATGGTACAAGAAGGGGACCCTAGCAGCTGTGAGGGGACCCTGAGCTGTCCCTGGCTCCTGAACTCAGATGCACCCCAGCACTGACCTGCCATGAAGAGGCTGCTGTCCTTCCTGAGAACTGCCCCAGTGTATAGTCCTGAGTCATATGATGAATGTTTTGTTAAGGTATCAAGTTTGGCAGGTGCTTGCTACCCAGCATTGGAGAACTGCAGAATGGCTATTGGTTCTTTGGAAACCCAGTGGTGCTTTCCCTGACACCCAGTTTCTGGTCATAGGCAACTAGCTCAGGTACAGCTTCATCTTTCACTGTCTTCTAGGTCTTCCATGAGACACCTGGCCCTTGACTTCCCCTGCTAAGTCCTTATCTCAGGCGCAGACTTCTAACACTCCCCACTGAGCCTGCAAAGCCCTACCCATGTGGTTGTTAGGAGCTCACTAGCCAGGCACTAGGAAGACAGCTCGGCTGGTGAAGTACATGCCGTGAAAGCACAAGGACCTGAATGTGGGTTCCCATTATTCCTAAAAAGTCAACAGTGCTGGTGTGTGTGTGTGTGTGTGTGTGTGTGTGTGTGTGTGTGTGTGTGTGTATAACCCCAGTCCTGGTGGTGGTGGTGGTGTGTGTGTGTGTCTGTGTGTGTGTGTGTGTGTGTGTGTGTGTGTGTGTGTGTGTGTGTGTGAGACCCCAGTCCTGGGGTGTGTGTGTGTGTAACCCCAGTCCTGGTATGTATGCGTGTATGTGACCCCAGTGCTGGAGGGAGGAGACAAAATCCAGGGACTCACCGGTTAGCCAGTCTGGCCAATAAGCAAGTTCTAGTTTCAATGAGAGACCTTGTCTCAAGAAATAAGGTAGAGACCAATAGAATAATACACCCAACATCTACCTCTGCTGTCCACATGTGCCCTCCCACCACATACACACATGCACACATTCACACACTCATATAAACATGCATATATGTGTATACCATACACATACATACATGTACACAAATTATTAACTACTTGCCCAAATTGGGAAACTAAGATATTTCAGATAAAATGCATGTCTCTGACTTCTCATGTATGAATCCTGGTCCCTAGGTCTGAGTTCTCAGTGTCACTAGCAGCTCCCCCTTATAAGGGCATGAGCTTCTTCCAATCCCCCAAACACTCCCAGTTGCCTTGCTCCAGGTCAGACTCTCCTTCTCCCCTCTCCACCTGACTGATGTAGATAACAGAGTTTGGGACTCTAAACCTAATAAATGGGACCACATGAGGCTGAGAAGCTTCTGTAAGGCAGAGGACACTGTTGACAGAACAAAATGACAGCCCATAGATTGGGAAGGGGTTTTCATCAACCCTACATCGACAAAGGGCTAAT
Organism: Acomys russatus; assembly: GCF_903995435.1. Lineage (NCBI taxonomy): Eukaryota > Metazoa > Chordata > Mammalia > Rodentia > Muridae > Acomys > Acomys russatus. The sequence goes on from NC_067149.1 coordinate 28,291,221, forward strand.
ATCCAAAGTATATAAAGAACTCAAGAAATTAAACACCGTCAAAACAAATAATCGAATTTGAAAAATGGGCTACAGAGCTAAATAGAGAATTCTCAACAGAGGAATATCGAATGTCTCAGAAACACTTAGTCATCCTTAGTTAGTCATCAGGGAAATGCAAATCAAAATGTCTCTGAGATTCCATTACACCTATCAGAATAGCTAAGATCAAAAACTCAAGTGACAGCACATGCTGGCAAGGATGTGGAGAAAGGGGAACACTCCTCCATTGCTGGTGGGAGTGCAAACTTGTACAACCACTTTGGAAATCAATCTGGTGCTTTCTCAGAAAATTGGGAATAGTGCTACCTCAGGACCCAGCTATACCACTCCGGGGCTTATACCTGAAAGATGCTCCACCACACAGCAAGGACATTTGTTCAACTATGTTCATAGCAGATTTATTCTTAATAGCCAGAATCTGGAAACAACCCAGATGTCCCTCAACTGAAGAATGGATAAAGAAACCATGGCACATCTACACAATGGAATAAAAGTCAGCTTTCAAAAGCAAGGAAATCTTGAAATTTTCAGACAAATAGATGGAACCAGAAAAGATCATCCTGAGTGAGGTGACCCAGACCCAGAAAGACACGTATGGTATATACTCACTTATATGTGGATATTAGCCCAACACAGAGGTCCTCTGAGAAACTCCACCCAGTGGGAGTTCAGGACAGATACTGGGACTTGCAATTGCAGCCAGACTCTGGGCCGAGAACTGAGAGTTATATGGAAGACTGGGAGAATGGAATGACCCAGAGGGGTTAGGACCTCCACAAGAAGACCACCAAACCCTGCAGATGTGGACAGGGAAGGGGGCCTGCACAAACGGATGCACCAACCAAGGACAATGCATGCAGAGTACCTAGACCCCCTATTCAGATGTAGCTGACAGACAGCTCATTCTGCATGTGTGTGTGGAGGGGGAGAGAGGGAGAGGGTACTGCCTCTGACATGAACTCTGATGCCTGTGATTTGATCACTGCCCCTTGGAGGGGCAGCCTTGTGTGCACACAGAGGAAGGGGATGCAGGCTACACTAAAGAGAACTGATAGTCTGTGATCAGACAGTGGGAAAGGATTACCCCCCCCCCCCCATCAGAGGTCTAGGGCAGAAGAGGGAGGACGGGAATGGATAGGAGTGAGGGGATAACAATCAAGATGTAATGTGAATAAAATATAATAAATTAATTTTTAAATGAAAAACAAAAAGAAAGAAAGAAGTGAACAGTGTTTGGTGACCACGTTCCAAGAAACTAGTGTGCACTAAGGCGGCAGTTATGGATGCCTCAGGCTTCTGAAGGCTGCTTCTTCAAGCTCGTCCTCTCTCAGACAGGATCCTCCTTCCCTGACTTGCAGAGCCAGCCTTCTGGCTGCCTTTTCCAGTTAAATCAAGAAGTCTTCAGTCAAGAACTTCTGCAGATGGGACTCCATTTGGATTCTCAGCCTGGTCCGGGAACCCAGCGCTTAGGCTAAGTCTCAAAGAAGGGCTTCCTGTGCTGTTTATTTAACATTTCTGTACCACTCGCTGAGTTTACTCAATGATAAGCTTTCACAGGTCAAATATTTAATATGTGTGTTTAACCATAAGATCACAACACTTCCGAAAATTTGATACCGGCTGGCTCTCAGAAGCTGCTACAGACTACCCCAGCCCATTAGGCAAAGGTATGAAGAACTCTGCCTGGGGGCTGGAGCAATGGCTCGGAAATTAGGACCACATCTTGCTCTGGCAGAGGACTTGGGTTCAATCCCCAGCACCCACGTCAGGCAGCTCATAATCACGTGTAACTCCAGTTTCAGGGGATCCAGGGGATCTAGTGCCTTCTTCTTGGCCTCTGATGCCACTGCACACACATGGACACATGCACATACACATAAATAAATTGAATATTTTGTTTTTTAAAGAACCTGGCCTGTGAGAATTAAAGGGAGGTACACATTGCCTGCCTCATCCCTCTTTTAAAGTGTCCATAACTGTAATTTCCCCCAAATTCCTGGAGACTTTAAAACACTCAAAGGATGATTCTTGAAGAGCAGACAGTGTCCTGAGGAATGCTGGGAAGGAGAGAATGAAGGGACAATATTGTCTCAGGAAAGGGCAATGTTGTTTGCAGGTTTCCCCCTTCTCCTCATCCTCACACTCTGCCATGCTGCTCGCGCCTCAGCTGGCACTGGGCACCAGCCCGAGGGAGAAGCCCAGGAAAGCCCTGATAGCTGTCAGCACCAAGCTTTTAATCTCCCTCTGCAAAGATCAGGCCCACCAGGCTAGTACAATCTTATCAGAAGCTGCTGACAGCCGGAGTCAAGAGGGCGAATGGAGGTGGCTTATCTCTCTCCCTTGCATCCAGCTGGAAGGTGAGCTGTTTGTTCTCAGGGGGGAGGGCAGGGAGCCCTGTGTCACTGTACTTGGTCAAGAACAAAAAAGGAATGTCAAATGTCCTTAGATGGGGGGGGGGGAGGAGCGGGGAACCTCTGGGAAGCAGGAGGCCTCTGGGCTGAAGGCAGAAGAGAATCTGTGTGCTTTAGAGTCATCAGCACAGCCCATGCCTGTGAGGAGTACAGAAAGAACAGGGTCACTTGGCAAAGGAGGCGCAGGAAATACCTCGCCAGGGGTCCCACAGTGATAGAGCCAGACACAAGTGTACATTTCTCCGCTGAATGAGTGGGACAGCTGCTTTCACCCTCACACTTGACCTCTCCCCAGCCCATGGCCTGATTTTGACTGAGCAGAGAGAGGTGTTCACCTAGACTGAATGCCTTAGGAAGGGCAACCAGGCCTCTGCAACCAGAGCGAGTCCCTAGAGAAGAGGTGCGTTTTCTAAGATAGGCCATTGATTTTAGTGTAGGTAAGAAGAGATGAGACAGGGAGCAGGTTGGGTGGGGGTGTGAATGACCAAAAAGGGACATCAAGAGTGAGGGCAACAGACATACGTGACCAGCTTAGCTGTATGAATAGGTAAGTGGAGAGAGATCGCAGAAAGTAGAGCACTGGTGATCCCTGAGCATTGCAGCTCAGTCCAAGGACTTCAGAGAGAGCATCTCCCATTCACTCCCAAGACAACTAGGTCCAAGGCTTCTTCTAGGCATTGGGACTAGAAAGAAGTGAGGAAGGTCAAAGACAAAGACAGTGACCATGGTGGCAGTCACTATCACTGTCCTCTATGACCCAGTCCATGCTCAGGCAACTGCTCGTGAGAGCCATCTCTAAAGATGTCACTATCCTACCTAATGGGTGAGCCTTAGAGACAACTGAGCCACCCCAAGAGGACAGCAGCCTCTCTGGTCTAGTTCTCTAGTGCCAGGCTTCCATGAGCTAACACCTAGTTCTAACTCACGTAGAACTTGGGCAAGTGACCTAATTCCTCTCGGCCAGTGTCCTCGCCTGTTCTAGAAGTGCTAGATGATGGTGGTGGCCATATCCAAGTCATTATTTAAAGAACAGACTGTGTGAGTCACCCACGAATAGGCAGTTGTACCTGGCTGTTATCTTTGCTGGGACCCAGAGTCCTCACAAACTGTAAGCAGTCTTATGTGGTTGTTGTGTGTGTCCCAACTTGTGTTGCCCTGAATGCTGAGCTGGATGTGGAATTTGACCACAGGAAACATCTTTGGAAGAGTTCCTCAGAGCACAAGAGGGAACAGGGAAGATAATGGGGGGAGGCGGAAGAGAAGGGAAGTGGGAACAGGTCACCTCACAGGGCTTGAAGGCCACTGAAACCATGTAGAACATGTCCCTGACATGGAAGTTGGGGCATTAACTGACTGACACCCGACACATCATAGCTTGAGTATGAAATACCTGCACAGATTCATGCATTTAAACAGTTTCTCCACCGATGGCGGTGGGTGCAGCTTTTGGGGGTTTTAGAACCTCTGAGGCATAGGGCTAGCTGAAGGAAGCATGCCAGTAGGGTAGGCCTTGAAGGTGGCTGCCACCTCTGGTTCCCATCTAATTCTCTCTGGCCTCCTGGAGCACGGGACGCAAACAAGCAGCCACCACATGCTCCCACCATCATGCCCTCTTGAGCCTGACAGACAGGTCTCTCTGGAGCCAGCAACTTAAGTTGTGCCAGGCGCAACAACAGAAGTTGCTGACACACAGAACTATATGGCAAGAGGCCTCTAGAAAAGTCATTGGTATTGAGGAGGAGAGGCAGCCACCATTCCAGAAGAATTTAGAGATAGGCAAAGTAAGATGGCCAGGACGCAGAAGCAAATGGCACAGGAGAAAAGCCCCAGACTGACTGACAAAGTAACTGCCCAATGACCCATGCTCTCTGTTCTTACCATAAGCAATGTTTTGAGCTCGTGTCTGATCATGAACCTCTCTGGGGCCATTTGTCTGAGGCTACTTGTATATGGTGAAGGGCAGATAGAATATGCCTCTAAGGGGCTAGGTGGTAAGCATTTGGGGCTTTTTGAATAGTCTCTTTTGTGACTATTCAACTCTGGCCTTGTACTATAAGGCAGCGATAACTATGTAAGTGAACCAGTGTGGCTGTGTTCTAACAAAGTTTTATTTCCAAACATAGGAAGTGGCTGATCTGTCCCAGCAGCTATATTTATCTAGTCCCTGGGAGTGGGCAGTTGCTACAGCATCATCAAACCTGGAAGTTTAGAGAAATGTAGAATGTTAGGCCTCATCTCAGAGTGACAGAGGCACAGTCTGCAGTTGAACAAGATCCCAGGTGCCATCTCTGCCCATCCCAGGTGAGGAGCCATGCTCTCAGCTGTCACCACGCTGAACTTCCCCATCAGACAAGGCTTCCCACCCCTGCTCTCCAGGAACATCTCACCAGCCAGGCCTGTATCTGAGTACACATCCCAACCAGAAGTCCCACAGTCAGTACACTGCTCATGTGGAATCCCCTTGGTGGCACCCACAGAGATGTCCATAGGGTGTCTGCTCAATCAAGATGCCCTGCGTCCTGCTTATGAAAACTGTCACTCTCCTCTGCAGCATCAGGCTGCTCACACTCTTGGCCTCCCAGCCTGGCAGTCCCTTCATTTCCCCCTCTCTGCCCCACATCTTCCCTGTGAACAAGCTTCCTCACCTGAACATCCTACTAGGGAACAGCCTGGCACTGCACTGCTTAATAGCCTTATCTCCTGCAGCTGCTGAGACCTTGACACGTGCTTCTCCAAAGTAGGCATGTAGGAAGTACAAATCATACGTCAATTTCCAAGACTTAGTAAAAAATAAAAAGCTCAAACTGTCTCCTTCATAAATTCTATGCTAGGTATGGTGGCTCATGCCCGTAATCCCAGCACTTAGGAAATTGAGGCAGAAGGATTACTACGAGATTAAGGCCAGCCTGGAACACATAGTAAGATTTAAATTTAGCATGATTTTTAAGTACCCACTCCCTGCAGATCTATTAGATAAGACTTTTTAAGTTCATGTGCTTCCTTTTACTTTTTGAATGTGACATTTGTGGATAGCCTGAGTGGCTTGTTGTACAGTTCCACTGGACAGCCCTGGTGGTGACAGTGTTAAGGTTAAGAACACAGGGACCTGCTCAAACTATGGAACCAGCCAAGGAAAATATAGGCAGTAAACTTTGAACCTCTACCCAGACCTAGCCGATGGACAGGACATTCTCCACCGTTGAGTGGAGAATGAGGTGTGACTTTCATACGAACTCTGGTGCCCCATTTTTGACCATGTCCCCTTGATGGGGAGGCCTGGTGGCACTCCAAGGAAGGATAACAGGTCACCAAGAAGAGACTTGATACCCTATGAACATATACAGGGAGAGGAGGAACCCCTCAATCACAGACATAGGGGAGGGGAGTAGGGGGGAAGTGGGAGGGAGGGAGGAATGGGAGGATACAAAGGGATGGAGTAACAATTGAGATGTAATATGAATAAATTAATAAAATATTTTTTAAAAAAAGAACGCAGGGACCAGCTACCTATGGACAGGAGAGACTTACTCATGACTACTGCAAGATCGGTACTGTGACAGGGGTTGTGGGTCAGAGATCCTCATAAGTGCAGGCAGGATGAGTGGGGACTCTGGAGGAGGAATGAAGGGGTCAGTAGACAGAAAGTGACCAAGGGGAGACATGGAGGGCGAGTGGGTTCTTGTTACCATGACCTTGGTAAAAGGGAGACAAATGACTTCCTTATACACAGGAAGTAGCCAGGGGGAAGCTCAGACCAACTAGCTCCCAAGAGAGATCAGAGGAGGACTAGAGTAACCAGCACTCGTGGGACTGGTTACAAAATGTGTCGAGCAGGATTTGAGCTGGATGGTCCCAAGAGCTCACTGAAGAGATGGCTCAGAGGAACCTGGTTACACTGTGGTCACAGAGAGAACGTGCGCCAGTCTCAATCCCGAGGGCTGTTTAAGCCTTGTCACTGCCTTATGCCATCTCTGGGTCTCAGTTTCCTCATCTGGTAAGTGGTAATTGTAAAATAGAATTCCTCTAGGATGGCTTCAAGGCCTCCACACAATGGCCTGTACTGAGCTGCTGGTCCTTCGCCTGACTCAGTGTGAGTGCCTATTGAACATGGTTGCCTAGCATTACACTCTCCCCCTTCAGCCGGTAATTCATTGGCCACAGAAGGTAAGGGGCACTGAGACCTCCAGGACCCTGGATTGGGAGCTCCTGGGAAGCTCCCTGGCTTCTTTCTAAATTTCATGCCTTCCCAAGAGACATGAACACCTGAGGTGTTCTCTACTACAAAGCCAGGATTCCTTCTGTCATCACCGACACCCTCCAAACACAGCCATTCTCACCATGAAACCAAACTTCCACCCTGTCATGCCAAAGCAAGCATGCTGCTGGTCATCCCTGACCACCCCATCCAGAGGACCCGACGGCTCTCAACAGCCCAGAATTGAATGCTGTTCAGTTTATGCCTAAAGGCTGCAAACTGTCCAAAGCAAACCATCACAAATGCTAGAGCGACACAGCTCACCTCTGAGTGCTCAGGTCTCAGTGAATTGGAAACAGCACTCCTTTCCCCGCTCGATTAAACATCTTTAGTAACTGCAGGGGCTGCGATTTAATTAGAAGGGAACATTTGTTGTGGGTAGGCACGACAAGCCAGAGCCACTGGCCAAAGTTGGGCCATCCAACACCCAGTCCGGTTGGAAATGGGATAGGTAGATGCCAATTCCACTGTGGAGGTTTAGAATCTTCCACAGAGAAGACACATCCACTTTTCTACCAGCACTCTAGCCCATTCGTTATATTAGATGGGCCTTAAAAATACAAGAAAACAGAGAGAGCAGAAGGTGGTCCCTGGCCTTCCATAGACATGTGACCTCCAGTCCTCCGTGGATAATGCCAGCTCTGATCACTGCATCCACACATGGCCCTAAGCCCTCATAGGCCTTCCATGGGTAAAATCACCTGTCTCTTACCTGTAGAACAAGGTTTTTCTAGAAGAATCTGTTGCCAGCAAAAACCTTGGGCAAACCACCAACGGCAAAGATATTTCTTTCTCCTCGTGTCCACTTTGGTTCAGGTAGCTAAAACCCTCACAGTGCCTGAGACTCGCTGGGGGTGCAAGTTCTAGAATCCAGCCCTGAGGCTCAGAAAGCAGTGTATGGGGCAATCTGTGATTTAAAAGACACCCAGGTGAGGCAGTAATTCCAAGAACCTTTCCGTCTGGGCTCTGTAAAACTAGACTAGTCCCTGCACTGGGCTTCAGGTGATCTACTGGGTACCACTTGCTCTATGCATGCTGGGCATGAAGGTCTGAGGCCATATGGAATATTTCTCCCTTCCCATGTCCCCAGCAGAGACCTGCCTTGGCCAGGAAGGGCAGTGGTCCAGTGTGTGCTTGTTGCTGGGGACGTTCGTACTAAGGACTTTCTTTCAATTGCCCTTATGACACGCTTCACACTGCTGTTGCCTACTGTGTAAAAGGGGAATAAATCTGCTGCTGTTCCTTGCAGCTGCTCCTTAATCCTCCCCAAGGCTCCTTGCAGCTTTACACTCCACACCCAGCCTGCCAGGGAGCTACCCAGATAGCTTTTAATGCCAGTACCCAGGGTTTACTTCACAGCAAGAGGTCAGAACTCAGGAAGTTCCCAGGAAGCATGGAACTTGGAAGTTGGCTCTGTGACCCTTCCCTGGACAACTACAACTGTCCTCATGGTCAGGATCTTCGGCTGGGTTTCCACCTGGCTGGCCATCAGGTACCCTGGGGAGCTTTAACATCCTGATAATGCCCCAGAGAATCTAAAGGAATGTTTCTCCTGGGTTTGGCATGTCTTCAGAGTCTTGCTCAGCCAAGAGCCACCACGAAAGTTCAAGCAAACTCCTGGAATCATTATTCACAAAGACATTCCAAGGCTCTCTTAAATGCCCAGGATGCAAAGCTCAGCTCCCAGACTCTGTGATGGCCCAGGACAGGGACTTTTGGGAACCTAGCTCAGCTCTGCGCATGTGTGGTAACAGATGGGTCAAAGAGAGGAGCAAACCCCACAGGGCTGAGATAGCAAACTCCAGGTACTGCTCAATCTGTGACCCCTGGGCCAGCAGCCGCAGGGGACATTGTTGGAAATATAAATCCTCAGACAGCAGCGAGGACCCAGGGGGCCAGAGAGCACTGTTGAGGTGACCCAGACAATACTGTTTAAGGGGTACACATACAAGTTCATGTTTGAGGGTTCCATTGTGTACACAGGAGTCTGCCACGAGCTCTGCTCAATGCAAGGCACACACTCTTCCCTGCAGATGCCTCATGGGGAAAAAAGCCTCCCAGGGACCCCAGATTAAAATGTTTCTAGCATGCTACTTTGAAAAGCCCTGGAGAAGCCAATTGTCTATCCCACGTGGTCTCCGGGATTCCTCTCTTCCCCTTTTCTCCAAAGCCTGGAGTTCCACTCAGAAGATTCTAAACCATTAATATGGGCTGCCCCAATCCACAATCAATTTAGAGCAACATCTAAGCACTAGGGTTTGTTTTTTGTTTTGTTTTGTTTTAACCTTGGTGACCTGTTTGTGTACGGAGCTCCCAGAAGCCTCTAGAAGGATAAAACTGGGCAATAACTCCCAGACCTTGCTGAGTGGGACTCATCTGTTTATAATAAAGCTCCTGCCTTCCTACTTCCTGATGGACCTGAACAGCCCAAACTGGATGGTCACGTTCTCCTTCCTCCATCATCTCCATCATGCCTTGAATGGGGCAGAGGGTCCTGTGTGCCATGTGCTCCCCTCCGATTTCCTAGGGCTCTTATATGGCAGGTGCCTGGCAGCTCCCATGTTTCCTAAGGAGTGCACGCTGGCAGGGGCTGGCTCCTATCCAGCCTCACAGAGAACAGCAGGCACAGGCTGGCAGCTGATGGAGCAGCAAGGCCCCTGTTTCTCCAGCTCTGACTTCCTGGGCGTCCAGCCCTCCCGGCTGGGGTGGCTGCTATCGCTGAGGGGGCTTGCCTTTTAATTTGTTTCTGCGGCAGCCATGCTAACAAATGGGACCCAGCTGAAGAGCTGTCTCGGGAACAATGGCTGCTCAGTTCTGCAGCCAATTTGTCCCAGAAACCTTTTGTTATGGATCCTCAGAGCCCATTAACCCCTGAACCAGGGAGATGCTATCTCCCCAGGGATGAATTACCTTTCTTTCCAGACACGTGTTTGCTCATTTAGCTCCCGCTTCATGAAAGCAGCCCAGTTTGGGGATGCTTTCCAGCAAAGGAGGGAAAGAGCTGCCCCACTACCCATAAGGCTCATAACTCCGATAGAGCCACTAGCCATGCCCTCCAGTGACAGCTGGCATTTGCTGTGTTGCTGCTGTGAGCCAAAGACTGCGCAAAAATCATGATTTAATCCTCACCAGTACCCTGGGTCCTGCATGGAGTCTCACAGTTGCACAGGGCTCGGGAGTTATGTATCTGAAGCACAGAGAAGTTGAGCCACTGGCCCAAGAGCCCTCAGCACTGATGTGATGATAAGGCAGTGTTTTGAAGCCCACTCTCTCATCAGCAGGTTGTGGTCTGCCCCCAGAGCTCTTCCCACTTGGAATGCACTTTGGATTGGCCTTTTGAGCCTCAAGAAGGAGGAGTTGGCCAGTCTCTGTGAGCCTCAGGAAGGCAATACACTTTGAGAAGGATACCTGCTGACAACAGTGCCATGCGACTTTTGGACTTCATTTTCAGTTGTGTACACTGCTTTAATCATGTGGGTAGAGGGGCAGAGAATGTTCCTGAATTCTGCACAGCTCTGTCACCAGATAGCATATTGGACCTTGGAGGAAGTGGCCAGAGCTCCAGTTAGGTTTGGGTAGATCTTTCTGTCTCTCTGTCTTTCTCCCTCTGTCTCTGTCTCTCTGTGTGTCTCTGTGTCTCTCTGTCTCTCTCTGTGTCTCTATGTCTCTCTGTCTCTCTCTCTCTGGAAATCTCTGCAGAGATTCCGATTGCTGGGTTAGCCTGCATGCAACAAAACCAAAATAACACTGACTAAAATGTAATTGATTCTCTAACTTAATGGCTTATTTTAAAGCACATCTGTGTGTGTGGAATGTGTACACAGCTTCCTTGTATGGCAATACTTGTGTACATGTGCAGCTGTATCATCCATGTAAAGGCCAGAAGTTGATGTCAACTGTTTTCCTTGACTATTCTCCACCTTAGACTGAGAGAGGCTCTCTCCCTGAACCTGGAGCCTGTAGCTTTGGCCAGCCTTGCTGGCAAGCTTACTCCAGTCATTCCCACCTCCACTTCCCCAGGATGGGGGTGGGGGTGCGGGGGGGGGGGAGGCGGGCTATATGCGGCCTTTCCACGGGGGTTGGGCTGAGCCCTGATGTTCATGCTTCCTTAGCAACCACTTGACCTGCTGAGCTGGCACTGCAGCCCGTAAGGGTTTATTCTTCAACCCAGTATATTCAGCCTTCACATGTGGAATCATCAAGGGGAGCGTGAAAGAAAAATCTTTATGCTTAAGCTGTTCCCCAAGGGCCAATTGTATCAGTGCCCAGCTATGAGCATTGCAGCTGCTTAGTTCAGTGTTCAGCATGGCTGAGAAGTGAAGCTTTACCATAAAGCAAACCTAGCAATTCCCCGATGATACAGGGTGTACCAATGAGCTGGGTTTCCTCCCATCTGCCCACGGTTCCATTCCAAGCAGCCGACGGCACTTGTTCTCAAAGTGACTACTTGGTCCAGCATAGCTGCGGACACTCTCACTGCTACATCTGGATTCCAGGTGAGAAGAAGGCAGAAGGAAGGGCAATAGGATGTGGTATGAGCTGCCGCGGACTGAACTGTGTCTCCCACTGCATTCACATGCTCAAGCCCTAACCCCAAACACAACTGTGCTTGGAGGAAGCAGTTAAGGCTAAGTGAGGTCTTAGCAGCGGAGTCCTGATGTCACAGAATGAGGGCCTTTTCTGACATGGAGAAAGTCTCTCTCTCTTTTTCTTTTGTGAGGATGTAACCAAAGGCAAGGCAGGGCAAGAGCTGTCAGTGTGACAGCCCAGACACCCTCCAAGCACTGTGGCTCAAACCTCAGGTGAAAGCAACCAAGGTTGAGTCTACTCATCACCCCTCTGAGAAGCTCTCTCGGGGTATCTTATTGGCCAGTCTCACAATTGCAGAAGAGGCTGGGGAAAGGAATCATTTCCCAGGTCCATGGTCACCTCCAATATAGCCAGGGTTCTGTGACCTAAGAAAAAGGGGAAGCCTACTCATTGGCAATTAGCAGCATCTTGCCCAACAGCCTAGAGGAGGAGGGCAGGAGAGTGAAAGAGATGAGGTTTAGGAAATCACTATATAGAGAGGAGTGAGTTTGGAAACCTCTCGCCTGAGTCAGGGAAAGCAGAGGAGAGGAACACAGGCCTCCCCCTCCCCCTCCACCTCCACCTCCACCTCCCCCTTCCTCCATCCCCTCCACAGCATCACAGCATTTCAGGGCAGCTCTGTGCAGAGTCCAGCTGTGAGAAATGCTGCCTACCCCTAGCCTGGCCTTGAGGTGACTGACACACATCATCAATGGTGGCGGGAGCTGCTTGGAAAACCTGTCCAGGCAGTATCAGGAGGGCTTGGTCCAAGCTGGGCAGTCAGAGGTGGCCAGCAGGACACAGAGTGGGAGCCCCTTCCTGAGCAAACTTGTGAGGACTGTGCTGACCTTTGCACATGGCCAGGGTCTCAGTCTCATGGACCTTCCCCTTCAGATGTGAGGACAGACAAGTAAGTCAGTAAGGTGATAGTCCAAGTGAGGAGAAGGCATGAGGCAGCTATAGCTAGAATCTTAAGTAGCTCTCACTGGGGAACCCAGGGGATGAGCAGGAAGAATCTGGAAGGTCTGGGGAAACAATGTTTTAGGGCACGTGTGAAGAGGAACAGGTATGTAGGAGAAGAAGAAAGGAAACCAATGACCACGACCCTGTGGTGAGGGGACACAGAGAAAGGGGCAGCTGGACTTGAAGAATACAGAGTTGATGGGGAAAGACCCCGGTTCACATTGAAGTACAGAGCGGATGGCATTACAGGACCAGAAATGGCATCCCTCAACTACGTTTTCAAAACCACTGTGGTGCTTGGCAGAATGCCAAGGTTGGAAGCAAGGGACCAGTGGGACATTCTTCCTCGACTCACATAAGACACATTATGGGGGCCAGAGTTTCGTATGCTTGGGGCTACTGTCTCTGTAAATATGATTCAATTGGACCCCCGACATGCCCATGTTTATGTGGCATCATCTCTTACTTCATTGACACCAAAGCTGAGCTGACGCATTTCCTACCTGTCCCTTTAAACAAAACAGTGGCATGCTAGGTGTGCACCGCCAGGCCACCAGGCCTGCAATGCCAGCACTCAGAAGGTAAAGGCAGGAGGGGCAGACAATCTAGCTCATCCTTGTCTACATAATAAGGTCAACCTGGACTGTGTGACATCCACATCCCACACACAAAAAAATTGCAAGCCAGGGCCAGAAAAGGGTAATGGTGACAGGACATGAGTGAGGTGGGGGAAACACTGCGTTCATTCCAGAACATGGGCCACAGGATCCGTTGGTGGACTACATCTAGAGAAGCAACCACTGTCCTTTGCACTTGAGACCCTGGGAGCAGGGTGGAGCCGTTTGTTGATATGAAAACGTTGCAGTTGGACGGGGAAACTCTGGCCACGTTAGGGCAAGTGGAGCCCACCTCCTGGCCCCAGATAGCTAGTCAGCCCCTGGGATGCATGGGAATTAGCCAGCCTTTCCCATGAGCACACAGCACCTAGAAAGGCCAGAGACATGAGGGGGTTGATGAGGGGGCTGAGTGTCACCAATAGCAGCAGCAGCTGTGTTTTCCACCATATGCAGCCACTGATCTGCCCACCACACACATCATCACCCACCTAAATTAGTCATGCAATGACATCAGCAGGGTTAGCATGCCCCAGTTTGATCTATGGGGACATAAGACAGAAAGAGTTTAACCAGTGTGCGTGTGTGTGCGTGTGTGTGTGTGTGTGTGTGTGTGTGTGAGAGAGAGAGAGAGAGAGAGAGAGAGAGAGAGAGAGAGAGAGAGAGAGAGAGAGAGAGAAGATGTCAGGTGCTTTACTCAATCACTCTCCACCTTATTTATTTATTTTTTGAGACAGGGTTTCTGTGAGCCTGGAGCTTGCTTATCAGGCTTGGATATCTGGCCAGTGAGTCTTTGCCTCCCCGCTGGGAGTATACCCATGTCCCCACAACTGGTTTCCTCACATAGAGTCTGGAAGACCAAGCTCAGGTCTTCATGTTGATTTTGCCTCTGAGACATCACCCCAGTCCCAGATAGGTGCCTCTTCTGAGGCCCCACACCAGGGTGAGAAGCAGGATGCAGGAGAGAAACAGTTTCTGAGTAGCAGAAACCAGAACCGCAGTTGGCAGCTTCAAACGCACATCCCGCAGCACTAGGCAGTGTGGCTGTTTTGGGGATCAGAGCTGGCTTAGCTCAAAGACCTAGTGGCTGAGCCCTCTCCTACACTGGGTGCACACTGGTGCACACTGGCATCTGCCAGCACTCTCCCCTAGATGGCTCTGCTATGGTAACCCTAGGCCACTCTCCCCCCAACACCAGGCTCAGGAACCACTTCCTGCCTCTCCTGCTGCCTTCCCATGTGGCTGGATTGATTTTCACAACAATTTATAGTTACATTAAATATTAAAGGTGGCTTTGCAGGTGGTGTCTACTGTTTAAAGAGTTAACAAATGCGTGTCATGCCAGATAAAACAGCAGAACCAATTTGAAAGGTTGAACGCTGGGGCCGGACACGAGCAAGGTGACAGCCATTTCCATATTTTAGTGAAACAGTGGATTTGGAGCAGCCCTTTGCTGTGGTTGGACAGAAGGATTGCGCAGGAAGACAGAGAGCAGGAGCCAGGGTTGAAGGGTTACTGTGCATAGGGTTGCCTGCAAGGGCCAGGGTTCACAGCCCAGCCTGGGCTGCCTCCTGGCCTAACTCAAGATAAAATACATGATGCTGTTCGTACTGTGGCTTCTCCACTGTGAATCCAGTACCTCAGCGAGCCTCTCTGCTGCTTACGTCACTTCCCCTTTCATTCCTGTTATGACTAGCCACCAACATGCCTAGCACCAAACAAGGGGAGATGCAGTTCTACCCTCTTGGAGCTTCAGAAGTCAACTCAAGAATGACAACTGTCTGGTGAGGGAAGGTCTCCCCTGAGGATTTGCCTAAAGGACAGCAGGGATCAGGCCTGGGGACAGCCAAGGGACAATCTCTGCATGCAGACAGAACAGCACATGGGAAGACCCTGGGGGCAGAGTGTTTGGTGCAGTCCAGACACTGACAGGAAGCCAGGGTCATCCTACAGGCCTAAGAGTGGAGAAGGGGATAGGTGACATCACAGTCCTATTGACCAGCAAAGGATGGAGACGTTAGTGGGTATAGCTGAGGTCCTACAGACAGGATATCCTTTCGGACTGAGGAGGTCCACGAGGAGCTTGAGTACTTAGATCCTGGTCTGTGGGCCACGCTGCAGGACATTGAGACTGATGGAGACTATGCCATAATCATGAGGAGAGCATGGAGACCCATTTGACAACCCTGCCACACTCTGGATGCCGTTTGGCTCCAACTGGCAGAAGTCATCAGCCCTGAGGGCTCTCTTGCCCACCCAAATGGGAATGAGGGTGGGCAAGAAAAAACTCTCCTAGACTGCTCTCCGGCCTGGCAGCCTTCATTATCCTCAGAGCTTGGCAGCAGCGGGCAGTGGTCAGTAGGCAGGTGCAAGTAGCACCCTCTAGTGTTATAGTCCCTGTGCTGGCCTTGGGGACCCAGTCCCTTGCCTCTGGGCCATGACCAGTGTCACAGCTCTTGCCCTGGGGTCTGAGACCCTCATCTCTGAAGGCCTTGGCAGCCCTCTGACTGCCAAAGCTGCTAAATGCCTCTTGGTGCCTGCCTCTGTGGTATCTCTATTTATAAGCAAGTGAACCCAGCAGGCCACTCAGAATTGGGCATCACACATGATGGGTAGCCCTCAGGCATGGGCACCCACTGCCTGTGGGATAGGCAATCTCAGGCAGGATGGCGATAGAACAATGCCATCCCTGGCAGGCTGGCCATCCACCACCCATCTTCAGCTGTCAATCAGCAGAAGCCAGGGCCTGCATGCGAGCTGGACTGTTGAGATGCTCGGACTCAGAGCTGAGGATTTGAAAACCAGACACAAGCTCTGGACACTCTGCAGCTGTCAGGATATACCAGTTCTGAGCCATTCTTGTCAATCAACAAGATGTAAGCTCACTCTGCTGTCACTGGGAACTTCTGTCTGTTATTGGTACAGCTGAACAGGCAAGGCAGGGCCACTGGGAAGAAGTCTTTTATTGGGCATCATGGTGCAACACTGGGGAGGCAGCAGGGAGAAGTCTCTCAGGCAGCTTAATAACTCACTTTTTAGCATCCTGCTTAAGCATAAGGCCAAGAAAGGGTGTTTTTTTGTTTTGTTTTTTTTTTTTTGTTTGTTTGTTTTGTTTTTTTCCAGTTACAGACATTTGCTAGAGCCAATCACAACCTTGCCTGTTAGTGCCAATCATAGTCACAGAGGCGAATGTTTTGGACCAATCACGGCCTTGCACCTTAGCACCAATGAGAACAGGGACCTGCTCCCACTCTAGCCAAGATGGAAATGGTCATCCAGAGTCCACTAAGGCTTATGCTCTCAAAAAGTCTATTTCAAAGAGCCCTGGTTGGTCCTACACCCCCTGAAACCGGGGCTATCAGCTGCTGTTGTTACACAGATATCTCCAGGCATCCATAGACCAATCAAGATGACTACCACAGGCACGCAAGTGGGCCCGCTGGCTGTTAGATTGATAGTCCTTTTGCTCAAGACAGCTCACACACCAGAGTCCAGTAGCTGCTAATTAGGGAGGCAATTGCTCCATCCCAGTCTCTTTGCTTGCTTACAGGAAAAAGACCATCAGGAGTGCTTACAATAAAAACTTACCATTGACACCAAGAGTGATTTTTAACAGATGTTAACGCTCTAGTGCTGCCCAGTACCCAGGAAAAAGTGATTTTCCCAGTGCCTTTGCCTCTGCCTTGGTACATGTGTGGATACGTGTATATCAAATGCACTGAATTTCAGAGTAACCCTACCAGGAATTTATCACGGTCTCCATAGCTCTACTTCTATAGATGGGGGAGTTGAGGCAGAGAAGCTAGAGAAATCTGCCCATATTCTCACAGCTAGTTTGTGGCTAAGCAAAGATTTGAAGCCAGTTACTCCCAGGCCTGCCTTTCTGATTCCCCCAAGGGAGCGTGATGTTGTGTCTTTGGTGGGATTCAAGCTAGAAGTAGAGTCAGCCCAGCAGTCAGCCCTTTTCCCCCAACCCCAAAACATCGAGGTCATGCCACCAATTGCTCCTTTTCCCTTTCTTTTGGTCCTTTACTGATTCGTTTGAGCAAATATCCCACAGAGCACACACATTCCCTAGACTGTTCATCTGACTGATGGGGTTGTCACAGGCTCCGGGAAGGAGCTTGCCCCAGCTGCTTCTTTGTAGATAATGAACTTGACCCAGGCGCATTTCTCAGGTTTCCCTGCTGCGATTCTCCACAGAGCATCCTAGGACTGCTACAGATGGAGGAGTTAGGAAGGGCAGCAGTTCAGAAAGAGCCCCTCACAGCCACGCTCATAGGGAGACAAAAGGTCAGCTCCACCCCACCAATCCAGAAACCGAAGCTCAGGACACCAGAGCTGGTAAGGGGGTGGTGCTAGGACTTGACCCCCAGGAGCTCTGGGCCCTAAACCCTACCTACCTCACAAACTCTCTAAATCCCATGGGGTTATCTCAATGGAGGATTCACAGGGCCCAGAGCCAAGGTAACCTAGCCAGCATCCAAGAATCCAGGACATGGGTCTACTGCAGCTGGAGAAAAAGCAGACTGTAAGAAGCAAAGGCAAAAAACCCTTCTCTGACAGCTGGGAAGGCAGGCCCCAGGATAGACAGGATGCATTTCTACACTATGCCTTGGGGCTAGATGGTTCTTTCAAGGGTTGTCATTGTATATCATAGCAAATACTTAGTGGTGTCCTCAGCTTCGATCCACCAGACACAAGTAATAGATACCCTAAGCCCCTTGCCTCAGTCTGCGACAACATAGTCTTCCAACATGACCAAATGTCCACTGGGACTACAGGAGGCGTTGGAGGGCCTGGGCCTGCTTGCTCAGATCACTGACTCACTAACAGTCTCTCGTGATTCCTGTGGTATCTCTGGATAAAAACCAAACTCCTTTGCTTGCTCTGTAGAACCCTCAGTGACAAGCAGTGACAGGCCCACTGGCCTCAGATTTATGCAGC
The DNA here is from genome assembly GCF_903995435.1 of Acomys russatus. Taxonomy (NCBI): domain Eukaryota; kingdom Metazoa; phylum Chordata; class Mammalia; order Rodentia; family Muridae; genus Acomys; species Acomys russatus. The sequence continues at coordinate 28,309,022 of NC_067149.1, forward strand.
ATCTCCAGCCTTACTACCTAAGGTAACAATAACAATACAACAGCTGAATGAAGTCAGGTGGACAGGGAGGTGGGGGTCCATCTAGGAGGAGTGTAGAAATGTGGCAATGGTGGTAAAAATAACCATACTTTGTATGAAATTCTTAAAGAATTAATACAATATTATTTAAAGACAACAGCAACAGATGACAAATATCCAGTGTTTTCTGGGTGTAACTTCACAGTGAAGATGATCATCATCTCACAACATAGAAAAAAAGGTCTGGGGAATTTAAGGAAAAAAAAAAAAAACAGTGTCACAAGGTTAGCTTCTAGCCAGGGTTAGAAAACTGGCATCTTCGAGGCCTCTGCTTGCTGTTTACAATGGAGCCTATGAGAGCCATCCTGAGGACTCCGCCTCCTACACCCCTCTTTATTAGAGCCTCTCCCAGCTTCTCCCTACAGGAGACCCCTCTGCCCTCTATGATTTCAGAAAGCAGGGACGTGTCTCTTTCCCACCTCATAGCATCCTGCATACCTAGCAAAGATCAAGGCTCAGCCAGATGACTTCGGAACTCACCCTAAACACATATCCAGGCCTCGCTTTCCTGGGGGTGGGGCGGGGCTATCTTAGTCAGCAATCACTTGTGAGACACAGACTGCCTTGATGGCAGCGGGAGGAGGGAAGAGAGAATTCACACAGCTGGCTCGCTCAACACTGAGGCTCTTTACTAGGGGTAGCTACTGGGAACAAGGAGCTAGCAGGAAGCAGTGGGAGGCTCCTCCTCCTCCTCCTCTCCCTCCTCCTCTTCCTCCTCCTCCTGCAGTCAGTTCTCTTCCTCTTTGGGTCTCAGTACCACTTTCATTTCTCTGTTCCATTCTCCTCTTTAGCCCCTCAGAACAGATCTCTGGGGCTCCCCATCGCCAACGTGGCCCACAGTGTCACCCCAGCATACATATCCCTATCTGTTCTACTACATCTACTCTGCAGTTGGCTTGTGTATGGTGTACTATTTTTTGCTTAGAAACAGAAAGAAAAAATCAGTTTCTACAACTGGTAAAGGGAAGAGGATTTGAATAGCCTCGTTAGAAAATTGTAGGTAGTCTACACATATCAGGGTTCTTTGGTTGGTTGGGAGTTTTGTTTGTTTGGAGTTTCGTATTATTGTCAGGCGGGGTCTCGTGAAGCCCAGGATGGCCTGTAGTGTTCTGTGTAGATGAGAAGAATCTTAAACTCTTGTTCTTCCTGCTACCACCTCCCCAGTGCTGGGATGACAGCTACAGGCGTGTGCACCATGCCCAGATTATACGGTGCTGGGGGTGGAACCATTTAGCCAAAAATCCCACCAACTGAGCCACATCCCCAGCCCCTGAGGGTTAGGTTTTTCAATGGCAAGTTGCGGTATGAAGTCTGAAATACTATCAATGAACTGTCTGTTCTGCCATGTTGAAATCTCAATAAAGTAAATGCGAAAATGACATGAGACTGTCCATTTTCAGTTAAAACAGCTGCTGGGAGAAGGTGTAAGAATGTGGGGGAAAAGATGCTTCTTTTATGAAGTTTTCCAAAATATAGTTATTTCCATAAGGTGCATGTTAATTCGTGATGGGTTTATATTGAAATCATGATAAAATACCAAATATTTTAAGTCAACGTTTCTAAAACAAAACCCTACACATACATCAGGGGCACGTGCTCATGTCAAACATAACATATAATGTAAATAGCTACAACGTTACCAGCTAAAGCACAGGCAGAGAGCACACTACGCAATGAGGACACATCAGTCCATTTCCACTCACTCGGTACATCCAACTCACTCTGTGAAGTCCATAGCCTCGTCTCCATTTGCAGGTGGAGACACTTGCACACAGAGAGGCTTAGCCTCTTGCCTAAGGACCCACAGTTAGTTAGGCGATAGAGACAATTTTAAACTCAGCCCTCTGATTCTAGTAGACTTCAAAGTAAGTGAAAAACATGGAATCCCAGATCCTTGAACAAATGGATGCTGAGTATTTATGATGACTGGAGCTCAGGCTGGGGCTTTGGTGAGGAGCAACTGTGCCATGAGCTTAGCCAACTGGCTTGCACACCTATGAAGCATCAGTTACCTATGGTCTTGGTGTACCTGGTGTGGTTTAATTCTCGGATCTGAGAGCACCAGATCTTTGCCAACGCACATTGTTAAGATTCAGTGGACACCAAACGACAAGCATGCCTTATGGCCCCATTCCTTATTTATACTTCTTTCTTTCTCCATGACACCCCCCCCCATTTTTCTTTAGACCATGTGACCCATTTGTCTAAATCTATTAATCACCTAGAGAGCTACTGGATTTGGCCCACAGACAACCCCTGGCTCCTGGAAGGCAGGAGGTGTTTGAAAATGCTGGGGAAGAAGGGACTGCAGCCTGCTCAATCTAGCCCCTAGGGTTCCTGCAGCACTCTGTCTGCACCCCAGCTCCCGATGACGTACCCTGGCACCCACCACCTTGCACCTGGGCTTCATCAGCCACTGCCCTCCTCGCAGGAGATGGCCCTGACCGCAGAAGTGTTAGCACAAACAAATGGAAGCACTCCATCATGTCATGCCCTCATTAGGTCACCCCAGGGACACTAGTTCTGTCCACAATGACCTTGTAGGTCACAGGTACCCTTCACAGGGCTAGGTCTGTGCTTTTCTTGCTCTCTTTCTTTTCATGCCTATTACCTTCCACACCACCCTGTCACCGGCTGCCTGAAACACTTCTTAAAACATCCTTCAAACCATTGTCCCCTGGCTCACTTCTAGGGAAACCCACTTAAGAAAGCCTAGCCCTGGGCCTTAAGCACCACCATTCTCCCATACATCCTGTATGTTGAATGATTAAAGACCAGGGTCTTGGAATCCTACAGATATGTGAAGCAAGAGTGAAAACATGGAACGTTAATTAAGGGGGGGGGGGAGTCATCCCAATTTTAGTTTCCAGATAGCTTAGAGATAAACCCCTCTAGTAGGGTGGTGCCACCAGAATCCTGGGAGGGGGCTAAATTGGCTTGTGAATGGCAACTGGCCTATACCAGAGATTTAGCAAGCTGGTCCTTGGAAGCTTAGATGTGGCCTCAGTGGGAAGATTTACACCATCACAACAGCCATGGGCTACCACAGGACTATTCTCACCCCACCCCCAGGGAGCCAGTTTACTGCCACATCGCTGTGGATAACTTTCCAGATTACAAAGGGCCTCAGCAACACATACTTTAAACTATGGATCCTGAAGTCAGGGAGCCTTGGGTTCAACTGTGTTATTGCTAGTTGCATCTGTTACCTGCTCTGGAGTAAGGCCTCTCAGCTCTTAGCATGATCGATAGGAGAGCCGCTGGGCTAGTCTCCTGGATGCGGAAGCAACTCAAGGCATGCCAACTAGCAAGTTTTAAAAAAGCAGACTGGGGAGATGGCTCAACCAATAAAGCGCTTGCCTCACAAGCACTAGGACCTGAGTTCAATCCCCAGAACCTACATTTTACAAAACCCATGATGGTAATGCGCTCTTGCATACCATAGCTGGACAAGTAGACATGCAGATCCCATGGACTTGCTGACCAGCCAGCCTAGCTGAGTCGGTGAGTTCCAGGTTCAGTAAGAGATCTTGTATCAATGAGTGGTGGTAAGTGATTGATACACACACACACACACACACACACACACACAGACTGGGAGCAGTACAGAGAAGCCCAGAACATGGTGTCAGGGATTGTAGCCCTGGTGCCCACATGACAGCAGTCTCTACCCTGTGTCTTCCCTCTCCAGATGCCAGCCCAACCCTTTTCCCCAAAGCAGTGGCTCTATGTCATACAGGAAAGATGACCTGATGCTCTCAGTTTAGGCTTGCCATGCAGAAGCCAATCCTGCTCGTTCTGTTGACTTCTCAAAGGGAGAAAGCACTAGGATATGTTCCCAGTGTCTCTTGGGGACCAGTTTATTAGCAGGTAGCTGTGTCTGGGCAGCTGAAATCACACAGCCCCGAGGCCAGGACCCACACTCCTGGGGCAGTGCAATGATACAAAATCCTCCCAACACACCTGTCATATGCAGAGTTAGGAGGCCTTGCCAGCCCTGCCAGTCACAAGCTTTGCCTCTGTGCCAGCTTTCCACAGCCAATGGTTCCCCAGCTCTGATCACCTCTGGTAAAGGCACAGGATACATATGTCTGGAGTAGCCTTTCTCAGCTGTGATTACCAGAATTAGGTGGCTCACTAATTAGGTGGCCCAGCTTTCTTCCTATGGATAAGGCTGCTTTGTGATATGCCCCACAGTGTCTTCCAGAAGGTTATCACTAAGACAGAGCCCAACTATCCAATGGGAGCACTCACTTCTGCCACTTTCCCTCCACTTCAACTCCCAATTCTGCAACCAAAACTTATCGGGAAACATTTGTATTAGGCCCTCGCCAGCTGCTGTAACAAAAGGCCCCATGATGGAAACTAACAAAAGAGATTTGCACTGGGCATGGTGGTGTATGCCTTAATTAACCCCAGCACTTGGGAGGCAGAGGCAGGCAGATCTCTGAGAGTTGGAGGGCAGCCTGGTCTACAAAGTGAATTCCAGTACAGTCAGGGCTACACAGAGACACCCTATGCAAAGAGAAAGAGAGAGAGAGAGGGACAGACAGACAGAGATAGACAGGGAGAGACAGAAAGACAGAGACAGAGACTGATTTAGGCTTATAATCCTGGTGACAGGATAGCATCTACAATATGGTGCTGCTCTCCTAGCCAGAGTCCCTTTGACTGCTCCAAATATGGCAGAGAAGGGAAAGAGAACCACTGCATGTGGAAACAGGTACACAGGTCGAATCATTCTGCTGTATGATTACCAGTTCATGTGAGAACTCACTCACCCCATGAGACCAGCATCATTCCCTGGCAAAGACAATACCTGATGACCTCATTACAAGACTCCACCTGAGTGTCTCGGCACCACTGCATAAGAACCCCTGGGGGGAGATATTTGACCCATAGTAGCCTACAGATGCCTCCCACATAAAGCCTTCCCATCCATGAACAATAGGTGGCCATTGCTCAATCCTTGCTATGCACAATCCTCTGGGGAGTAGGTATGTGCAGGGGCCGGGGGCACAGCCAGCGCAGAGAAGGGAAGTGAGCTGAGCTGAGAGTGGCAAGTCAGGCTGGGATTTGGGGTGAGGAGCCGTCTATCTTCAGCTCCCCCCTCCATTCTCCACGGGTTCAGAATGTGGTCCATACATCACGCTTGTAAACGTTTACTCCAGGTGCTTCACCAGGACCTGGAATTATGGGCTTGCTGGAGAAGCCCTCGGGAGAGCAGAAAAGACATTTACTGTGAAGTTTCCAGGCCAGAGTTCCCATTAGTAATTGTGAAAGACAGCTTTTATTAAGCGCTTACTCTTTGTCAGGTACTGTGCCACCAGGAGACAGTCTCATTCAGCTGCCACAGCAAGGGTGTGTGGGAGGCGCTAGTCCATTCCATGCCGTGGCCAAAGAAACTAGGTCTCAACGAGGTTAGATCACTTGTCTAAAGGCCACCAGCTCAGTTAGGAGCTGCAGTAAGCCATCCACTCATCACCAGTGTGCCAAGCCTCCACTCTGGGAAGGTCAGTGGGCCAAAGCTTCCTGCCTCACGTGTCCATGGACCATCGCATCCGTGCCGAAGGGCATTCCTCTGGCTTGTTCTGTTTCTGAAGAAATACTAATTACCCTCAGGAGTATTGATGAATTCCCCATCCATCCTCTACCCTTCTGCCTTGGGGAGCTCTTGCTGTTCATTGGGAAGAAGGGACAAGAAGCCACGGTGACAAAGAAGACAAAGGAAGCCGCTACCATATCAGGGCCTTGTGCCAGTCCCATGGGGCTGGAGAACCCATCCCTGGGCCTTGGTTTTCTGTGGAAGACACTCAAAGGCGCAGACATCCATCTAAGTGGGGGCTGTAGAATCCACTCTGGCCAGTGTCTCAGTCACACTGGAAATATTTTGTTCAGGCTGGTGTGGTCCGGCACTTCCTAAAAAAAGAGCCATTCAGCATCTATGATGCCTTTGAATGAAACAGAATCCTATTCTTCCCTTTGGTGGAAGCTCTGTTTCCCCAAGTGATCAGACTTCTTATTACTGCCAAGCAAAGATGTGATGGAAGTCAGCTCTCTCCAGCTTAATTGGGTGCATTTGCCAGTAACATGCCCTAATACTGAGCTTCAGCATGCATCTGCCTGGCGCTTGATCCCTGTCGAGCTTTGAATCAGTCTGCTGGGGAAGGGGCCAGCTGCCAGGCCTGCAGCACACACACTCCACTGTGGACAGTGCTTGGCAGGGGCCCCAGGGTCTAAGAGACAAGGGTCACCGTACTGGGCTTCAACAAACTGGCTTGGATTACTTGGTGATTGGCACTGCGCTCTTGGAGCCTAGTCAGGTCAACCTGACCCCAGAGGCCTGTGAAATGACATGAGCAGTTGGCTAGCTACTGCTGATCAGGGCCAGGAAGCCAGAGCTTTCGCTGGCTTGTTCTGGAACCCATTCATAAAGCCTACAAATAGCTACAGGCTCCTGAGGGAGCTCTCTGCCCTGCCAGGAGGGGAAGTTAGGGAGAGGGTGGTGGAAATGTGGGGCCAGGGGATGAGAGGAGGAGCTGGGGATGGGAGGAGGAGCTGGGGATGAAAGGAGGAGCTGGGGATGAGAGGAGGAGCTGGGGATGGGAGGAGGAGCTGGGGATGAGAGGAGGAGCTAGGGATGAAAGGAGAAGCTAGGGATTGAAGGAGGAGCTGGGGATGAAAGGAAGAGGGTCAGGGTATATGAGGAGGAGCTAGGGATGAGAGAAGGAGCTGGGGATGAAAGGAAGAGCTGAGAATGAGAGGAGGAGCTGGGGATGAGAGGAGGGGCTGCAGATGGCCAAGGGAAAGACTAGAAGGAGACAGGAGCTCCAGAAGAAAGAAAGCAGATGGTCTGTCATCTGTTTGTCTGTCTTTACTGATCAAATATTTGAGGAGGGGCTGAGGGGATGGCCCAGTTGGTAAAGTGCTTGTCTTGTGAATGTCTGACTTCAATGAAAGGTGAGCATGGAAGCACCGGGCTGGGAAGTGGAAATGCGCAGATGCCAGGGGCAGGCTGGCCATAGCACTAAATAGATTGCTAGCCTACTTAGTGGTCTCCAGACCAAGAAAGTCCCTGTCTCAGACAGGGGGGCGGCACCTGAGAAGTGACAGCTGAACCTCCGTATACATGCATCTGCACAAACATGATCACACACACACACACACACACACACACACACACACACACACACACACATTAACAGTCTAATAATGCTGGGATGGCTGAATGAGGACCAACTGTGCAAGTATAAGGTCAGACTCTGGCCTTATTTCCAATTTTCTTATTTCCTTGTAGAGAAGTTTTGCGTTTGTATTGATTTTATTTTGTATATGGTTGGCTACACATACGCCACAGCACATTTATGGAATTCAGAGGACACTTGTTCTCCCTTCAACCATATGGCTCTCAGGGATAGAGCTGAGGTCCTCAGGATTGGAGGCAGGCACCTTCCCTTGCTGAGCCATCTTGTGTACAGTGTGTGTGCGTGCATGTATGTATGTATGTGTGTGTGTGAGTGTGTGTGTGTGGACTGCTTTGAGATAACATTAAACTTGATGGCTGAGGTTTTTGTCCATTGCTTCACAGTACTGGGGAGGGAACTCAGGGCCTGTGCACACTAGGCAAATACTACCACTGAACAATATCCCCAGCCATGTGTATTAGCTAAGGTTTCTATTGCTGTGATAAAACACCCTGACTGAGGCAACTTCTAGAGGGAGGGGTTTATTTGGCAATTGTAGCTTAAGAGGAATGAGCCCATGGCCACCATAGCAGGAAAGCGTAGCAGCTGGAGCAGCCAAGTAGGATGTATAGTCACTACAAGCGGGAAGCAGAGAGTGAGTGACGGGGGCTTTGAAACCATATACTGATTAAGGTTTTTACAGTCTGCCGCTGCAACAACTGCCTTGCTTGCCTATCTTTATCCTAGGCTTGCTGTCCTGTGGGTGGCAAACATGCGTTACTGTGGGTCAGGGGCATGGAAGGATACACACTTGAAATTAACGCAATGCATTAGCTTAGGCTATAAGGGAAAAAATATTTGCATAGGAGACCAAGGCAAGTAATATTTGTTACATTGTAACATTTGTTACATCGTTCTCTTCGGGGCAGGTAAAACTGAGGCAAGACGAGCTCGCAATAGGACAGCAGGACAAGATATTTCTAAATGTTTTCAAGGTGTATTAATTTTGCCATGGAACTGCCAAAAGCTCAGTCTCTGGGCAGCAAAAGATGTTTCTATAGACTTGCATCACTCTATCAAAGTTGTCCAGCCAAATGTGATAGTTACCTCTGTACACGCAGGTGGGAGGTTGCGCTCTCAGGTGCCAGCATGTCTGAAGGGAGGGCTGTGCTCCCCAGGCACTGCCAACTGGTGAGCAAGGTTAGGTATGCCAGAGTATGTACACACCGGCCCCTGACAGCTGAGAGTGCACCTCAGAGAGCTTCCTCCATGAGAACGAGCTCCTCGTGTCCACAGAGGTACCTGGCAGGGACCAGAGGTCACTGTGTCCTCTTCCTCTTCCCCTTGGGGAACTAGGACCCGGTAGCTATTTCTCTTGACTCAGTCTCAGGATATGCTTCTGTTAAGATGAGCATTAGAGCTGGGTGTGAGGCAGAGGCAGGAGGATCTGTGAGTTCAAGGCCAGCCTGGTCTATAGTGAGTTTCAGGATAGCCAAGGCTACACAGCAAAAACCCTGTCTCAAAAAAACAAAAACAAAAAATAAGACAAACAAACAAAAAAACCCAAAACCAAAAAGATGGGCATTAGATGAGTGCAGACTTTTACTCATTGTGAGAACTTCACCCTGAGTGTAACAGCAGTACTGCACCCTTCAGTTCAGCTGTGACCACCCACAGGAGACATGGATGCACGTTCAGCACGTATTTATCAACTGTATAGGCTTCTGCCAGCTAATAGCCACACAGCCTGTGCTACAGCAATCAATATCAGCCATCACAAAGCCAGAGACCGCACTGGCATAGCAGCCCTCCTGAGGTGCGTCATACAAAACTATCTGCTTTAGTAGACGCTACGGCACCAGGAATGCTGGGAAGTGTTGTCCCACCCATCACTATGTACTGGCACATGTGGCTCCAGTGAAAGGAAAACAGTAGGTGACAAAGACAGTGAAAGGAAAACAGTAGGTAACCAATACAGTGAAAGGAGAACAGCAGGTGACCAATAAATAAGTGTTGCTTGGTTAAGAGGAGGAGAAACTGACAGATGCCTTCAAGCTTCCCACTGAGGACCTGAGACGATATATGGTCCCAGATGGTCCAGAGCCACTGAGCACCTGGGTCTCACCTCCTTGTCTTAGGTCTGTCTCACCTATGATTCAGGTAGTAAGGGGCAGGACTGCCTGGGAACATAAGGCGGGGCCCAGGCTGGGGAGGTGAGAGTAGCATGCCTGGTAATAAATGATGCCAGCAACAGAACAGGCCACACCAGTCAGTCAGTCAGTCAGTCAGTCAGTCAGTCAGTCAGCCAGCCAGTCAGTCAGTCAGCCAGCCAGCCAGCCAGTCAGTCAGTCAGTCAGTCAGTCAGTCAGTCAGTCAACCAGCCCGTCAGTCAGTTAGCCAGCCAGCCCGTCAGCCAGCCAGCCTGTCAGTCAGTCAGTCAGTCAGTCAGTCTGTCAGTCAGGCAGCCCGTCAGTCACTCCCCCGCTTCTCTTCCCATCTCTCTCTTACTCTCCACTCCACCCAGGGCCCTCTGGAGACCAACAAGGAAAGACAGCTCAGGATTGGAGCACCAGAAGCAAGCAAGTGTCAGCAACCTGTCTCCCTGACAAGCAACAACAGGCCATCTTTGAGCTTCAAATTAATCCTCATTGTTGTCTCTGCAGATCAGTTGAATACCTGCCCTAGAACAGGCCCACACCAGGCAGCCTGAGTAGGTAGCCACATCTTCCCAGAGGAAGTGGTGGTGTTCTCCACTCACGACCTGCCCATGGTCCATTCTCTGACCGCGTGCATTCTTGGTAACATTGTCTTGAACAGAGTTTGGCTATACAGCCCAGACTGGCCTCAAACTGATGATCTTCCCGCCTCAGACTCCTAAGTGCTGGGGCCGTGGGCCTGTGCCACCACTCTCAGCTTGGCCCTCTTATGCTGGTCAGCTCTGAGCAGAAGAGGGCTGTGTAATGAGCCTGAGAGGGTAAAATAAATGCTGACTCTTGGCACTGACTGTAAAATTGAACTTTGGGTTGAGGACTGAGCGCATGCCTGCCCCAGACACCTGCTAACCAGGTCTTGTTCTCTTCACGGTGAATGACAGACACTTTAGAAGCCAAGTTCAGCTGTTCCCAACACATGCACGGTCTCTGCACGGGATGTGGTTGCTCAGATCCCCACATCAGTCACAAGCACACACCTCAAGTGAATAGCCAGGAAGTAGCCTGTTCTGTATAAGGAGAGTAGGTATTTGCCGAGCAGTGATGTGATGCCCCGGGAAGTGTAGCTCAGTGGTAGAGCACTTGCCTAGCAGCCGTGAAGTGCTGGGTTTGTTTCCCAGCACTGCAGAGGTCACCAAAGCCACAAAAGGAGAGATAAGACTCTAGGTAATTGAGGGTGGGGGTAGCTCAGTCCCGAAGTGCTTGCCTTATAAGCGTGAAGGAGCGAGTTCAATCCCCAGACCGCACGTGAGAAGTCTGAGTGTTCTCGTGCACACTCACGATCCCAGCACCAAGGCAATGGAGCTAAGAGGGTTCCTGGGGCTCATTGGCTACCTCAGTCTGCTTAGCAAGGTCCAAGCCTGTGGGAGACAGTCTAAGAGAGTAAGACTGATGGCTACTGAGGGGGAGGGGAGCAAATGTTGACCTCTGACACGTGTGTGTGTGTGTGTGTGTGTATGTGTATATGTGCACACGCTCCTGTCTGTTTCTCTCTCTCAACACACACACAAAATAATTAATTAATCAATTAATTAAATGAGTCTTGTTATCCCATCATCTTCATCTTGAGGCGATCACTGCTAAGTGCCTACTCAGCCATCCTGAGGACATCAGGGACCGTCTTGCCTTGGGATCTTCACTCCTGCTCTTTCCATGGCCTTGCACTCTCCTTCCTGCCTGGTCCTCTATTCTCCTCATGTTTAGATTTATTTTCCTCTTGCTTCCTCAGAGAAGCCTGTCTACTCCCCAAGCCAGGCTGGCTGCCCTCCTGATGCCTGCACACCATGCCCCGGCCCTGGCCTTTGTCACCACCCTGTTGAAGTCTCTCTGTGAGCACCTTGAGAGAGGGTCCCACAGCTTGCTTCTCTGCTTGCCTCCCTCTACTGTGGCCTCTTTCTGCCTTATCTCAACCCACTTGGTTCCTTCCTCGAATGCCACCAAGCCCACCACAGACAGTGAGGGGGCAGTAGGGACTTGAGAGGGGACCAACACCCTGGAATGTCCCTAGCCTGTATCAGGTGTGAGGAAGGCAGAGGAGCTCTCAAGAAAGACAGCTGAATGCCTTAGAACAGCCCGTACTGGGGTGAGGGGCCCTACCCCACACAGCTCTGCCAACTGCTCTAAGGACATAGGGCCTGGCAGGGCCATGGACAAAGAAGCCAAGCCTCTCAGGAGAAAGGATTTCTCCAGGAAAGGTCTCGAATTCCCAGCTGTGCTCAGAGCCATGGACAGTATTTAGTTTCATTCCAGTTTTCTCAGACCTAGCAATCAAAGTAGAAGCTGAGAGTGTTGCTCTTTAAAAATTCATAGAGCATTCCAGAAAGAGGCTTAAATATCTTATGGGGTGGAAGGAAAGGGAAATGGTTAGCATCTGGGGGAACATGGAGACCTGCATGGTATTTAGAGGCACTGGGAGATGCGTGGACAATCTGGGCATGTTTCCAGGACACAACAGGTCCCCAGTGATCTTCAGGCCAGGGATAACTCTGCCCTTTTACTAACCCGGAGTCTCACTTCATACTGTGTCTAAGACAGGAGAGTAAAGTCACAGCCAGAGAGAAGCATCAGAGGCACCAGGTTGGTGTGTAAAAAGCCAGACACAAGGATGGAGCAAGGAGCCGACTTGTAGGCAAGGCTTGGGGACCAGTGACACCTAATGTCACCGGAGCTCACACCACACTGCACCTTCATCTCTGCCCTCCTCACGCTTTTCCATTCTGATACAGCAAGCATGTTCTAGCCACACTAAGAGGTATTTCCTGAGGCTCTTCCATGGAGGCCACATGGTAGTGTGGTCTAGAACCAGGCTCTGGGCCAGGTAGCCTTGACACCAAGGACAGTATCTATAGCCAATCCCCAGTTGCCCCAGCCTCCTTTCAGGATAGCATTACTTGTACAGGGTTGAAACTTCATGTCCTGCTTTATCCAGCTGAAGTCAGTGAGGCACAGGAGGCGTTAGATAAATATTGTCTGTCTGCATGTACGGAGGCATGGCTGTCCCTGTGACAGACAGTCCTCCCAGAGAACTTTCTAAGGTGGGTTTTTGTTGTTGCTATTGTGTTTGCTTGCTTATTCAGACAGGGCCTCCTGCAGCCCAGCCTGGCCTCCAACTCACCAAATAGTTAAGGATGGCCTTGAATGTCTTGCTCTTCTGTGTCTGTTGGGAAACAGTGCTGGGATTACAGTTGTTTGCCACTGCATCCAGTTTATGAAGTGCTGGGGATTGAACCCCATCTTTTCACATGTCAGTCACTCTCCCAACTGAGCTACATCACCAGCCATCTAAGGAAATTTTGGATGCAAGCTGAGCATCCTTAATCCCAAAACCAAAAAGGATGCTCTGAGACCAAGACGTCGTGAGCACTGAACACATGTGAAAAGCTGCACATCAGACGTCATGGCAGGCCCCAGTGAAGGGCTAGGCACGCAGAATGTTGTAGAAAATTACCTCCCAGCTCTGCGCATAAAGCACAGGTAAGACACAAGTAATTTTCACAAATAGACTTGGGTTTCCTCCACAGGACATCTCATGAAAATACAAATATTCAAAGGGAAATCTCAAAGAGCGCTGCTCCTAGCAAGCGTGTCTAACCTTTAGCCAAAGTCATATGTGGCCCCAGGATAGTTATAAATGCAACACAATTGTTCTCAGTTTGCTTCTCTGTTGTTGTGACCAACACTGGCCAAAACTGACCCAGAGAGGAGGGAGAGTGTTTATCTGGATTACGGGATACAGTCCATGATGAGAGAAGCTACAGCAGAAACTTAAAGGCGGGCACTTGAAGGAGAACCCAACAAGAAATTGTTGCTTTCCAGCTTGCTCAGTTACCTTTAGTATATACCCCAGACCCACCTGCCTAAGAATGCTGATACCCACAGTGGTCTGGGCCCTCCTACACCAATTAGCAATTAAGGAAATGCTTTGCAGACACACCCGCTGGCCAATCTGACAGAGGCAACCTCCCAATTGGGGTTCCCTCTCCCTAGGTGGCTCTAGGTTTGTGTCAGGTTGACAGCTGACACCCACATAAAGTCATACACTTAGCTAACTCATTAAGAGATTAGCACTGTTACCCAATTACACAGCTCCTGAGCATGTCACCTGCAGTGTCGGTTTGCAATATCTAAAGGTTGGACACGCCTGTATACATTTCAACAGAGGGGTACTCAGGCTGTTTTCACAAAACTCTTGTACCTTCCCTCTGGGTGTCAAGTACACCAGCCAAGCATAAATTTTCAAAGAGACTAGTCCCAGAAGGGACACTTCAAAATGAGCTGGGGTGGGGATGAGGCAGGCATGAGTTTATGAAAGGCAACTTCTCAGGCCAGGTGTGCTTGTATGTTCTAAAACCCATGTAGGTAGGAATATGGTTGCTGCACTTTTATAGGACATTCAAAAGCATCAGGAGCATGTAAAATAATGCCAGAATATGCTCTCCAAGGGTGTAGGCCATGCCCTCAGGGCCCTGGTATGAACTCCTTGTGGGTTCCAGCTGCTGAGTGCCCAACAAGCCCACAGCTGTCCATGATACAAGATCAGGCAGGAATCCTCCCTGGAGGACGGCTTTTGTCTCCCTCTGATCAAGCACAGTCAAGATTTCATAAATGGCTCTAACAATCTGCCTTCTACATAGCCCTTGGGACTGCAAGGCCATCCAATTTCAGAAGCCACATCCCCAGAGTATTTCTTGCGGTGTCTCAGGTCCTGGACAGCGTGCTTACAGGGAGACCTCACTCAAATGCTTCATGAATTTGTTCAACTGATATTTACCAAGTGCCTTCCCCACCCGAGAATAAGACAAATGTCTCTATCTCACAAAGCTTCTATTGAAGTCAAAGGGACTCGGTGAGTAAAGTCCTTGCTTTGCAAGCATGAGAATCTAAATTCAATTCCCTGATCCCATGTGGAAAAAAAATTCAGGGTGATCCCAGTTTGGCGGAGGTTGAGATGAGTAGATCTCTGATGTTCACTGAACAGGCAGTCTGACCTAATTTGTGAGTTCCAGGCCAAGAAGAGATCCTATCTTAAAGCATTCTAGGAGGTGACACCCAAGGTTGTCCCTGATCTCCATACATACATCTCACACACACACACACACACACACACACACACACACACACACACACACACACATTTTAAGTGTTGGGGGAAGATAAGTGTGGGGTGGCATTAGGTAAGGGATGGGATTTAAGACACAATACCCCACCAAACATGGTTCCTGAACATGTGAGGACACCATAGAAACAGAGAAGCCTCTCTGTCTTCCTCTGGTTTCTCTGAAGCAGGTCACAGAAGCATGGGATGGTTTTCCCTGAAACAGGCCACAAGCTCCTCTTATGAGAGGCCTCTCCCTTGTACCCAGGGGGAAAGAACACTCTTGTCTCAAAGAAGCATCTGAACAAACAGGTCCCTCTAGCCCCCCAAGTTCATTATCATTGGACCTGACCTACTCTGGCTGTGCTTCTTCGTGTAGCTTCTTAATGGCTGTCCATAGTCTTTGAGCTGAGAACAAAAACACAAAGCTTTGCCTGTTTCCTTAGGTTCTGAAGGTTTCCAGGTCACATCAGTCTGCATGTCCCTGTCCCATCTGTCTGCCTGTGCCCCAGGGACCTCAGCCATGAGCCAAGGAGGAGGGTATAAATTATCATCTCCTGCCCTGCATGAGATGAAGACTGTAAAGACAGAGGGCTACCCCTTTGTGACAAAATGTCACCCTAGTGCCATAGTCGTGCTTAACAGCAATGGAATATGTCACAGTCCTGCCAGTGCACTGGCACGGGTCTCACCTGCTTACATGGTGTGAACGCTATTCACACTGAGATTCACACAAGCCTCTCATTCTTCAGTCTTCTCAGTCTCTGCCTGTATTTGCTTTTGCTTTTGAGGTCTTTGCTGAATAGACCAAGTCATAGATCAGCGTCCTTCTGTCCCGATCTTGCTGTCTGCACCCCAGTTATCATTCCATCTTTTAGGAGGCACCTTTTGAATTAATAAGATGTGCCAAGTGGGCAAAATCCTGAATGAAGGATGAGGGGGAAGTCTCACAGAATCCAAGAGGAAAAGGGTCCTGCAGGCTTTGTGCTTTCTTAGCCTAACTGTTCACTGTGGCTTCTGAAGCCTCATTCTCTTTTCAGATGAGTTCCCCGGCCCTACTATTGCAAGTGTCCTCCACTTTGTCTTTGCTCAACCTGCAGTGAAAGATTCACCATTAAAAGCTCTTAGCCTGACCCAGGGGCCTGCCTGTCAGCACACAGAACAATGGATGGACAGGCAAGCAGAAGTCACCCAGAGGCCTGCCTGCCCTGATGATGAGCAGGTACATGGTGGAGATACGGGGGAGAATGAGAAACGGAATGGTTTGTATATAGTGGAGAGAGGCGAAATTAGATATTTGGGAGTAGTGAAGATCAGCCTGATGTCAGTAGCCTGGGCTGCCACCTGAGGCCATGGTGAGGTCCCAGCCCATGTTGCTGCTGAGGGCCATGTCTAGATCAATAGCCCTGTTGTAGCAGGGGTCTATGTTGATGTCCATGGCCCATGTTAGCACCAAAGGCCATGATGATGTGCTTGGTCTGGGCTACCACCTGGGGCCATGTTGATATCCCAGAGCTACACAAAGCTGGCCCTGCCTTTCACTGGCTTAGGCACTCTGGAGAGCTGGTCCCACCCCTCTCAAGCTGCATTACACAGGAAAGCAGGGCCCTGCCCCTCACAGGAGCCATGCTGGAAAGCTGTCCCTGGTGGCATGGGTACAGGAGAGCTGGCCCCTGATAGTGTGAGGGCAGGAGATCCAGTCTTACTCCTTGCTGACTGCAGCAGGCCGGAGATATAGCCCCACTCCTTACTTAGGCAAAATGGGAGGACTGGCCCTAATGGCATAGGCACAGGTGAGCTGCTGGGCTGACTAACTCAGCTACCGCCCAGGCTCAGATCCAGGGCTTTGAGTTGGCCCACTCAACATCTACCCCATTAAGGGGCCAATTCTGCACATCCAAAGCTGCAAGACACAGCAAAGACAGAATATGAGAGGAGTCCTGGTAGGGATACAGAAGCCAGAGGCCTCCAACCAGACCAGTGACTCATGGCCATGAACACCTGCAAGGAAAGGTATGTGGACAAAAGGATACACTGTGTGACACTATGACACACCAAAGCTTCCACAGCAAGATGCTTTTTTTGTTTGTTTGGTTGGTTAGTTTGTTTGGTTTCTTTTGTGGAGAGAGCATGCGATGGTAGAGGGTGTACATGGAGGGATGAGGAGATGAGCTATCTGGCCGGCCACAGTTTGGAGCCTTGCAGTTGTTACTGAAGCATCAGGCCAGTGTGTGTGTGTGTGTGTGTGTGTGTGTGTGTGTGTGTGTGTGTGTGTGTGTTTGTCCACAGTCTGGATGTTCATTCCTACTCTGCTCAGATGCCGTTAGCTGACAGCCCTGCCGGTGACATCCTGGCCTAGTTCCAAACCTTTCTGCCACTGTCACCAAACAAACTCATCCAAGAACTAAGACTCATTCTTCTCTCAATTGCTCTAATTTTGGCAAATGACTAATGTATAAGGGACTGTAGAACAACACACTTTGCAGGTGGGTAGTCTAATGAATTTGCACAAGTGATTACAAACCCAGACAGAGGAGCATGCAAGTTAGAGCTTGGAAACTTCCCCATAATCCCATAGCTGTCACTCCTCACAAAGTTGCCACTGCTCTGATGTCTAATGTGGTTATGAGTGGGAACACTAAGGAACCCAGATTTACCCACCGGGGATTTCCGGTGAGGGTCACACGTGTCGCCTGTGGTTAATTTGTTCTCTCTATCACTCATCACCATCCATCCTTTTTTTTTTTTTTTCCTGTTTTTTTTTTTTTTTTTTTTTTTTTTTAACCACAGTTGGCCTTTGCAGTCTAACTTGCTGTCATTCTAAATAACACTTGTCTAGGACTCATCGTGGAAGTTGAGTTTTGCAAGCAGGCCAGTGCTGTGGCGGCACTCGGTGGCTTGACGTTTAGGGCCAGGGCGGCCTCTTAGGAAAGCCTGCCCCCTGACTCCTCTGATAGGATTCCTTGGAGCTAGGGGAGTGGCTTCTTTACTGATTGGTCACAGGCCTGTGCTAGCAACGTGCTCTATCATCACAGGTTCCCTGGGTCTCAGCAGACACTGCAGTCCCTGTTGCCACAGTCAGCACCCCACAAGTGGCTAGACAGAGTTCCCCCCAGTGTATTCTGACTGGAGGGCTTTCTCCCAAAGGCAAGTCTTGTCTCCCAATGGCTGACAGCACTTTCTTACACTGAGTTTCTGTACTGACTCAGGCCAGCTCCACAGCTTCTTCCCATGAGGCAGCAGGCACTTGTCTGCCTTCCAACTGCAGTGGAGCGGGAGGCTTAGCCTGGAATTGCCCTGTCCTACTCCTAATAACCATATGCCTCCAGCCTTCCAAACCCCGCTGACCCATGGGGATCTCCTGACCAAAGCAAACACAAGTTCAGGTTCGCCTGCAGCTTCTGAGATGCTCCGATAACTCTCCCAGGTGCTACGATGAACTTCCTTTCCAAGGCCTGGCAAGCAACCAGCTGGGGAGCAAGGGACAGGTCTCTGCTGCTTAAAGAGCTAGCTGGTCCTTGAGGCATCCCAGATGCTCTATGAGCTGTGAATCCTTTATGTCTGTATTGTTCTAACACACAGGCCTGGACCCCAGGTGCCACCACCTGTCTATTTGCCTCTCTGCCTCTGTGCTTCTTCTGACCACTGGACCCAAGTGAGCCACAAGGACAGTCCAAAACTTTTGATTCTGTAACTTCCTAGGCCATGGATGATACTCCAGTGGCCATGGTGTCTACTAACTCTCAGAAACCCCATTGGTATGAAGCCTTAGTTGCTCCTGGAGATGGCTTGCTCAACAGCACACTGTCTGCAGCAGCCTTCCAATTCCTTCCTGCCTCCCTTTCTGGTTCTCCTTGAATGTCCCACTCCATACAGGAACATCAGGAACAGCCTTTGTCTTTGTCCCCAGGCTAGCTTCTACGGAAATTGCACAATAATAGCCCACAATGGCCCTGCCCTCCTCCAAGCTTGGCTTCAGAAAGAGAATATTACCTTCTGCTCCCCAGTGAAGACAGAACCAAGTTAGGTGTGGGGGCACAAACCAGAAACCCCAGCACATAAGAAGGCTAATGAAAAGAGGACTGAGAGTTCAAGACAGACCAGCCTGGACTACAGAGAAAGTACAAGACCAGCCTGGACTATAGAGTGAGTTTTGAGGCCAGCATGGCCTACCGATGTGGTCTGAGGCCAAGCAAAATAAATAGCAAGGAATTATCTTGAAAAAGGAGGACGGTGAGCCAGGCTGTGGTGGCACACGCCTTTAGTCCCAGTACTCGAGAGGCAGAGGCAGGCGGATTGCTGTGAGTTCGAGGCCAGCCTGGTCTACAAAAGCGAGTCCAGGACAGCCAAGGCTACACAGACAAACAAACAGACAACAACCAAAAAAAAAGGAGGACAGTGAGAAGGGAAGGAGGAGAAGAGGGAACCACACTGAGCAAGGCCTCCATGTTCTCTTCCGAATCTGCTCTGAGGGACTGCTGCTCTATAGAAGGTGGGGGTGGGGTCATGGGCCACAGTTCTGGAACCTTGGGGAAGTTCCAGTGATCCCCCCAAAGACGCACCACACCCTCCTCTCTCTGTAAGTTGCTGTCAGCTAGTCTAGAGCAAGGTGGGAGAGCTCACTGAGCTGCAGTAGAGACCTGTCTCCATGCATCCTGCTCCTCGCATCCCATCCCCAGCATCTCTCCCTTGAGCTCAAAGCTTTCTAGCCCCTTGCCATCCTGGCTGCCTTGGAAACACAGAGCCATTCTGGGCACATCCATCGAGGCACACAAATCACCGCACTAACGGCCTCCCTGGGGGTTTCAGAAGACAAGCTCCCATTGTGTGACTCATATACCAGAAACTTCCCCAGGATTTTCCTTGTTGTCAGCAAGGGAGCAACCAGGACTTTTAAATAAGGGTTCCAAGCTCACATCTTGACATTGTGAGGCACTCAAGAGACTGCGAGCCTCACAGGTTTGACAAGTGTCCAGTGGGATCTGCAGGACTGGGATGAAGCGGGAGGCTGAACTCTCCTGGCCAGGTTCCCATGTTGCTGGCAAAATAGCATGTGAGCTTCCTCAATGGTGCTGACCTTTGGAAACATCCCAAATGCTCCATGACCCAATAGCACAAGAACGCCACATGAACTCTTACAGGTGGGTGAGTGTGGTGGCATATACTTTTGGAAGAATTGGGGGTTTGGGTTTTTTGATTTTTCAAGACAGGTTTTCTCTGCATAGCCCTGGCTGTCTTGGAACTCACTCTAGACCAGGCTGGCCTCGAACTCGGAGATTTGCCTGCCTCTGCCACTTGAGTGCTGGGACTAAAGGCGTGTGCTACCAGTGCCCAGCAAGTGGCATACACTCAGGAGGCAAAAGCAGGTAGATCTCTGTGAGTTCAAAGCCACAGTGAGCTCCATGTTAACTGGGAATGCACACAGAAACCTTGTCCCAAAAGGAAAAAAAAAGAAAGAAAAAGACTCATGTTTGTTGGAAAATGAGTCACACTCCCTGCTCCAAGGATCCTGTGTGCAGTTCTATGACTAGACAGTGGTACTCCAGTTCTGGCTCCTAGCCTTGGACCTGGAGGCTAGCCCACAGTGGTGGCAACTCTGCCCTGTCAACCTGATGGAATTGGATTCACCTGGGAGACACACCTCTGAGTATGTCTGTGAGGATGTTTTAAGAGATCAGGGGTGACTCATCCAAGACTGAATAAAAAGAAGCAAACACGCTGAACACAGCATCCACTGATGTCCTTCCTGCCATGATGGATGGCACCCTCAGGATACGAACCCAAATCAACCCTTCCTTCAGTTGCTTTTGTCAGGCACTATTGTCACAGCAGAGAGAAAAGTAATATGCCCGTGGTACACTCCATTACACACACTTGCTCCAGAACACTCTGAGGAGAAAGGTGGGCTCCTCCAAGCAGACTGGGGCAGGTGGGAAAGGCAGACCCGCCCTCTGTGACACTTGTGGCCTCTCCTCTATATCCACTTCTCAAAACTTCCCACCTGCAGGTGCAGCTGCTCCCCAGTCTCTGTCCTCTTCCTCTTTCCAAAGATCAACCCTCACCTCTTCCATCTCTGTTTTGATTACTATTCTATTGCTGGGAAGAGACACTATGGGCAAGGTAACTTGTAAAAGAAAAATACTTAACTGGGTGTTTGCTTACAGTGTCAGAAGGTAAGGGCCTGACAATCAGGCAGGAAACACGGCAGCAAGCAGGCAGGCATGGCGCTGGAGCAGTAGCTGGGAGGCAGAGAGAGAGAGAGAGAGAGAGAGAGAGAGAGAGAGAGAGAGAGAGAGAGAGAGCGCGCGACTGAGCCTGGGCTGGGCTTTTGAAATGTCAAAGTTCATCCCCAGTGACACACCTCCTCCAACAAGGCCACACCTCCTCCAAGGCCACACCTCCTCCAACAAAGCCACACCTCCTCATCCTTCTCAAACAGTTCCACCAACTAGGGACCAAGCATTTCAAATACATGAGCCTGTAGCTTGACTAACATCTACCTAGCCTCTCCACTTATTATCACCTTTCCACCCAAGAGCCTGGACAGCTCAACCAAGAGGCTAGAGAGGGCAGAAAGGCCAACACAGACCTTCCTGGAAAACAGCAGGGAAATAACAGCCCCTGAGGCTACACCTAATTCTGCCAGGTTATTACACACACACACACACACACACACACACACACACACACACACACACACACACACACACAATTCATATGTCAAAACTAAGATGGGGCCTGAAAAAGGTGACCAGGTTCCTGAGGCCTGTGTCTCTCGGTTGGTGTCACCCCTCATAAAGGGAGCTTCTCCTTTTATCCTTCCTACCAGGAGAGAACACAGACCATGTGCCCTCCACAGGAAGGCATTACACAGAGAGGCCATCAGCAGACATGGACCCTCTCAGCATCTTGATTTTGGACTGCCAGCGAGCAAACCATCTGGGAGTAAAGTCTTTTACTTACCAATTACCAGTCTTGGGTATTCTGTTACACAAGAAACTGACAAAATGGACTGAGTAGAGTAAATAAACACTCAGTTTTGTTCCTGTCACACATCAAGTAGAAATGAAGTTGAAAACTAGTTACCTTTAAATGTTTTCTTTAATCTGCTATTTCTGCATATATACATATGTCTATGCACTGGGTGCACGCAGAGCCTATGGAGGCCCGCAGAAGTCAGGCCCTCTGGATCTGGAGTTAGACTGCCCATGTGGGCACTCAGAATTAGACCTAGTACTCTTAAGCACCAAGCCAAATCTTCAGCACCAAAAGTTACCTTTGGGGCACAAGTTGCTTTATAGCAATCACAAGGAGAACACTCTGAAATGGAGCAGACATCTAGGATAACCAAGGAAAAAGACAGGCACCCTGAGCGCTTCAGAGAGGTCCTGAGACAGCACAGCATTGGAACATGTACTCATTCTCAGGGTTGTACAAACGGCAACTGTCTTGGTTTCTACTGCTGTGATGAAGACCATGACCAAAAGCAACTTGGGTAGAAAAGGGTCCAATTGGTTTAGATACCCCAGATCATAGTCCACTGATGGAACCCGAGACAAGGAGCCTTGGGGCAGGAATTCAAGCAGAGGCTGTGGGGAAGTGATGCCTAAGTGGTTTGCTTTTCATGGCTTGCTCTGTCTGCTTTCATCCTCATTCGTTTGTTGGTTCTCTCTCTCTCTCTCTCTCTCTCTCTCTCTCTCTCTCTCCTCCTCTCCCCTCTCCTCTCACCCTCCCTCCCCTCACTCTCTCTCTCCTCTCTTCTCCTCCCTCCCTCCCTCACTCCCTCATTCTCTCCCCTTTCCCTGCCCCAACAGGAGCTCACTATGTAGTCCTGGCTAGCCTAGAATTAGATTGCAGACCCAGATCTGCTTTTCCCCTCAGAGTATCCAGGCACCATTGTACATTGGGCGCTGGACTGGAGGGGATGAAGCTTAGAGCTAGGGCAGGTGGGTTAGGCAGGATCTTGGTAGGTGTTGAGTTCAGGAGAAACAGCCTTCTCAGAGATGGTTTTCAATGAAACAACTCTCTTTATCAGGGGCGAACAAGGACTATATAAACCTTGGGGAGTGGGTGGGGGTTTTCAGGATAAGGGTACATCATTGGCTGGGGCTGAGGTACTGAGAATGCTTCATTTGCATGAAAAGGAATCCCAGTACCAGCTGGATGTGTCTTTATAGGGAGAGAGGAAGTTTAACCCGAAACCTGGAGACCAGGTTATGTGACTACCTCAAGGGTGGCAAAGTTGGGGGTCATAAAGTCTGTGTGCCCAGACATGCAAGCCCAGAGCACAGAGGAAGCAATCCTCCTCCTGCTGCTCTCTGGCTGGGATTTTTAGGGTTTGGACATATCTCAACCTTACTCTTGCTCTGGACCAGCTCCCCTTGTCACACGGCTTACTGGTCCCACAAGACCAGTATTGAACTCACAGAGATCTACCTGCCTCTGCCTACCAAGGGCTGAGATAATGGTGTGAGCCACCATGCTCCTCTCAGCCTCCTTTCTTGTATAGTCTAAGCCCACCGGCCCAAGGATGACACCACCTACAGTGATCTGGGCCCTCCCACATCAGTCATCAGTCAAGAAACTGTCCCACGAACTTGTCTATGGGATGAGGTTTTTTTTCTTCCCAGATATGTCTAGGTTTATGTCAAGTTGACAAAAACAACCTTTGCATCAACCTGGACCTACGAGTGGGTACTTCCCATCCTAGCCCCGACATCAAAAAAGACCAGTAAAACATAACTCCCTGATGATCTGGAGAGATAGCTCAGTCTTTCCACTTCCTACATAAGTCGGGGGAACTGTCTCCCCAGCACCCACATACAACAAGCTGGTGAAGCAGAGGCCATCTGTAATCCCAGCAGTGGGGAGGCAGACACAGGCAGACCCCTGGAGCTCACTGACCATCCATCCTAGCTCAGTCCGTAAGCTGCAGGCTCTGTCTCAAAAAGTAAGGTGGAGTGTCGTTAAAGAAGATACCTAACATTAGCCTCTAGCCTCCATGTGCACACACGCACACACATGCACACACACACATACACACACATACACACACACACGTGCACACCTACAAGAGCATGCCATATGCCATGCACATAAAATGTACTGGTGTATTTGTAAACTCTTGTGTATTTTTCCCCATGTGTGTTGAACGCAGAGAGTTCTAGAATAATCTGCTGAACTGCCAAGGTTCTTTCCGAGCTGTGGAGTTTGGTGGAAAGCAAGAAAAGCCTCAGTCTTTATTTGACTCCTTTCTGCACTGGTTGAAGTCTCAAAATAATAATCTGAGCCAGCTCTGGTCATTTTAGACAAATCAGAAGAATAAATAGAATAATAAACTGTATTGCATGTCAAAAAGCCTGCCCGAAAATATTAAAACGAAACAGATCACCAGGGTTTTCTTCTCTGCAGATGCAAATGGTGAAAACTGGGCCATGTGGAAGAGTCTCTTCCTCAGATTTCAAAGTGCCCCCGGTGTGCCCAGTGGCCACCCACCTAATTCATCTGGCCGAGGGGCAGCAGATGGGAGGCAGCATTCCCTGGGGACCAGGAAGCAGGAATAACATGGAGTGTGTTTCCCTTTCCCTCATTGAGGCGAGGGGAGGAGAGGGTCAGGAGGAATGCCCTTCAGGTGTCCTTCTTGGTTGGCAGCTGTGTGATGTGGAAAAGACCAGAGTGACAGGGCCCACAGCAGCCTGACTTCCAACGCCTGGCTGGCAAATGTGGTTGTCAAGGCTCTCAGCTGCCCATGACCAAGCCTATAAACTTGGCTTCTTCTAGATGTGAGACTCTGGAGCCACTGAGAGGCATGCACCTATCTTAACCAGCTTTTTAAGTAGAATGTGCTCAGACCCAGAACCGTGGGAAGCAGAATGGACAAATAGAGCCAGTCGTTCTATTTTCTCCTCTGATGTCCTCTGAGCTACCCCCAGGAGACAGCAACAAACGTCTATGCATCCCAGACAAGTACGGACGACAGACTGGATAAAGGATCCCACTCAAGTCTAGCTTGCTGAACCAGTGATCCATAAGCAGTAATGGTGTGCGCACACCCTGGTGAGATTTTCTACTCTGAGCCATGTAGAGGATTCTGCTTACCCAGGCTTTTCCAATATCACAGTATTCCTTGGTATCCTCTGCATTTTATAGATGAGGAAACTAAGGCAGAAACGATACTACCCAAGGCCACAATCTGGGAGGCGGCAGAGTGAAGCTTCAACCCAAGTGTACATGACCTCAAAGCTTGTATGTTGGTATAATCATGATCTGGTGCTTCTTTTGGAGGGAGGAGCATGTGTGCAGTGCAGGTGCATGTGTGTGGTACAGGTGCATGCATGTGTGTGGTGCAGGTGTGCAGTGCAGGTGCATATGCATGTGTGTGCAGTACACATAGAGGCTAGAGGGTAACCTTGGGTGCCTCAAGCACTGTCTACTCTTTTTTTGAGATAGGGTCTCACTGGCCTAGAGTTCTTAGAGGCTCTACTGGCTGGTTGCTGAGTCCCAGGGATCTTACCTATCTCTGCCTCCCCAGCCCTGGGACTACAAATATGTGGCACCATGGCCAGCACTGTCCCCCTATAGAGGTACTTGGATCAAACTCAGGCTTGATGCTCACAAGGTAAAACCCTGACTAAACTATTTCCCTAGTTCCAGTCAGATGCTTCTGAGATGCTCCCAACCTTCCAGGTGTTCCACAGACATTCTTTGCCTTTTTATCCTCACACAAGCACCTTGTGGAGCCTCATACCATTATGGCACACCTGACTGACAAGGAGAAGGGGTCAAGAAGTTAAGTAAAGTGTCCACCCTCAGGAAAGAACCTACACCCCAACCCAGACCTATGTGCTTCAAAGATTGCTTCTACCAGCTCCTAATTCTGGGCCATTGCCCTATAACTGAGGTCCTGGAGCACATTGCTAGGGCATTTTCTCTTTAATGGCCTCCCAGATGCTACTAGCCATGGAAGGTGGCCCTTTACCACTTCCTAGTGCTCTATACATAAGCACTCTAAAATGCTGACATTTCTAGACCTTTCAACTTGGATCCCCTCCTCTGCTCAGCATCTGCAAGTCAGAACTATAGCATTTATCGAAATAGTCTACAGGAAGGCGGAAGGGGCCCTCTAGATCCATGTGGGCTTTAAGTACTCACACCAGGAGTCTAAATGCCATCCTCTCTCTTGCCACCACAATCTCCCCCTTCATCTCATACATCTGCATTGCCTACAAGTGTCATGGGCTAAGAGCGGTGCCTCGGGAAGTCAGCTTCTCCAGATAACGCCTTGATGCCCCGTAATTCATGAGCAGCCAGGCCTCTATTTTACCTCCTCCCTCTTTTCCTGTTACTTACAAAG
Source organism: Acomys russatus (assembly GCF_903995435.1). Classification (NCBI taxonomy): domain Eukaryota; kingdom Metazoa; phylum Chordata; class Mammalia; order Rodentia; family Muridae; genus Acomys; species Acomys russatus. Next base: position 28,334,942 of record NC_067149.1, read on the forward strand.
AAAGTTGCAGAGAAGCATGTCAGGCCAGGGAAGGCTAAATCATCCCTGACAATGCCTCCCTCATAAATATCATGAAATACTGCGGGAGGCTCACGAGATATTTATGTAGTTTTGTCCCTCTTGTGATGAAAGAAGCCACTCGGCTGCAGCTCTAGGCCGGAACACAGAGCTATAGCTGTGTCGCAAAACTCAAGAGTGTCTTAGGCACATGAACTGTTGTCAGTGACCTAAATTAGGTTCAGTGGCACTGCTCAACCACATGGCCCATCCTGTAAGACTTTATTTCTTTGGGTATATAGAAGACTAAAGGACACAAACAGGGGCTTTAGAATCACATGGGCTAGGGTTACACTGTGGGAAGTTATATCGCTACCCCATACTCATTTCATCTCCTCAAAAGTAGAAAAGTAATGGTGTCAACTAAGCTAGGTCACAGTCACAAACATGCCCTAAATCTCAGGGTTGTCATGCCAACACACCGCCCTCATTACAGAATCTCTTCCAGTTGTGTTTTTGCATTAGTTGTAGCTTAAATCTTTAAAAAAAAAAAATATATATATATATATACACATATATATATATATATGTCACATATAGTATAATGTATGCATGTATGTGTGTATGTATCAGAAAGAGAAATAGTCCACAAAAAGGCAGAAACACGCCCTAGATCACACTGGCTGAAGTCAAGTACCCATCGGCTCTCGCCTCAGGCATGGAGAGTGGTAGAGCAGCAGCCTGTTTGGGACACAGTGCCAGTCTTCTCTAGAAGGAACAGATTCTGGCAGAACCACATGATACCATGAAATCTGCTGCTTGTAAGTGGCAGTGACATAGTCCAAAACAAGACACACGGTCAAGGCCAAAGCTGGAGCGCCTAATCCCTCTGCACGAAGGTGGATGTCAGTGTCTTGAAAAACAATACAAGCTATACCACCCAAGCGTGTGCTTGCTGTGAGGATTAGAGCTATAGAGAACATGGTATGAAAACCTAGTGATCATAAATAGGAATGTCGTCTCTGAGTTCTGAGTCGTCAGGATAAGGCCCTTTCACAGATGGCCTTTTGTGCAGGAGCTGATTATTAAGCCTTTGAATGCACTGATTTCTGTTAGATGCCACATGGGCTGCGGGGCACTGGGAATCAGTCACCAAGCAGATGAAGTTTACCTGACTGTAAAACGGAAATAAGAAGTGTCCTCCTCCTGAGGCTGCTGTTGAGATAAACAACATGACTGAAAAGTCTCCCACTTTCCCCCTGGTGACTGGGAATTCCATCCCCCTTGAGCCTGGGATGATGCGAGCAGCCTACTTGTTCGCTAGAGTGTGATAGAAACAATATGTTGGGATTTGAGCAGCCATATAATTGGCAATCCTGAACTTCAGCCCTCTTAGAAGCTCTGAGCCAGCACACGAGCAAGGCAGAGACACCAACAGCAGTCTTCCAGCTGTCTGTGCCAGAATACCAGGTGTCTAGGTAAAACCATCAGATGGGCTATTAACGCCACACCAAGCCAGCTTTGGATACCCTGAGGAGCATAAGAATCACCCAGCTGAAGTGATCTCAATGTATGGTACACGAAACCATAGTATAATTAATAGCTTGTTTGTTTTTATTTTATGTGCATTGGTGTTTTGCCTGCATGTCTGTCGGTGAGAAGGTGTTAGGTCCCTGGAGCTGGAATTACAGACAGCTGTGAGCTGCCATGTGGTGCTGGGAATTGAACCTGGGTCCTCTGCAATAGCAGTCAGTGCCCTTAACCACTGAGCCATCTCTCCAGCCCCTCCATAATATAATTAAACAGCTGCTCTCACAACTAAATGTTAGGATGGTCTACTAGTCAACCAGACCCATGCAAGCCTGTAGCACTGTGTCTGACTCCTCGTTGGTTTAGGGCATCAGTTCTCCTGTAGGTCACAACCCCTTTGGGAGTTGAATGACTCTTTCACAAAGGTCATCTGAAGACCATGGGAAAACACAGAAATTTACATTATGATTCATAACAGTAGCAAAATTACAGTTATGAAGTAACAACGAAAATAATTTTATGGTTGGGGGGTCACCACAACATGAGCAAATGTATTAAAGGGTCACAGCATTAAGAAGGTTCAGACCACTATTTTGGGGGGATGGTACCAATCTTGTGGCCTTGGGTAAGCACCTAGTCAGTTGGGAGTAGCTATGACTCAGAACTGAGAAGAGGATAGTAAAGACACATCTTCAGTGAGGCGCTTCCTAGTCTCTTTACATGTCCCCGAACACAAGGCAAAGAACAGGAAGCCCCTTTCCCTGTGTCTATAAGAGGATCTGGAAACATGTATGTGACAGGGCTAGACAGGGCAGAGGTTCCTCCATCTTGTATTCTTGCTGAAGCCATTTCACATTTAACTGGAATTTGATCTCATTGGTGGAGAATCCCATGAAAAATTACCCAACTCCATTCTAGGGACTGGAGGCTAAGTAGCACTAGCTAGTTTAACTTAGCTTTGTTTAACGGCTTGCTTATGCAAACCTTCTCCTGCAGCTGCAGAGCCAGATACCAGTATGTGGTTTTGCCTTTAAAAGCCTCTTGCTCTGCTGGGAGGTGGTGGTGTGTGCCTTTAATCCCAGCACTCGGGAGGCAGAGGCAGGTGGATTGCTATGAGTTCTAGGCTAGCCTGGTCTACAAAGTGAGTCCAGGACAGCCAAGGCTACACAGAGAAACCCTGTCTCGAGAAGAAGGAGGAGGAGGAGGAGGAGGAGGAGGAGGAGGAGGAGGAGGAAAGCCTCTTGCTCTAAATGCCCAGGCTACATTTAGATCCCAACTACCTGAGTGCAGTCCCAGCCAGCTATAATAAAAATTTTCAATTGGCTATAATCTGTGTCTGGGTGGTCATCTCTGGTGGACTCCCTATCACAGCAACACAATCAACCTGAGGAAGGTTCCAGTTGCCAACATCTCCGGGGTACACAAGTCCCTATGCATTTTTAAAAAGTAAAAATTCATCACCTTTCATTTTCTTAAGACTTCAGCTTAAACTGATGTAAGTAAATACGACCCTGAGTTGACCTGGTGTTCAGCACCCACCATAGGACTTCAGGAGGCAGTATTCTTATGTTTAAGATTCTGGAGTCTAAAGTCAGGAAATTTTGCCACTTTTCAAGAACGAACCAGCAGCCAAATGGGACTTGGTGCTATCCCTTTTGCTATTCCTATTGCCGTTGGTCTATTTGTCCTCACAATATAAAACTGGACTTTGATTTGCCACAGGCTCTCATGTCTCTTGGGCTGGCCTCTAACTTGCTATGTGGCTAAGGACGACGGCTTTCAACTTCTGATCATCCTGCCTCTGTCTCCAAAGTGCTCCAGGATTATGAGCATGTGGCAGCAGGCCTAACATCTAGACTACGCTAGCTAGAGATGGAGACACAGTGATGCTACAAGCTCGCTGGATCCCGTCCCTTTTCCTCCTGAAGATTCAGCAACACCATATTTTCCAGTGTCTCATGCAGTTAGATGAGACCATGTGACAGAGGACCATGGTCAGTGGGATGAGAGCAGAGGTTAAGGACACACTTTCTGGGCCTGTCACCTCCCAAGTGGCCCTAGGAGAAAAGGAGGCAGAGTCAGAGCATGCAAAAGCTGAGCCAGCCCAGACTCCTTATTCTACCAGGCAGAGAAGGGCTGGCTGAGGGGAGTGACAAGGAAGACTCTGATGCTCCAGCTGCCGGCATCTGGCTCACTCTGGTTCTCTTAACCAATGTAAGTGTAAGAGGTAGAGAGTAGGGTAAAAGACGGGCAGAAGACTGGGCCAATACTGCTCCCTAATAAGAACGTGCTCAGGAAGCCATGGTGCCCTAGCCAGAGAGCCTGTGTCAGGCCCCAAAGGACAGGCAAGGAAGAGCTCAAAGAGGCCTGTCCTGGGGGCATGAATCACATGTCTTTTATTCTTTTCTTCTCTCCACAGGGAACAGCAGGAAGATGCCCAGCATGTCATATACTGCTGGCTCTGGTGACAAGAAAATGAAATTCTATCATTCATCTGACAGGAGACCTCAGAAGTGACTAATTTAATCCCCGAGGCCTCTTTAGAAGGATCTTCTTCTTTCCTGGCTACTTCTCCCTCTGTTCAGCCTGGCTCTCACTCAGCGAGGCAGTCAGGACCACACTCTGCAGGGAGCAGGTATGCATAGAGGGAGTGGGTGTGCATGGAGGGAGTGGGTGTGCATGGAGGGAGTGGGGTGTGCATGGAGGGAGTGGGTGTGCATGAGGGGGTGGACGTGCATGGAGGGAGTGGGTGTGCATGGAGGGAGTGGGTGTGCATGAGGGGGTGGATGTGCCTGGAGGGAGCAGGTGTACATGGAGGGAGTGAGTGTGTACAGAGGGAGCGGGTGTGCACAGAGGGAGCAAGTGTGCATGGAGGGAGAGGGTGTACATGAAGGGAGTGGATGTGCATGGAGGGAATGGGTGTGCACCGAGGGAGTGTGCATGCAGGGAATGGGTGTGCATGGAGAGAGCGGGTGTGCATGGAGGGAGCAAGTGCATGGAGGGAGTGGATGTGCATGGAGGAAGTGGGTGTGCATGGAGGAAGTGGGTGCACATGGAGGGAGCCAGTGTGTACAGAGGGAACGGGTGTGCATAGAGTGAGTGGATGTACATGGAGGGAGTGGGTGTGCATGGAGGGAACAGGTGTGCATGAGGGGGTGGATGTGCCTGGAGGGAGCAGGTGTACATGGAGGGAGTGAGTGTGTACAGAGGGAGTGGGTGTGCACAAAGGGAGCAAGTGTGCATGGAGGGAGTGGATGTGCATGGAGGGAGGGAGTGTGCATGGAGGGAGTGGGTGTGCACAGAGGGAGTGGGTGTGCATGGAGGGAATGGCTGTGCACAGAGGGAGTGGGTGTGCATGGAGGGACTCAGTCCCCTCCGAGTTAAGGAAGTGAACGTCAGAGCTCTCAAATACAGTCTTCTGCATAACACCACTCCAGTGCTGGCCCTGGGAAAACCCTCTGTGCAGCTATCACTGACTTCTTTGGCCTTGAGCCTTTGGCTCTATTCAGTCTCTTTCTCTTAAAGATGAGCATCCTGATGGCTACTGTCATGGTGGGTGACTCAAGAGCCTTCATAGCCAGGGTACACAGAGACCAGACAGAGTTAGATCTGACTCCCAGCTCCAGTACATCTTACCTAAATATAAGCTCTCCTTTCACTCCAGAAACACCTTGCCAGATCCCCTCATATGCCAGACGGGAAATAATGAGATGTGTCTCATTGATTTGCACATCTCATTATTTCCCAGCCCTGTACTTGTGGCAGGCATTGCTAATCAATCACCACTTCTGTTTTTCATATCTGGACTTTGGAGGTAGATGATGGTTAAACTCAAGGAGCCCTTCGAAGGGGCCAGAATAACACTTCTATTACCATATCTCCGCTGACCTCCTCCTTCAGGCTCTCCCTAAATCATTGAAATCAACCTATCTGTACTCCTTGCTACTGGTATTAGTATGCCAAAGATATCTGCCACAGAAACAAGGGAGGAACATAAGTTTGAGATTTCACATCACTCAGAGCTGAGAACTTAGCTGTGAGAACAACATAGCCCTTTAGCAGCCAAGAAGACGTATGTTCTGAGCTCCTCAGCCACCGTGTTCATCTGGACCCTGCACTGTGGAACAGAAAAATGTTACCAGCCGCCTAGTAGGACACGCCATACTCTTCTTCCACACTCGCAGCACATTTCAAATGAACAACACACACCTCACTTCTCCTCAGTCCCATACCTGTGGCAGGCATTACTAATCAATCATCCGTACTCTTCTCCACTGAGCCCAGACACAGCAGCAGAAGCCTTTGCCTGCCACATAGCACACCACCCACACATCACTCATGTGAGCCCAAATGTATTTAGCAAAGCCTCTGGGGTGACCTAACCCCTGAGGATGGACAAACAAGCAGAAAGGTGAGGAGTAGCCAAGACAAGATGGCTGAGCCTCCAAGAGCTTCCTAGAACTCGTAGCATGGTCGCCAATAAAGTACAGACATTATGATTCAGTGAGCCAGCAGGCTTGAGGTATCACCGCACAGTGTGATTTCTGCACTCTTTACATATTATTTTGCTGGTTTGCCTCTTCACTATCACAGGCAAGTTTCCTTGGGAGAATGAGTGAAGTGCCTAGAGTGAGGAGGTCACTTTTGTACTATTTGTGGCATCATTAGTCAATCGACTAGCTAAATAGGGTGTCAGCAGAGCCAGGTAACCAGGGCTCATTCAACTATTCCAACTGTTAGCCAGGCAGTCACAAGTGCACGGGACATTAAATCTTCCCAGGCAGGGATCCCTGTCTTCCGTGAACAGCTGTGAATCAACTGAACAGGATGTGCCAGGATGTTTAAGACAGCCATATATTTAATTGGGAGTGAAGGACCACTTCGGTATTCCTGCCAGTTAGCTTTACTGTGTTTTGAGATTTGGGCGCCGCTTATTTTCCCGTACAGTTCTCCATTCACAGTGGAGCATTGTTGAACATTTAAAGACATTTCTACTGTTCCTTCCCCCAATCTCTCTGGCGTGAGTAAAAGGATCTTTTCTCACACGTGGTTTCCACAGGGAACTCATGCACAGCTAATTTGGTTGATAAAATGCTACCATGTTAACCAGTTTCGTGCTTCGGTTAGATCGTTCGAACCTGTTCACAGAAACGGATTCATCCTGTGGCTCCCATTGCCAACCTTATAATTTTAACAAGGCTGGTCGGATGAACAGCCAAAATGGAACTTTCACAGGAGAATATGCCACGTCATGAGAGGCTCTTCTGTCCCGGTTGTCGAACTGGCTTATGGGATGGGAAGGCAAAGAGGGGAATTTACTTAATTGTTTCCAGAACAGGAAATACATAGCCAAGATAAAACTAGTCACCCACTATATAATCGAAAAATGATGACTTCAATAGCAGATCCCATGTACAATGAGGGTTTCAGCAAGAGACTATGTCTCAAAAAATATGGTGGTGAGTCAGAGAACACCTAGAATTGGTCTGGCTTACACACACACACACACACACACACACACACACACACACACACAGTACATACATAGACAAGCATACACTCATACCAAAGAAGGAAGGAAGGAGGGAAAGGAGGAAGGAAGGAAGGAAGGAAGGAAGGAAGGAAGGAAGGAAGGAAGGGAGCAATTGAGGAAGACATCTAAATTGACCTCTGACATTTACACACATGCATGTACAGAGGGCAGGGGAAGGAACACATATACATACACGAACCACCTAATGATGAGTTTCTCATATGTAGCCCTGTTGTGAGTGGCACAAAACAGCTACTGTCTTAACATCTCCAAGCCCCCATGCTACCACACAACAAAGGCAGGACTCACAGACAAACTGCCTGACATCAAGATCTGACCCTCTCTCTCTATGTTGGCCTCGTGGATCATGCCTTCAAGATGTACCTCCTCAGTCATTAAATGTGGCCACATTCCTTTTCTCTAAAGGATTCACTGACTGCCAAATGCCATGTGGAAGGACAAGAAGCTAATTGACTGAGATGCATTTTGCCAGCCCACTTTTGTGGCTTTTGGGAAAGTAACATGAATAGGAAGTCCTGGTTGGAAGGACTGGGAGGCTGCACTGTCAATCAGATGGGCCAGAAACAGGGCCCCCCCTTCTCCTACCTTCCTTGAGCACTCATCTTCCCTTAGGGTGCTCTCCACTGTGCCTCCCACCAACCCATCAGGAGAAAACCGCACAATTCACACAGGCAGCTGCCATGTGCCTACCAGGCAAGGTGAGACTGCATAACACATGTACGTGGGCTGTCTCTTCTCCCAGCAAAGGACACAGGCTTAGTTCTTGTACAGTGAGAGAAGAGGCTAGAAAAGGCCAAGGAAAACCCAGGGGCTTCATAGCACCCTGATCTCATGATAATCAAGCCATTCCCATGAGCGTTCCTCTACACACACACACACAAACACACACACACACAAACATACACACACACAAACACACACACACACACACACACACACACACACACACACACACACACACACACACACACACACAAGCTGAGAAAGAAGCCATAGCCAGAACACTGTCTTCTCACCATTGCCAGATGAGAGACCTTTATCCTGGAGGTGGATCCCCACACTCTAGGACAAAGTGCAGACAAAGACAAAGCACATAATCATGTGTTCTCATGTTCCCTCCCAGCCCCCCCCTCCCTGAACCATGACATAGTGCCTCCATTGTCTTCCTATTAGATTCCACCGGCCTGCTATCTCCCAGAAGCTATGCTTCAAGCTCACAAGAAACAGCATTGACTAGACCAGAGTCCAGAAGACTTTTGGCCCCTGTGTTGAGGAAGCCTAGTCCCACCTCCCGAGTCAGGTTCCTGGCTTTTCTTCCAATGATTTTGCAAGCCAGGACAGATCATTTATCTGCCTGAACCTCAGTTTCCTCATCTGCAAAGTGGCTTAACATCACTACCTATTTTACAAAGCTAGTCTGCAGATTAATATAAACACTGCGCAAGTCAAAAATGGGCTCAGGATTATGAAACACCACAGTGGCCAGATCCCCAGTCCTGGGCATTTCAGAACAAGGAGTCTCGACATCTGACGGAGAACCCGGCCAGTGCAGAGGCAATCAATAATCATTGCCATGGATGACAGTCATCCACAGAAGTGCCTGCTGCTCCTGTCTCCTGCCTTTTCATGTCCTCATGCAGTCTCTATCATTCAAATATAGGCTTGGGAGCTTTCTTTTTTATGTGTGTGAGGGTGGGGATGCACAACTGTGTGTGTTTGTGCACGTTTGTGTACATGAGTGTGGAGGCCAGAGGATGCCCTCAGATATGCACTATCCAACTTACATGTTGGTTTTAATTTTGGTTTTGGTTTTGGGTTTGGGTTTGGTTTTTACCAAGACAGAGTTTCTCTGTGTAGCCTTAGCTATCCCAGACTCATTTTGTACACCAGGCTAGCCTCAAACTCACAGAGATCCACCTGCCTCTGCCTCCTGAGTGCTGGGATTAAAGGCGTGTGCCACCATGGCCGGGCCCATCCAACATTTTCTTGAAGACAGGTCTCTCTCCTCACCTTACCTCCCCTCCCATGTCCTCCTCTCTCCCATCCTCTCTTCTCCTCTCCTCTTCTCTCTTGCCTCCTCCTCACCCTCTCCTCACAGCATTTGCCTGCTTCTCCCATTTGACAGCATCATCTAGCAAGGAACTGAGGGCAGCCTCTGGCAACAGCCAGAAAAGCCAAGATGCACAGTCCAGTAAGTAGCCCAGAGGTGACCATACCACATACCTCTAGCATACCTCTGTGCTAAGAACCAAAGTCAGGTCCTGTGCAAGAGCAGCAAGCACTCTTAACCACGCAGCCCTCTCTCAGTCCTGAGGCAGAGCCTCTGATGGGCTTTTGGGTTGCGATGGGATTTTCCATCAAAAAGCCTCCCAAAGAAGTCTTCCCTGTTTTCTAGAATTGCTTACAAGTGCAATGATAGCAAAAGTCTGCTTATGTCTGCCCCCCCCCCAGTATGAGCGTGAGATTCATCCACAGGACCAAATGGCATCCCAGGTGACAACAGTTCGTTTCTTTTTATGGCTGAATATCACTCCCATTTGGTTTTTATGTCCTGTCTTTTAGCACTCCATAAACTATGATTGACATACTCTAAACTGTGCATATAGCATGTGATTTGATCAATTCTCATATATGTGTATGCCCATATGAGCACAGAGACTTTGCATTAGTCAGGATTGTATGTAAATTTTTAGGATCAAAATCAATTGCATGGCCAAGATCTAGTCTTTCCTTAGGCTCCTTCCAGAATACCAGGGGTATAACACGTCAAATTGGGTTAATGATTCTTTGATGAATTTCTCTAAAAATCACTTCCACCCTAAGAACATTCATTGCCTCTGATGGAGAGCCATTCAACCCATCTGAAAATAAAAGCAAACACAAAATATTTCATATCACTGCTTTCAGTACTTCTGAAAGGACCTTGAGTTTTAATAAAATGAACGAGAGTCAATTGGTTCAAGGGAAACATATTAATAAAGCAAGAAAAAAATACAAATCTGGGAAAAATCTGCTGCTGTAAGGAAAAAGCCCAGGCCTTCAGGCATAGCTGTTTCCAGGAGGACAGCCATGCTGAGGGCTGCTCTTTTTTCTTGCTCAGTGCAGCTTTCCTGTCAGTTTCCATCACTCTCTGCTGAGTGGTATCCTGCTGCATGCAGTTCCAGGTGGTTTTTCTCCTGCGTCACTCATGAAAACAAACCACCCTGGGTATCTACACTGGAATCCGTGTAACACCGGGAGCTGATGACACGCTTGGGGACGGTGTTGAAAAGATGATGACCTGGGGACAGTAAACAGTCCAGAGATGCTTGACAGTTGGACAATTACAGCAGAGACCAAGAACAGCCCTGTGGGTAAACCCAGAGCCTGGGGGCACCTGACAGAAACTGGAACCAGAGAGGAGCTCAAAACAGGAAGTAGCATAGAAACCCTTTGTCTTGTTTCTCCTCCTTGTCCCCCAATCCTGCCCCATCTGTGCCCCCCTCTTCCTTTCAACAGGCCCAATACAACTGGAAAGCAGCTGACAAGGATGTCTGTGCAATGCAGCCTGCAGGACCAGCCCCTTGGGATACAGACAAGCGCAAAGGAAAAGGACAGGAATGGGGCTGAGGGCCACAGGCCCAAGGTGGTGCAAACCCTGTAAAACACCATTTAATAGCGCCAACTTGGTGACCTGGAACAAGTCCGAGTGTCCAGCTGTGAGTGCTGAACCCAAATCTAGAGGTGGGAGGCCAGCAGGGAACAGAGAGAGGCAACAGTCACTTAGTCGGCTGGAAGGCCCCAGGGCCATTGGGGTGGTCTTCTCTGGCAGGACGTCAAACTGGCCAGCCCAGGGGTCAGCCACATGGCTCTCCAGATGTGTGATGGGGATGGGATGCTAGAGAAGACACTTGGCCAACCCCACGCCTCTGGTTGCTTCAACAGAGCAGAACGTTAGGTGGCAAACCATGGCTAAGGTCAACACTGCACTGGCAAGCTCCCAGCCCCTGGAAAAATGAGAAGGGGGACACATGAATAAGTAGGCACTTTTCCCCTTCCTTTCTGGGCTTGATCACTCCCTGGCCTGGGTTTTGTGGTGGGAAGACGCAGTTCATTAAAGAGTCCCCTGTGGCACACTGCCTTCGAAAGGAGCCACTTTGTAACTCCAATGCTAGGGCTAGAGAATTCCCTGCAAAGCTTTTATGATCTCTATAAATTTGCAGAGAGAGGGCTGGTGAGCGACTGGGCTCTGTCACTGTCAGGCACTGACTGAATGCACCTTTAATGGAGTCTCCAGCAGCTATAAAAAAAAAAAAAAAAGGGCAGGAAAACAGCTTTCTGGATGCAGGCATGCCTGATCGATGGAACGGTGACACCCAGTAAAAGCCAAATGGGCTGGGCTTGTCCAGGATCCTGTTGAGGGAAATACATCTTAGGGATGCAACTTGGGCTTTGAGACACATACACGGGCCATCTGGCATGGAATTCTTCCCCAGGGAACTCACCCTTGGAACTCAGCACTGCATAGGATGGCTTTTGCATAAGACTGTGAGTATGCCCCAGTGGCTAAATGCTTGGGTATTGTAAATGGGTTGAATGCTGTACCCAGCAGAAGCCATGGCCTCCTAAGACCTTAGGTGATGATCTTCTTTGGAAGCATGCCATTTTGCACAGCCTTGCTAAGTCTCAATTGGTCCCTCTCATTATTGGGAATGATAATAAGACCTAGCCACAGTACATGAATAGGGGCTGGAAGGAGCATGAACTGTCATGTGATAGATGCATCCCATAAGATGACAAGAATAGGAAGGAGGAGGAGAGAGGATGAGGCAGGGGGAGGCCAGGGCTACAAAAAGTTTACTAACACACCATCTCTGCAATGACAGGGTAGCATCCTACACGACTCCAGGATTGCTATCCCTTAGCTGCTAAGCCCCCTTTGTTGTAGGGTATACACCAGAAAAGACCACCTGGACAAAGGTTCAAGGCAATAGAAAGTCTTTATTAGCCAGCCAATGACTACAGTGGGTGTTTGAGACCTGAATACAGTCCTAAGCTTTTTTCAGGGTAGGCTTTCAAACACACACACACACACACACACACACACACACACACACACACACACACACACACACACACACACTGTGAATGGATACACTTCAATTAGCAAGTACAGTAAGCCAGAAGTAGAACTACAGAAGCCAAAAAGCAAGGTTAGTACATTTAGGGACTTCCCCAGAACTATGGACTTTGATGGATTAGGTCTGTGTTTTAGCAGGTATTGCTGCCTACATCCTAGGTCCCGAGCCCGACTGGTACTTCCATCATTGCATCAGTTGTGCTAAGGTCTGGAGGTTTACTGGGATCTGGGGGCCTGTTACATTCCCTCCTGGTTCTATGGGCATGAGTCAAATCATGGATTCATCTGGGTGCATGAGGCTATATGTTTCCTTAGCTCTAGTAGTTAACAGAATTAAGTCTCTGTTTTACATAGCTAAGGAGGCAGTTGAGCAAGCAGGATCCGATAGTGAGAGCTAGGAACAAAATGATAAATGGCCCAGATAAATAGAGTAGTTAACCAGGGTACCAGAAGAACAAAGGTTGGTACCAGTTGTTAGAATCTGGATATTTCCTTTCTCCTTCTTGGACATTATTTCTGGCCATGGCTATACTTGCTCTAATCACCCCTGACTGATTGGCATAGGAATAACTTTTCTCCCAGGTCTATGTCTCTACTTGAGCATTGAATTCCTTAAGGTTTTTATCCCTCATAATTAGAGTTAAAACTGCAGCAAGGCCCATGATGCCTGCCCCCACCAACAGGGGAATGAGACTAGAGATGGCTCCCTGCACATGGGGAGGCCCCAAATCTAGACTTGAGTGGGACCTGCCCTCTTCTCCATTACAGATGAATACTTGTAGTGTAACATTGTACACGGATACAATGGAGTGGGGTCGCCTCCAGGGCAAACAATTCAGAAGATGGATACTCGGTTAAGCCATTAGTGCAAACAAGCCAGGTAGTCTCTGGGGCCTGGAAAGCACTCAGCTGCCATTCCTAGAATTAACCTGCCTGCAGGACTCTGCATATCGGGACCTATCTAGGGGTTATCTTGACGACAGGAAACAAGCACCCTTCCCTCAGAGGGCCCCGGAGGTAAGCTGAGGTTGGGCCCCATGTGTAGCTGCTAGGGTTGGAAGGGGGTCTTATTGCTTTATTAGTTCCAATCATAACATGATATGGGTGCTTGGGGTCCAGGCCCAGGCAGTAGTCTTGACTTATGTCTGGTTGAGCATGGCTAAGGAAGTGTTTAAACGCTAGCATCCCAAACACTGAGGGGCTGGCTTCTGCTGCCTCCTGCTCAGACCTTCATCTGAGGTTACCAAAGGAATTCCTGGGGAAATTGGAGGACATCACTGGCATCAAGATGGTTCAGTTTGGGCCAATGGGCCAGATGACTCTAGGTGCAGGTTTCTTTTGGATAGTAAATTGTCTGCCTGGATCTGGACCATCCAGGTATAATCTGACTCTTTGAGTTCTTCTAGTTTCCCAAGAATGATCTTTGGCTTCCTGCCGGGCCTAACCTTTATGGATATGGGATTGCATTGCCTGTGACCACAGGTAGGTGATGGTTTTCTTTCTAGGACTATGAAGGGCTTGGTATACCCAAAGGAGGGCTCATCTAGCTTTTAGCAGCTCAAAGGTGTGTGGGAGCGGGGTGGCTAGCTAGGCAGGCAGAGGGTGAAGACTCTTCACTGGCAGAACCACAACCCCATGGTATGCTCCTTCCCGAGCAGTGAGCAAACCATCCCCCAGTAGCTTCTGGATACGATATTTTATAGAAATCTGCCTGGAAGATGGGCTGGATCTCAGTGGATAGGTTGGCAATGAGCTCGCGAGTTCTTGTCTTTCTTAATTCCCAAAGCCAGGTCTTGGCTTATGGGGGCATGAGGCCTTTCCCATGGGGAAACAAAAAAAGGCAAAATAGGACAATCATAACTATATGGCCTGTGTCAGTCTTACATTTAGGGGGTCAGAGGACCTGGTCATAAGATATATCTGTCATCATCTTCTGTGGCCTCTTTTCAGCCTGGTGTGATGGGTCCACAGGGTGACCTGTGACCTTCACTGTCTAGGTCAGGATCCTATTTACCCACACAAGGTTACCAGGCTGGAAGTTCTGGACAGGCTCAGTCACAGGAAAGGGCATGGCCTCTAGAATCATCTGATGACTAGACTCTGGGTCTGTTGTAGGGCCTGTAAGGACTTTGGGAAGGAATGGTTGGTCATTTCTACCTTGTGAAGTTCCCAATATGGGATGCATCTGGCCCTTAGGAGACCAAAAGTAGAAGGCTAACCCAATTTTCTCTAGTCTCAAGGACATATTTAGTTTACCTGTCCTGATCTTTGTGGCCCCTAGGCACAATCCAGTTTCCAATCAACATTTAGGACCTTTACCAGATTTAGGGAAACTTTCTCCATGAAGGCCAGGCCACCCCACCCCAATCCAGGGAGAGGGACAACCCAGAGTTAGGAATTTATTTTTAAATCTGGAATTGTAGGGCCTGAGTGACTCAGCAGTTTTCGTTGCTTCCAAATGTGTGGCCTGATGGAGTTTGGTGACCATCTGTGTTCTGATAACAGCAAGGAGTATTGGTCTCTCATCCAGCAAACACCATCACCGTCATGTTTAGCCTCTTCCTTTTTTGCTCATATGGTTTCTTTGTATATAAGTTGGGCTCTGGAGAAATTCAGGTTCAGGCAGGGTAGCCAAGATCTGGAGAGGCCCCTCCGGTTCTAGGGCCGTCTTCCAGGTGACCAGGGCTGCTACCCAGTTTCCTTAGGCCTCTGAAGATTCTCTTTTTTATGCCCTTTGTAGTAGACAATGGCTCCTTCTCTTGTCATCCATATAGCTTCTAATAGGAACAGAATTTCTCTTTGTTTTTGGCTTTCTTTCCAGATAAGATGAAGATTACACTCTCTTGATAGAGGGCTCTATAGACACGAACTGTAGCAAATGCAAACCAACTGTCCACCTATATGATGATATTCCCCTTCTCCCAGGGAAATGCCTGAGGTGCCATCAGAAGCTCAGTCCTTTGTACTGAAGTTACTCAGCTGAGGGACCGAGCCTACACTGCCCTATCCAAGGCAACAACTGTGGCCTCAGCATCCCTGATTCTATCTTGAACAAAATTGCTCCCATGTAGGTCTTCAGTCCCATACTGCTCTTCAGGTCTGATGGATTGGACCACATCAGTCCCTTTCAGAAACTGTGAACCTGTTGCACCATTGTGAAGGCTGAAGGCTCCTAGCCCACCATCCCTAGAGCAAGAGAAATAGAAGATGCAACAGTCAGGCCACAGGGGCAGTAGCAGCCAGGGCTCTGCCTGAGCTGGTAACTGATGCTGCTTGAGCCCATCTTCCACTGAGACCACAAGCATATCACATGTCAGCGGCTGCCTGGACAAGCTGAGCTGCATGCTGCTGCTGGTGGGAGCTGGAGGTGCTGGATGTGTGCTGGAGGACCCTGCTTATAGCCACTGCAACAGCACAGATGTTCTTGGCTTCTCATCTGGTCGGTGGAACCTGATGGCCCTAACTTGGTTGCTGTCTTAGACCAGCTCTGTTGGGTTATTATCTGGCAGCAGGTT
This sequence comes from Acomys russatus, assembly GCF_903995435.1. Lineage (NCBI taxonomy): Eukaryota > Metazoa > Chordata > Mammalia > Rodentia > Muridae > Acomys > Acomys russatus. The sequence continues at coordinate 28,350,657 of NC_067149.1, forward strand.
GGAGAGGCTGATGGCTGAAGTTTTACAGAATCAGATTCGGGGACTGGTCCAGAAGAAGTGCCTGATCATGTGTGACTTAGGCATTGTACATCTATCTCTCTGGGGGTCCCCACTCAGGAGGGCCTCTACAGGTGATTAGGAACAGTTCCTGGCCCAAAGTTAGTCATTTTGTTTGTTTGTTTGTTTGTTTGTTTTACTAGCATAGCTATAGCCACAACTGCTTGAAAATAAACTATTCAACCAGAAAAAACAGCAGCAAGTCTTTTAGACAGATAGGCCACTAGCCTCTTCCAGGGTCCCAGTACATGAGCAAAGTCCCTTTGTAATCACCTACAGAGGCTAGGGAACCCTTCTTCCCTCTCCTTTTCCTTTTGTCTCTAGCTTACCCCTGTGGGATCTCTTTTTTTTTTTTTTTTTTTTTTTTTTTTTTGCTTTTTGCTTTACTTTTCATCTACAGAGTCACGGTTATTGTAATCATTTGAGCAATTTCTAATAGCTGGAGCCTATACATACTCTCAAGGTCACACCCTTATAACCTCCCCCTCCCCCTTCTGAGACAGGGTTTTTATACAAAGCTCTAGCTGTCCTGGAACTCACTCCATAGACCAGGCTGGCCTCAAACTCTGACTCCAGAGTGCTGGGATCAAAGGCATGGGCTACCACACCCGGCTAGATAGCCTTTCTAATATCTAGGGCCAACTGCATAATGAAAACAATATTTTCTAGCAGCTTCCTTCTATCCTAAAAACGGCCTGGCAAAAATTGTCCTCAGATATTCTGTACCTTGGTCAATACTGGGAGCCCAGTCAGGTCAGAGAGGAGAAAAGATCCTCTCTATTGAGACTGCACTACTTCCCCTTCCTGGGTAGCACACGACTTGGGAAACTATATTCTCTTCCCTGTATGCATTCCATTTTCAAGCAGATGGCAGAAGATAGACATTTACACACACACACACACACACACACACACACACACACACACACACACACACACACACCCTTATCCAACCAATAGAACTCACAGAAGCACTGTAAAGACGAACAGGGGTAGATACTACACATTCATACTCCTGAACAGACCATGTTAGTCCAGTGACATCCGATCTTTGACACTGAATCAATGGCCACATTGGGCCTCTCCTTTGTGTCCTAATTAGAAGGTGCCTTAGCCAGATTTGCCTCTAGAAGTGAAAGACCAAGTAACTTTCAATTTTGTTCCCTTTTTTCTGTTGAAGTGTCAGATTCCTCCAAAGCATTACATGGGGTGTCCCAGAGCCCTGGAATGTCTCAGGTTGCACAGCCCCTGTGAGTTCATTGGCCACTGCACTCTTCCCAGCTTCAGCATCTCAAGGTCTGGTCTCTGGGAATGTTGGTGGGCATCCAGGAATGATGTGGGCTCTCCACCAGAGCAGACCATTTGGTCATAGGTTCAAACCAATAGAAAGTCCTTACCAGCCAGTTGGAAATTACACTGGGTGTTCGAGACCCACGTACAATCTTGGGTCTTTCTCAGGGTGTACTTTTAAGCATAAAAACCACTTCCTGGATTGATACACCTTAGTTAGCTAGAACAGTTAGCCAGAAGCTGAAAACCAAGGTTAGTACATTTAGGGACTTCCCCCAAACTGTGGACTTTGATAGATTGGGTCTTTTGTTCCCACTTTGGCAGGTGTTGCTGCCTATGTGCTGGGTTCCAAGACCTGAATGGTATTTCCCATCATGGCATCAGTTGTGCTAAGGTCTGGAGGCCTGTTACAGCTTCCTCCTGTGTAACCCCTCTATGACAGCACTTCAGAGCTCTCTTGGCTTTAGCCTAAGCTAAGGAGTTGTCTTCTATCCCTCTGCTCTGACGAAGTGAAAGATTTCCTCCGTTCAGTGAGGTGGATGCTGTGTGCTTTCAGCCAACCAGAAAGCAAGGGAGCCCAATCTGATGCTCAGGTAAGAAGGTCACTACGCCTTTTATTCCTGAGATGGGGAGGGGGCATGCCTCACTGGGCATGCAGTAAACATCAGTGCACCTATGGAGCTGGGGCTAAAGGCAATAAGCAGAATAAAACAGGAGTCATTCACTCAAGAACTCATTCCCCCTTCAGGGCCAAAGTCTGCCATGTAAAAGTGTGTGATCACAGTTAACATATGTTCTAATGGGAAATGTAGCTCCCTGCAAAGTTTTTAATCCATGAGAAGTCACATGTGAATGCCACATACATACATACCAAATGCCAAGTTTAGAAAAGTCATTAAGTATATATACTAAAAACCAAAATAGCACACACATCTCAAATAACAGTTTAAATAAATTAGAACCTCTTTCTCAAACATATAAAAGAAAATTCTAGACACAAGTAGTCTAAATGTGGTGTGGGATAATCAGAGAGTCTCTGGTATGCAGATTTCTCTTTCTGCCTCTTTAACACAGAGAGAATATTTTCTATTCTTCAAATCACCCTGTGGCCCAAGATGGCTGCAGGATTCCAAGTGATCACATGTACCTTCCAGCACACATTCCAGTAGGTGTAGAAAAGGAAAATAAGCGGGCACCTTCTGCACACATCAACATTTTTCACAGTCTTCCCAAAAGTCCTATGTGTCTGCAGTCACACACGGCCTTGGCTCTAAGTCAAACAGGAATGTTGTCTTTTTGTTGGGTATATTGCTAGTTCAAATAAACTTGTGGTTCTGCTAGGGAGGGGAGAGTGGGTCACAGGCAGCAGCCAGGAGCCTCTGTCACAACATGGAAAACTAAACATTAACTTCTGTGTGCTGAGAAAGATCTAGAGCAGAGATTGGCTGCCAGTGGGAGGATCCAATGGGGCAGGTTTCTTGGCTTCTGCTTGAAATCCCACTAGTCAGAGCATAAAGCTAAAGCACAAATATGAAAGAAAAGTGTCTTCGTTTCTTTCCTTGCTGTTATGACAGAACACCCCGACAGGCAAAAGCAACATGCAGAAGAAGAGTTTATTCTGGCAAGTTCCCACCGCCTTGGGAGGAAAGAAGTAGGGAACACAGATGAGCAGGCATACCCCCTCCAGGTCCTTGCTTATTCCCCAGCCTGGGTTTTACAGCATGGGGCATGGGTGGGAAGAGCCAGTTAACTAAAGGGCTCCCCTGAGAGCAAAGGGTTTAAGGGAGTCTGTAGTTGAAGGGTACAACCCACCACTGCAGGAAAGGCTACACAGCAGGAGGCACGCTGCATCCATAATCTAGAAGCAAAGAGGACGGATCCCTGGGCGCAGCTCACAGCCTCCATTTATACAGCCCAGGATCCCAAAGCCAGGAAATGGCTCTACCCACAATTAAGACGGGGCTTCCCATGCCAATTAACATAATCAAGACAATCCCCTGAAGGCACAGCCAGAGGCTTGCCTCCCAGAAGAATCTAGGTTCTGTCAGGTCGACAATTACCACTAAGTCATCAAAAATAATCACACGTGCAGAGTGGCACGTGTCTCTGTGGGCTTAACCTTAAAATAGATGACCCCTGACTTAGGAAACAGGTACCAGTTACACTGCCATTCACTGGTATTTACTTGTCAGTGAGCCAAGAACGGGAGGGAACACTGTGTTCACGTCATCCATAGCCTCCATGTTATCACTCATGACTCAGCTTAATGCAACTGAGTTGAAGACAGCCAGCCTGCTGGATGTATCCTTAAGGAGTTCAGACAAAGAACCTTAAGGGTCCCTGACATGGAAGCCACGTCTGATGTCCATGAGTGGCACATTTATGGCTTCTTCTGTATCAGTGGCTCGCTGAGCATTCCCCCAAGGACAGCCAGGTCCTTGCAGAAAAAAGACAACATGTAACTACTGCTCATTTTCATTGTTTCACTGTAGTTCTTCGAGAGCATTGGTTCTCAGCCTTCCTAATGCTGTGATCCTTTAATACGATTCCTCATATTGTAGTGAGCCCCAACCGTAAAATCACTTTTGATGCTACCTCATAACTGTAATTTTGCTACTGTTACGAATCATAATGTAAATTTCTGTGTTTTCTCATGGTCTTAGGCGACCCCTGTGAAAGAGCCTTTTGACCCCCAAAGGGGTCCAAACCCACAAGTTGAAAAATGGTGTTCTAGGGCCTTTATTATGTTTGAGTGTCCTGCAAACCCCAAGGTCAAGTCACACATTACAACATCTTCCCCACCAGTCCTTCCCTGAGTATATGCCTGTATGCCCTCGGAAGCCACAGCAGGATGCAGCTGAGCATGGCATCCCACCCATCTGGGCACTGCTCACATTTAGGACTGGATTATTCTTGGCTTTGGGGTTGTTTTGTGTACTGTAAGCAATATCCTTGGCTTTCTCTGCCAGATGCCTGTGGCAGCCCCTCCCTGACCACCAAAAATATCCCCTTGGACATTGCCAAACACCCCTTGGGGGAAAGATGACTCTTGAGTAAGAACCTCCAGCCTAGGGAAGGGTCTGGGGATGAGAAAACAAATAGTGATTATTCAATAGACCTTATCTGGGGTGTGAACCTTCAGCCTCTGTAGTCGTGCAATAATCTGCTCCACTAGTACAGCGCCTGGTTAAAGAGAGGCAGCATTTGTTGTGAGAACTCATTTCAAAACCAGAAATCATATTAAGAATTGTTGTTTCTCTGAGAAGTGGAAATGTCACTGATGTCCACAGTAATTTATAAATTACACTTGCTTTAAAAACTTGAGGGCCTAAGAAAAGGCTCAGTCAGTAAAGTGCGTGCTGTGCAAGAAAGGCAACCTAAGTAAGTCTAAGCCCCAGAGGCCAGGAAAGAAGCCCAGTGCTGTGTGCCTGTAATCCCAGAGCTGGGGAGGTGGGGACAGGTTGAGTCACAGGCCAACCATCCTAGATGAATTGGTGAGTACCAGGCTAATGAGAGACTCTGTCCCCAAAAGAACTAGGTGAATGGTACCTGAAAAATAACCCACAGTGTGACCTGTGGCCTTCACATGCACACACGAGTGCACCCACATGAACACACATTACTAAAGTAATTAATTAAGTACTGGAAAGAGGAATGTATGGTAATATACACCTTTAGTCTTGCATGCAGAAGGCAGAGGCAAAAGAATTGTATATTTGAGCACACTCTGGACAACACTGAAAGACCCTGTCTCAAAATTCCTTTCTGGCAAAGGGCTAGGGGTAGACCAGACATTGTATTTTAAACAAAATTTAATTCTCCCTTCCAACAACATTTGAGCACAACGTTTAAAGAAACATCACTGAAAGCTAAAGGTGGCATTGCTCCCAAGACAGGCTGCCCAATGTTGATCATTTAAACTCCTGCTTCAGGCAGGTCACCATCAGACCAAGACACCTATGAGCAGGTGCCAGGATCATGGGGCAACAGACCTAAAGAAGAGTACAGCCTAGAATACCTTCTAGCCCCACTAGAACCAGTAATACTCTCACACACATGCATGCACACTCTTGTGTGGGGGGTTGGATTGAATGAAAATGCCACTGATAGGCTCAGATGGTTGAATACTTGATTCCCTAATTGGTAGAGCTGTTTGGGAAAGTCTAGAAAATGCAGGTTGACTGAAGGAAGTACATCACTGTTTTGGGGGGTGGGAGTGGGGGAGCTTTGAGTTTGCAAAGCCATGTGCTATTCCAAGTTTGCTCTCTGCTTTGTACTTGCAGTTGGAGAAGTGAGCTCTCAGCTTCCAGCTTCAGCAACCATGTCTGCCACCTGCTGCCATGCTTCCCCACCATTAAGGACCCTAACCCTCTAAAGCCTAGATCCAAGCAAAGCCTTCCTTCTATAAGTTGCCTTGGTCGTGGTGTCTGATCAGAGCCATAGGAAAGTAACATGTTGTGATATATATGTGCATGTGTGTGTCCGGGTGTGTAAGCACCCGGATAAAAAGTTACCATGTGGGATGTCTGGAGACAGAGTGTAAGAGCATTCTTTGTCTTTTTTTCTTGCAAGTTCCCATTAACTGTCAACATTAAAATGTGGCAAGGACTGCTGAGTGGTTCAATCAGTAAAGATAGTTGCCGGGCAAGCATGAGGACCTGAGTTCAAGGCCCTAGCACCCAAGCTGAAAAGACCAACAAGGTGCTGCCTGATTGCAGCCCCAGTGTCGGGTAGACAGAGGCAGCCTTGCCAGTCAGCCATAGACGGTGCAGTAAATACTAGGCCACAGGAAGGAGCTATCTCCAAACATAAGGCAAAGAGCTCACGAGGAATAAGACCAAAGTTGAACTCTGGCCTCCACAAGCACATGCACACACAATCACACAGATACACACATATGCATTTGTATACATGTGAACATACATATGCAAAAACAAATACAGGAAAACAAACAAACAAACAAACAGGGTCTGCCCATCCCCAACTGTTTTCTCCTGTCCATTCTCCTTCTCTTCCTTCCTTGGCAAAGGTTGCCCAGGTGACTCCATGTAACTTACACACACACACACACACACACACACACACACACACACACACACACACACACACCACACACACACAGAGCTGGGAAACCTGTGGCTTGCTATAAGTACCTAGTCTGGACCCAGAGACTCGAAGCAGCTGTCTTGGTTATGCTCAGTCCTCGGGTCCTATAACCTCTCAGATGGCTACACTGCAGTGAGTAGCTAAGAGTGACAGTCATGGGAATCCCCAGAGATGATGGTAGGATGCCACTTTGTCTTTGCCAGGTGTAGAGAGTAGTACCTGAGCCTCTATACCTCTCTAGCCCCTCCCTAAGAATGCCCTGTGGTCCTCACCTCTCACCTTCTGTTCTTTATCAACAAGCATTTTCTTAGGCCCTGAAAATACCCCCTAAGAGGACAAACTCTATATATTTAGTGCTCTGCTGAACATCTAATGCCTAATGTCCCAAATGTAGGTGTCAGATGGGATCCTGGAGGAGTGAACGGAAGGCCCCCAATATTCTGAGTACCCCTACTTTTCTCTACTAATCTGGCCAAGCACACCCATATTTCCCAATGGGCATATCTTGCATTAGAATCACCCCCACCAGGTTTAATGAAGGGCTTGCAAACTAAAAATCTCTGCAATGGGAGACTGGGAGAGGTCTCACCCCACTTGGGAACACGCAGCCCCTAGCATGTGCCAGTGACGCTGGTGCCTGCATGTCTATCCGCAGATCCCCTCCTCTCATGCAGCTCATGCGCTAGCATTTCTCTGAGTATGTGTAATTTTCACATCAAAGAGTGGTGGTTTTTTTTTTTTTTTCAGAAGTGGAAGAGAGAATAATTCATCTGCTAAAGTCTCTCAGGCGGCAGTCTTGATCGCATGACATGGAAATGGCACAGAAGACAGACATGGAGAAGAACTGCAAGGCCAAGTTTGTATTATTTAGGGAGATGAGAGAGAACGTGTCCATCCCCGTTGAAATACACAGATTTCTGGAGCTAAAAAAGAGCTTCTTGGTTAAGCCAGGGAAAGGTTCTCGCTCACTTCTCAGAGTAGTCCTGTCATGGGAGAGAACAGGTGTCCTGTCTCATCCGTCATTCATGAAGCGATGCAGGGAAGGGTTACTATGTGCTGTCTCACCCAGGTGGGTTTAGGCTCAGATGCACAAAGATGCACAGCCATGTTGGTACTGGTAACTACTTCCTCACTGCTAGCTTTGAGTGCTGGCTGAGGCAATTCCTGTGACACACAGAAAATGACACAAGATCAAGTCCAAATGGCTGTAGATGAACCAGTCCCTTCTGTGCTTCGCATTCCATATAGCTTAGAAAGCAAATGTTATGATAACACTGTTGGTCCAAAACAATATTCAGTTGGTGTACAATATGTTCTCCGCATGCTTTTTGACAGGTCACTTAAATCTCCAAACTTTAGGTTGTTTATCTATTCAATGGGTATAATGCATAAAATAAGTGGTTCCAAGGACCAAAGAGATCCCATTGAGATTTATTGGCATAAAAATCAGTTTTCCTTCAGGACTCATCTCCTCTAAGACCCTGGAGGCCAGAAATACTTAGGGAATCAGAAGTTTCTGGGTTTTATTTTATTTCATGTGCATGGGTGTTTTCCCTGCATGTATGTCTGGATATGACTTGTACGTCTGGTAGCTGTGGAATCCCTGGAACTAGAGCTACCATGTGGGTTCTCTGGAGCAGCAGCCAGTCCTGTCAACCTTTAAGCCACTCTACCCTTCTTTTTGAGATGAGGTCTTAATATGTAGCCCCGCCTGGCCTATAGACCAGGGTATATACACAGAGATCTGCCTACCTCTGACTCCAAAATGCTGAGATTAACAGGCATGTGCCACCATGTCCAGCTCTTTGCTTATTTTGAACCAGGTATCCATGGTGTACTAAGAGACATTGTTAGGAGAGTGAAGCCAGTGGCCAGCAACTGGAGATATTAGCCTTTGTGCAACAGGGCAAATGATATTCCCAGAAGCATACAATCCAAGCGCATGAACTGAGCATCTGTGCAGTGCACAGCAGGTTCACAAACAAGGTTGGAGGGCAGGACGGGCTTTATATCAAACAGTAGCAAAAAACAGAAACCACCTCTCATTTCTAGGGCAGGGGATACAGCTCAGGGGGTGAAGGCACATGCTATGCAAGCCTGAGGATCTGAGTCTGCTGCCCAGAACCCATCAGAAAGACTAGGCGTGGTTGCACACAGCTGTACTCCCGGCATTCCTAGGGTAAGGTGGGAGGCAGAGACTGTGGAGGCAGGAGAATCATCCAGATGCTGATGGTTCAGCTGGACTGGAGCGGTTCAAAGGCACAAACAAGAGAGGCCCTGCCTCAACACAGTGGAAGGCAGGAATCTATTCTTGAATTTGTCCCCTGGCCCCTCAACGCAGACTGTGATATATGCATTCTTGGGCACGCACATTTGCACTCACACAAGCATTTTAATTTAGAACATTTAAACTTTACAGGTTTGTGGAGAATTGTAGTTCCATTGCAAAATACAGATCTTTTCTTTTCTGTTCTTCCCTAAGAAAAGGCACCCTTATTTCCCAAAATCTGATATATTTATATGTCTAAAAGAAGCATCCCTGTGAAACCAAGAAGGCATGCCACCGGGGGAGCCGACCTGGAGCTGAGGTTGAGTTGTGTTCAAGCACCAAAACTCTCATCCTGAGACTGGCAGGAGCAGGACTCCTCTCTCCCTGCCCTCTGCCACCCTTGAGGTGATCTCATAGCCTGGTGGCTAGGTTACAGCTTCCTGGCTCCTTCTAAGGTCATGTCCAGCAAGCACCTGGAATTCCTCTTCATGCAATTAAGGCATTCTCAGCACCTTGGACATGGCCAATGATATACACTAATCCCAAAAGCCTGTACCCACTATCCAAACGTTTAAATGGCCTTTATTACCACCACCATCACCACCACCATGACCACCATGACCACAAGCACCACCAGCACCACCACCCGCATCACCACCACCACCACCACCACCACCTTTAAATGAGCTGCCCAATGAAGCCTGCCTCCTGAGAGCCTGTTTTCATCCGCTTACTCCTGAGCTCTCATCACCCAGCCCCACTCTTCCTGCCTTGCTCTCTCTCTCTCTCAGGCCACCAGTCTGATCTCACCGTTAAGGGAGGGGGAGCAGGGTAGGAATGTCAATCATGCTATTCCAGCAAGAGAGGAAGACAGGAAATGAAAAGGTCCAAACTAGAAACTAATTTTAGCAACAGCTGTGACTTTTTTTTTTCTTCTTATTCCTTGATCACAAACTCAAAAACAAAACCTGTCATAGTGTTGTGTCTTTCCAAATTTGGTTGAAACATCCTTCCTGGTTTTGGAGAGGTCTGCTCTTGAACGTCAGCCAACGACACTTTCCCACGGCCGAGTTAGATGCCTCGAAATGCAAAGGCAACCCACAAGGGAGCCCTTCTAGGAGCAGCAATCTATGGTCTAGACACCTTGGGAGCTAATACTGAGCCAGTCAAGGGTGACGTACTCTCCCCCAAAAGGGCCACTGTCCATCAAGCCCTGAAAACTACCACCTGCCAGAAGCACGTAACAGCCATTCATCCCACCAAGGTGCTAGCTCCTTGTCAAGATAATTAATGTACCTCAAAAATAGAAGCAAACGCAGTGTGTCCACCATTGGGAGCAGAGCACTCACAGACATCGGATAGCTCTATTTAGGACACAAGAATGACCAACTCTCATCTCTTCCTATATTCTAGGCATGTGTGAAGTGCTCTGCACAGGAAGGCTGCTCCGTTGGGACATTGGAGGACAGATAGGCTACCTCTGTGGTCTTGGGCAGAGAACAGGTGTCTTGGAAGGCACCAGCAGCTCCAAGCAGCTGAACCCTGCGATATAAATTATTAAGGAATGTGCAGAACATTACACAGTTCATGTGCTTAATGATTACAGTTCACAGTCTGGGTCAGATATAATTAGATGTTACATTAAAATAGCTTCACAGAGCCATTTATTCTGATTTAATTACTTAGAATGATAGCGTAATGAGCAATGCTTTCAAGGAAAAAGTAGTCCTCTAAACGGGCTCATTTTAAGTTAATACGAAGAAAATTAATCATTTAACTGGAGTCTTAAGTGATGTGGTTTCCATGCCACTGAGGTTACTTTTCTGTGACAACACATTGCAAAGGATCAGGAAACAGAAAAAAAGAGTTTTCCCCGTGGGAGCAGATCGTCATCTTTGCTGCTCTCTCGGAATCTTTCTCTTCCCCTAGAGCTTAGGCACAGACAGTGACTTTCAAAGCCACTTATAGCCAGTGCCACTCAAGGACAGCAGCCCCATGAGGAGGGAATTATGAATGGCTCAAAGCAGCACCCTGAGAAGCACCAGCGACTTGTCACCATTGTCTGATGCAGCCTGCAACTGAATGAGTTCCAGACACTGACAAACACAAGGTCAAACTCCCACTTTCCCACTCACACCTTATGAGGATGTCCCCAGATCGTTCAGGTCCTCTGTGCCTCTGTGTGTCCATCCAGAAACTCGTTTTTGAAATTCAGCATGCAAAGCACTTAGCATGTGCCCAGTGTGGTGTGGTGTTAAAGACTGTTCGTGTTTGCTATTGTAAATAAACCTAAGTATGCTTTGCTGGCCTCTGTCCTGCATGTTCATCTTCGAGCCTCCAGGTTCCAGCTGCAGCTCTTTCCAGGTCTTGAATGGAACAGGAAGGCCAGCCCCCAGCCCAAATACTCTCTTCTGTTTCTAATAGCTCCAAATGATAAGAGATCCTCACGTGGAACTTTTAAAGTGGTATCAGCCTCACACACATGCACAAACTCCTGCGAGACTTAAAAACATATGGCAATGTTTATCTGCTGGTTTTCTATCCTGAGCCAGGCTTTGTGGTAAAAATATATACATATTTTTTTTTCGATGTTGGGCTCAGGGGAAATGGGGAAAAATGTTAAAGCAGGGACCTCTCTGCCAATACCTTTGTAAGGCAACTGTAACACCACTCAGGGAATCCTACTAGGGATGCTTAGCAGAGGTGATGACAGAACGCACTGGCTTATGGATCCAAGGGGCTGTGGCAGCCAAAATAATGCGTCAAAGTTGGCCTTGCACGAGCAAAGCACCATCCAGGAGAGAGCAGACACCATCTCCAAATGTGTAAATCACTGGACAAGAAAACTGAAGACGGCGCGGTGGACAAGAAAACTGAAGACGGCGCGGTAGACAAGACCATGGGCTGATCCGGGAATTGCCTGAGCTCTTTGTGAGCTTGCCCATCTTGGGCTGAGTTCTTACAGATTGTGCTGAACCAAAGAACAGGGGAGTTAAACTAGGTATGAGGGGACACCCTAAAGCTAGACCTAAAGCTAAGCTACAGGCACAGGGAGGAGTATACGGGGCCGGTGTGACGGTCAGTTTTGTGACAGCTTAAGCAGGCTATCCCTCTTAATCAGCCGTTAAAATTCCATTCAGTGGTTACATTTTGTATCTGCGATTGAGAACCACAGTCAGTTGACCCTAAGCAAAGGGCATCATCCTCCCTAGGCTTGGTGGGCCTCATCTAATCAGCCAAAAGGTAGAAGATGGCACACAGAGGTCTCCCACAGAAAGAAGAAATCCCGCTTTTGCAGACCTCATGCCAGCTTCGGCCAGAAAGTTGCTGCCAAGCCTCCCTGACACCCTGCCCCACAGGCTGTGGCCAGGACCTTGGCAGCTCCCACAACTGTGTAAGGTAAGTCCTTGCAATAAGTCTCTAAATAGATATAGGATGCGTTTTCATTTCTTTAATATTTTTTGCACTGTGTATTTTGAGTTATTTCCTTAGCGGTTGCCTGGGGCTTACTGTATATGTATACATCTCAACTCATCGGAACTGGCTCCAGGTTCCTATCAGCTGAATTCCACTGAGACACAGGAGTATTACTCACACACCTCGATTCCATTTGGGGGCTTACTTTGTACATGTTATACCCATAAATGTTATAAACCCAGCAGCACGTTGTTATTGCTTTTTATAATTTTATGCCACTTAAACAAGGGAAGGGGAGGGAAAGGACGCATGTATGATCTTTGCCGCATGTTACATTTGTCTTCCTGTCATTATTGCGGCTTCCTGCTGTTTGTCCCTGTGGAGTCAAATGACCATCGAGGGTTATTGCCTTAGTTCAAAGCCTCTGCCACAGCCTGTCGTTTTCACACTGTTACTGATGGACATCCTGCATGTCAACAGGCTGTGCACCCAGCTCTACACACCTCACTCTGCGAGATTGTCTTTTAAATTAGTTAGGAAAACAGTGGTGTACGTCCAAATATGTACACACACACACACACACACACACACACACACACACACACACTTAGATTTACATAAAACATAGATTCAAACTAACAGGCTAATCAGAGCTTCCCTTTCGCCTTTCTCTTGTTGGTCATTTGCTTATTTCCCACATAACATTTTTACTGATTCTCTGGGAGTTTCACACTATGCATCCCAATCACAAGCCCTTCCATGTCTGCTCCCCCTTGTGACCTCCTTCCCTAAAAGAAGTATGAAATAAAAATAAGAAACAAAGAAGGAAAAGTCCACTTCGTGTTTCCTGCACACTCCCTGCATACGGTCAGACTCTCAGTGGCCTGCCTCTTCAACAGACCTGAGTCCTTCCCCTCACACAGCCCACCAGAAGCCGGCAGCTGTGGAGAGCTACCCCTCTTCGGTGGCTTCCCGTCCAGGCTGTTACTTTTCCCCTCTTTGCCGATTGAGGTGGGGGTAGGGGTTTTAACAAAAGTCTTCCATGGCCCCCTCTCTCACCTATGTGTCTAGGGTCATTGTTATCATAGCAAAAGTAGCCTCCTTGCTCCTCACAGTGGGCAGGAGCATGGGGTCTTCCGGCCTCCACACGGTTTCTGGAGACGGCACAGACCAAGAACACGGCCTCCTACTATAGTAGGACCCCAGATTCAGAAAAGGCCTCAGTGGCAGCACAGGACACTCAGATCAGTATGCCCCACCCCCACCCCAAGGCAGCACGGCCCACAAACATCCACCTGACTTCAGGTGGCAGCACAGACCACAGACCTCTGCATGGCTTTTGGTGGTAACTCGGACCCTGGTCATTAACACAGACCCTGGCTGCAGTAGGCGTAATACTCACATGGCCTTCAGTGGCAGCAAGATGCCGTACATCACCACAGATGCAGGTGGCAGCAAAGGCCACTCACAGCAATATGTCCCCTCTCCCCAAGCAGTACAGTCCACAGATGTCTGCATGGCCCAAGATGGGAACATGTGCCACAGACAGTCCACACCCAGCAAGGTGTGGCCCGGGCAGGGTGCTGGTGGTTGCAGGCCTGGCTGGCTCATCAGGCTGCCAGCTCCTCCCTGGGCTTGGCGCAGAGGTAGGGGTAGGAGGCAGGGTGGCTCCTTTAGCATTTATCAAGTAGGTTTGCTAGTAAAACATTCAATCATTATTTATCAGGGTTAAGGGTAGGAGAATGCCTTTATTTTGCCTTTGTTTTTAAGAGATAACTTTGACACAGACTTTTTTTTTAAAGAGTTATATTATTTTTCCTGTGTGTGTATGCACACGTGTGTGCAGGTACCCGTGGAGGCCATAAGAGGGCATCAGATGCCTGGAGCTGGAGTTACAGATGGTGTGACCTGCTTGATCTGGATGCTTGGAAGCAAACTTTGTTCAGCTAAAACATCAGGAAGCACTCTCTTAACTGCTCCGCCATCTCCCCAGCCCCAATGAATCAGCTCCTTATAAGAATCCTTTATTTAGCCGGGTGGTGGTGGTGCACGCCTTTAATCTCAGCATTTGGGAGGCAGAGGCAGGCAGATTGCTGTGAGTTCGAGGCCAGCCTGGTCTACAGAGTGAGTCCAGGACAGCCAAAGCTACTCAGAGAAACCCTGTCTCAGGAAAAGGAAAAAAAAAAAAAAAAAAAAGAATCCTTTATTTACTGGTTTTAACTTGTCTCACTGTGTGGGACTTCCATTGCTGCTGTTGAAAAAAATCATCGGTTAGCCTTATGGGGCTCCCTTGTAACTGACTGAATTGTGCTTTTCTTGTTTCTTTCCAGATTTTCTCATCTCCAGCTTATACCATTTCACTGTGATGTGTCTGTTGTCCATTGCTGACCTTTATGTGTGTAGAAACCACCGAGGCTTTCAGACATCCATCATTTCTCTGAGTATCTGAATCTCCCTGCCTCCTCTCATCATCCACTGGCACCCCGGTTGTGAGCATGTCGATATACTGAGCAATGTCCCACATCTCTCTCAGGCCCTGTTCACTCTTGTCCTTCTGTTCCTAAACATCTTGGATTTCAATGTCTCTACAACCTCTCTGAGTTTTTGCCTTTTTTATTCTGGTCAATTCAGTTCTTCTTCCAGAACGATCCCTTTCAGTTATTAAACTTTGCAAGTTTAGAAATCCAATTTTTCCTTTTCTTATCTTTTTTCTTTTCTTTTGTAACTTCTATTTGTACTGGTGATTTATTTAATGTTGTCCAAATATCAATCTATGTTTTTTTAAATCATAGTGTCCTTCAGGTCTTTCAAGATATGTAGAATGGTCTCAGAGGAAGTTTGTGTTGAACTGACACCTGGTCACTCTCAGGATGTTCTTAGGGCCATTTTCTTACCCTGATATATGGGGCTCTGCATTCTGTTTATTTGGATGCTTTTCTCTTTGTTCATTGACTGGCTGGGCTCTTAGTGGAGTCCATTTTCTCCATGCAGTATGAAACTTGTGACTCGACTTCCCAAAGACCAGAGCCTGCAGTACACCGTCTGTCCCTGATCAGGACACTGGTCTTGGTAGACTCTTCTTTCTCGACCACAACTAGCTGCTAGCGCCAGCAACTGCTGTACTATATCCAGCAATGGTGCTTATAAATTACTTCATGGGCTGTTCTAATTGAATTTCATTTCTTTGTATCGGTGATGACTGAAGTCCACGTTGGAGGGGTTGTTTTTGTTTTCCTGCCTCCTACAGGGTTTCCTGGTCTCTGTTTCCCTGCCTCCTTCTAAAAAAACTAGCTGGTCCACTGTTTAGCCTGCACCTGCTGTCTATTGTCTTCGACTACAGTTGAATGCATTTAGGGAGAATTCTCAGGCTTAATCTTCTCCTTCCTTGGTTTTACCTGAGATCAAGATCTTTTTAGAGACATAGAACTTTCTGCTCTATGATCTACTTCTCCACCCCCACCCCCCACCCCGCCTACCCCCAGGCAAATGTCTCTACTTATGGACTGTGGCTACAGGAACAGAGAAAAGCATTCGTCTCCATCCCAGCTACATCCCTACCTTAGCAGTGGGATGAGGAGCTAGCCTTTTCTCCCTCAGCACAGAACGCTTGTCCATGAGCTGGGTCAAGGATGCTCCGTCTCAGTGCTAGGGAAGAGGTTTAGCTCCTGGTGGGAACTGATTAACAGCCTTCCCAAAATGGGACCTAAAGAACAAAGGGTAGTGGCAGTCTCTGTAGCTGGACCAGCTCAGGGCTCCAAAATAGGTTGTAAAGATAAAGGGTGCTGATCAACCTGTAGTTACATCAGCGCTGTTATCTTTCTAAGGATGGAGAGGGAGCAACTGCAGATAAGCCAGGTTGGAGCTTCCAAACACAGAATGTAAAGACCCTCTTCATAGTCTTGCATAGTTTTACATCTACTAAGAGTCAGTTCAGTGTTAAATGGGCTTCCAAGAAAAGCGCTCCCTTCTCCTTGAAGTGCCCGCCCTGGAGGAAGACATGAGTAAGTAATGGAGAGAGGAGCGATATAGATAAACCTATGTGGATTGGAACCCCTGCTGCTCAGCTCTGTGCATGCGCACTCTCTGTAAGAGTGTATCCTCCTCGCTTGTTCTAATTAAGTTCCTCACTGTCCCACTCCCGTGTCCCGTCTGAATTTTTCCCCTTCAGAAGCGTTAGAACCAAGACTGCTGCTGGAGTTGAGACCAAAGAGAACCGGATGCACGCCCACAGCGCAAGCCTTGCTGCTACACCACCACAAGCCGCAGAGCCTAGAGTGGAGCCAGCCAGGAGCCTGCAGCTCAGCCTCACCCGCCTCAAACCCAGCATCAGAGGCAGTAGGAAGCTGCCAAGCTGGCGCAGGGTGAGAAACAGTTGACAGGCTGACCTTCCAGGGACAGCGTCCCCTGGGTCGGGGAGCCTAAGGAGATGAGACCTTGTGTGCTTGGCCGTGTCTGTCTCGGGGTGGGGTTACCATTGTGCTGAGCTGAGAGGGGGAAAGAGCCTGCACGCAGGGCGGTGGGTGGGTCAGGGGAGGGGGTGTCTCAGTTCAAATATCACAGACTTCCTCTCACTTCTCTCACTGAGTAGCTTTTCTTCAATAAGTGCTTCTTCATTTGCTGTGCCCTTAGGACCATTTCTGGAGAGCTGCTTTTAATAGTTCTCATGAGTCTCACTGAGGGCAGGTCAGTAGAGGCCTTCACGTGGCTATGCCAGAAGTAGAATCCAGCTGGGTGCTTAAATATTAATTTGACTTATATTCCCTTTGGAAGAGTAGCAAGAAAAGGGAATTTATTTGAGCCTTCATTTGAAAGCTCATGCCGCTCCCAGGGCTTTGGTGACTTGAACAGACGATTGCGCCACTTTGTCTTGGCTCCCTCGTCTACAGAGTGGGGCGTGATCCCTCGTAGAGCCCCTGGGAGTGGAGCTGCGCATCTAAAACGCTGGCACTCAGTAACACTAGGCAATTATTCTCAGATCTCAGAAGTATGTAGCCCTAGCCCATTGAAGAAGCGAACTTTGGAACTGGGTGTGGTGGTGCACACCTGAAATCCCAGCACTCAGGTGACAGGAGCAGGAAGATCTCTGATTTGAAGCCAATGTAGGCTACATAGTGTGAGTCTCTATCTCAAAACAGTAAGAATGAAAACAAGGAAGTGTTGATCCCGGTACCCAGTGACAACGCCTTGACCATGAAGAGGATCTTTTTGGGAAGGGTTTAGATAGTCTCTGAGGGTAGCCCTAGAGGCCTCACTTGATAAAATCCTTCCCCACTATGAGGTATTTGGAGAGCAGAAACTTTGTTTTTTGCTTTTGTTTTTGTTTTGAGACAGGGTCTTTCTATATAGCTCAGGCTGTCTGGGAACTGCCTATGCAGACCAGGCTGACCTTGAACTCACAGAGCTTTGCCTGCCTCTGCCTCCTGAGCAGGGGGCTGGGAATTAAAACCATACACCACCACATCTAGCCTTGGAGGGTAGAAACCTAATCTAATTATAGTGTTTAGAGGCCAGGGAATGGTTAGGACTGGATATAATGATTAGCATAGGGCCCTAGTGATTGGATAGTGATGCACTTAAGATGAGAGAGAGGGAGAGAGACCTTTGGGGGAGTATCTTTTGTTTTCTGTGTCTTACTTACCCTGTGATATACCCTAGACCACTGCAGAATCCTGCCAGAAGGCCTTGGAGAAGCTTCTCTTTGCAGTGGGCAACCGTTCATGCACAGACTCACAACAGGTCCAAGTATAGCAAATAAGTGACTATTGAGATCTCAGTCCCAAATAAGAGACCTACAGCACACCCTCCAAGGTCCAGGGAACATCACAGAAGAGAGGGTGGGAAGCATGTAAGAGCTGAAGGCTGAGGGAGTGCTGGGCAGCACTGTTTTGGGCATGACATGGTTGCTCCAGTGAACACATAGCAGCTGGGCTCACCTGTAGAGCACCAGCTCACACAAGGTGGGACCTGTCAGCATTCCATCGTGGATGGATGGCAGAGAGGCTCATGAGCCAGCCCTCCCTAAGAACCTATAGGTGGCTAGTGGTTGCTGGGGGCTGGGCCATCATCAGGGGTGGAGCCACTCCTTTGTTGTTCACACTCTGGCAAATAGACCCAACCATGCTCATGCAGGCAACCCTAGTTAAGTGCACTGAGGCATGAAAAACAAAACACAACCAAAGACATAAAAGCAGCAAGGAGATTTGTTTGGAAGGGAAAGGGGCTGAGTGGAAATAGAAGGATGTGAAGACAAGGTTGTGTGTGTGTGTGTGTGGGTGTGTGTGTGGGTGTGTGTGTGGGTGTGTGTACACCTGAGCGCACATGTGAACATGACCAAAATACATTATATTCATTTATGAAACTAGGAAAAATAATAAAGTAAAATTTTTAAATAATTACTTTTGAAAGGTCACCATCAATTCACCCCTTTGTCCTTTACCTCCAGGACTATGAGCTCAAAATAGCTTCCCTTATAACTTACTTACAAAGCCTGAAGTCTGCTGCTGGTAAGAGGAAACAGACTAATACATACACTCTCCTTACACACACACACACACACACACACACACACACACTTTTCACTCAAGGGGAAAGCCAAACACAACAGCTGATGTTCCTCTTTCCTTAAAGACTCTAGTTTATCAATTTAACACACCCATGGGACAGCCTCCCACACTTGAAGGAAAACTGTTAGAACAGCAAAGAGAAAGTTTTTTTTTTTTTAATGCAGTTTACCAACGAAGCAGAAACTCTGCCTAGGAAAAGGCCCCCGGCATGGGAGCAGATCTTCCAGCCTGGATTTCCAGCCACTGAGGGCAAACGGACCACTGATGGATTTTGTTAAAAATTCAGACTCCAGAGCTGGAAGCATGGCTCAATGCACAGGATATTTACCCAGTATGCATGGTCCAAACTGCAGCATCATGCCATATGAAAGATGGGCATTGTGGGGCAGGCCTATCATCCCAGCACTCGGAAGGAAGAGGCGGGAAGATCAGAAGTTCAAGACCTTAGCTCCATAGTGACATCAAGACTACCCTGGGCTACATAGACCTTATCTGAGGCACCAATGATGAAAACACAGCTGGGAGGGAGAAAAACAGCTTCTTCAACAAATGGCACTGGAAAAGCTGAATGGCCACATGGAAAAGAATCAACAGATTGATATCCCTCATCTTACACAAAAATCTATTCAAAATGGATCAAAGACCTTCATGTAAGACCTGAAACTGTTAGAAGGAACTAGAAGCAAATGTTCCAAGACACAGATATAGTCAGTCAGGTATGGTGGTACATACCTATAACCCCCAACACTTGGTACCTTTACAGCCAGCCTGGTCAACATAGCAAATTCCATGCCAGCCAAAGCTACATAGCCAGACCCTGTCTCAAACAACATGCTAATTGTAGGGGGCTTCAACAGATGGAGGGCCTTCTAGAAACCAGTTTTAAAACACTGCTGATTTCCCATCTCCTCCTCCCACCCTCCCTAGCGTGTCTGGCTCTAGAGCTGTGGCTACAGACCGGGAGTCGGAATAACGGCCGGTCCCCAGGGATCCTAACAGAAGTAATCTGCTACTTTGAGAACTCTGTTGAAAGCTAGCACTGAAGCAATACTACATTCTAGGCTCCTTCTGAGGAGAGACATACAAAAGATTGGCCCTCTGGGGCCTCCATAAGAGAGTCCTAAGGACCTGCAGATCTCATTCATCCTTTACCCAACCCTCCTCTCTCAGGGACACCTGGGGACAGCGCAGGGGCCCTTGACACTGCCTGCATGCCCTCCTCCTAGCAAGAGGAGGAAGAGAGACAGTAAGCCTTGGGCTTACTGCTTTCACTGCCATCTTCTCTCCTCCCTCCTGCGCAGGACGCATCTCCCAGGTTCCTGCCTTCTAGCTGTTTGTGTCCAGTTGGGGCACTGCCAGGGAACTGGAGTTTGAAGAGGTTCTGGGCCTTGAGCCTCCAGTCCACTCTGTGGCCATTCTCCATGACCCAGTTACCACTGTGAGCCCATATGACCCCACTTTCCAAGTGACCCTGACCCCTGGGATCCTGAAGTCCTGTCTCCTCCCTGGAAGCTAAGAGTGACTGCACACAATGTCCTTGCCTCTCTTCAACTTCTATTGCAAATATTTAAGAGGTATCTATCAACTTTCTGCTTAGCCTCTGAGACAGTTAGGCTGGTAAATAGGAGTAAGTTATTGTGGTGGTGAAGGAAAGGGACAGAGAAGAACTGCCAAGAGGTCATGACACCAACGAACTCTCCCTAATAAGCTCTCACTTCCCAGCTCCAAAATAGAGCAAGAGTGAAGGACCAACAGAGCCCAGCTCCTGTCTGGAAGCGTACCCCAAGTTCTTGTGTTGAAACAGAATCATCAGAGTGGTAACTTTAGGAGGAGAAGCCTCTATAAGGCAAATAAGTCAGGAGGGCAGTAAGATGGGACTTCAATCTCACAGATGGGCTTGAAGGGGACTAGGCTTGCCTTGCAAGCAGGAAGACACCAGTTCGATTCCCAGAACCCACTTTGTTCATTGTTTTATTTTGAGAATACATAGCTCTGACTGTCCTGGAACTCTTGTAGAGTAGGTTGACTTCAAAATCGCAGAGATGTCCTGACTGCCTTCTGAGTGCTGGGATTAAAGGTATGAGTCACCATGACCAGCTGTTTGTTTGTTTGTTTGTTTTTAAGATTTATTTATTTATTATTATGTATACAATGCTTTGCCTGCATGTACACCTGCAGGCCAGAGGAGGGCATCAGATCACATTATAGATGGTTGTGAGCCACCATGTGGTTACTGGGAACTGAACTCATGACCTCTGGAAGAGCAGTCAGTGCTCTTAACCTCTGAGACACATCTCCAGTCCCAACCAGCTTTTGTTTTTTAAAGGCGTTTGGTGACTCCCACTTGTAAGGCCAATGGTAGGAAGGTGGAAACAGGTAGATGCCTGGGGATCCCTGGCCAGCAAGTCTAGCCTGCTTGGAGAACTCCAGGCCAGGGAGAGATCCTGACTCAAAAATAGGGGGACACAACAAAACAATCTAGGGTGGGCCTCTAACTTCAACCAACACGCCTGCACATACATGCATTCATACAAGATAGGTAGATAGATAGATAGATAGATAGATAGATAGATAGATAGATAATTTATAGACAGATTATTGATGGATGGATAGATAGGTGATTGGTAGATAGATATGATTGATAGATTATAGATAATAGATATGATATGTAAATGATAGATAGATTAGATGGGGGGATGAGGAACAAAAACCCATGCCTTCTATCCTCGGAGAACCCACACTTACCCCTCCAGAGGAAGAAACAGTCAAGACGCCACTGGAAGCAAAGACTCAGCCCTTGTCCAAGCCTGAAGCCTCTGCAGCCTTAGGATGGATGTAGAAGCTCCCAGAACAATGAGCAGTGTGTTTATTTATAAGCAACTTGGGCTCAAGAGCTTTGTTATCAGAGCACAAGCAGATTAACAGAACCTTTGCACGCTACATTTCTATCAGCTTATTCTCTGTTGTAGCAGGCTGTCCCCATATCTTGGGTAGGATGTGACCAAATGGCTCTGGACTTCCCCCACCACAACTGTGACACCACCAAAGATATCTCTAGACACTGCCAAATGACTTCCCAAAGCCCATCCAGCTAGGGGATGCCCTTGACTCACGGTGCCACATCAGAGCTACCTACTACATGAGGCCAGGCTAGATGACTGAAGTGGGTGCTGAGAACCAAGCAAAGTCTTCTGCTAGAGCCTCTAGTACAGAACCCAGGGATTAAGGCTACAAACCTGGCTTCAAACTCAGCCCCTTCCTTTCTATCTCCATAGCAACCATCAGGCTACTTCATCCCTCGATATGTTCACGTGTGTCAACTAGGAATCACTCTTCCCTTAATAACGCTTTTGAGGAATTAAAGGACTGCATATGAAGTGGAAACAAACAAACGAACTCACTGGATTAGAAGTTGGCCAATCACGACCCACGGTCAGACCACATCCATCTAAGCTACCAGATTGAGCAAATATAATCTTTGGCAGCCCGGCCTGCTGACCACCTGCTCTGTAAACTTGGGATTTTGGTCACAGCCATGAACCCAGACATTTTTCCCATTGCCTGTAGCTACTTTGCATACATGAGGCACAGCCAAGCAGGTCAAGCCTTCCTCTGGCCTCAGCCCTTCACTCCCTGGCCCTTCACAGGGAGAATGTGCAGGCAGCAGGCAGTAGGGGCTGATGGAGTTTCCAAGAGGCTTCTGGTGGAAGCAGCCCTGAGCACAGCCAGATTTCTCTGGTCCAAACCCCATCGACTGTGAAGAGCCAAACAAGTCACTCAACATGATGGATCCTCCTACGCTCTATGAGACAACAGTGGAACTGTCTTGTAGGGTAGAAGGTTAGATCAGAAGACCCAGGGGATCCTCTTCTGGGGACCTAGGCAAGACATGACAGTCTGAATCACCAAAAAAAAAAAAAAGGATGGAACTCATTTCTTAAGACATCATTGCTAGCCAGGTGTGGTGGCGCACACCTTTAATCCCAGCACTTGGGAGGCAGAGGCAGGTGGATCTCTGTGAGTTCGAGGCCAGCCTGGTCTACAGAGTGAGTCCAGGACAGCCAGAGCTACTAGAGAAACCCTGTCTCAGAGAGACAGAGAAAGACGAGAGAGAGGGAGGAGGAAGAATGAGGAGGAAAGGAGAGGCGAGGAGAGGAGAGGAGAGAACAGAAGAGAACAGAAGAGATCACTGCTGAACACTGCTAAATGTCAGGCATGAAGAGAGGGCTTAGTCACATGTTCC
The DNA here is from genome assembly GCF_903995435.1 of Acomys russatus. Lineage (NCBI taxonomy): Eukaryota > Metazoa > Chordata > Mammalia > Rodentia > Muridae > Acomys > Acomys russatus. Next base: position 28,373,602 of record NC_067149.1, read on the forward strand.
CAATGCAAGAATGAGGGCTAAGTTCAGGCTCCCCAGTGCTTACATACACACTGGCCATAGTGGCATGCATTTATAATCCCAGTGCTAAGGAGCTGAAGAAACCACAGAACCCGATCCCCTTAGGGCTATCATAGAACGTCACCCTGGATGCCCCACAGACAGAGGCCATTACTGACTCTCCCCCACTTTCCTAATCTTCTCTATCACTGAGCAGAGGCCCCAGAGGGTACAGGTGGGCATGGGAACAGATGGATATGCCCCTCAGCTTCTTTTCCCCTCGGTGGAGCAGCCCAGGCAAAGGTCTCCCTTGGGGTCTCCCTGCAGTAACACCCACCTCCCATTTCATCCTGTTTCGTAGAGTCAGCTCCCACTAGAAGCACTCCCATATAAGCCTCATGGTATTTGCCCGTGGCATGGCCTCAAGGAAGCATAGTGAGCAGGGTCCACATTGGCCCCAGCTCTCTCCTCCTTCCTTCAGGTCAGCCTTACTGGCAAAAGTCCTGCCTGGAAGTCATGCCTCCCCCAGGGCATGTCACACCCAGTCCCCTAGTAAGGCAGGGATATAAGGCCAGGGTGGGTCACTAAACCCTGCCAGGGGACACCCCATGTTCCCAATGGCTGGCAGAGACTGAAGATTTCTGCAGTCCTCATGATGATATGATGTCACTTTCCATGCGCTCTTCTCACAGGACTGACACACCAAACTCTACCTCAGTCAGCTCTAACAAAGCCCGCATGCTTTGAAGCCGGAATCCCCTTCATGCTTGCCTGTCCATGAGAAACAGGGAATGAGGAAGCCAGTGCAACCCTGAGCTGGTGACAGGAAGAGAGGAGAGCACCATGCTGTTGCCTGACCCCACCCACTGCGAGGAGTGGGCTAGCCCAGACCCCACACCCATCTGGGGCAAGGCAGGAAGAAGGGAGACCCTGGATGCAGAGGAGATCACAGTGGCTTAGAACATCCCTGGGGAGCAGTATGCTGGTCCCAGAGCTTGGAGCAAGGGAGAAACAAGGAAGGCAGAAAAAAAAAATCCGTTTTTGGAGTCTTTTAACACAATGGCCCCATGATGAACTGTGCCCTAAAGGTGAAGAAACATGGGGTGAAGGCCTGAGGAAGTCCCTTCATCTGAGGAACTGGACTTTCACCTTCCGGTTAAGGAAAAGGGTTTACCTTGGTGCGCGAGAGTCTTAATTCTATTAACCTAAGTCCCAAAGCCCAGCACTCTCCACTCTGACCTCTGTTCCACAACCCTCCCAAGACTCCTTGAAGGCTTCTGGGTGCCTCCAAACTTTATGTTGTCAACTGTCAAGGTGTGGGACTAGCAGGCCTCTGGCCAAGAAACTCAGAAAGAAACTCTTGTACCAAGTTGTGGACAGATGTGCACCCAGATACTTACACAGCACGGCAGTTTCAAGTGACATGAAAATAGTTTGTAAAAATGAAATGTCTGTGGGAGCTATCTTTAGCTGGAGTGGTCAAGAAGCTTCCAGAAGGAGACAGTATTGAAATAAAGACTCCGGAAACCAACACGAAGCCGGCACTGTCTGAGGGGTTGTTATTTCAACTCTAATGTGAGCCACATGTATAATTTTACATTTTTGCTGTAGCCACATTCAAAAGAGTAAAATGAATAGATGAATGTTTTAGCTGTGTGTTTTATTTGGCCCAAACACGATTCAAAATAGTTGTAGTAAAAAGTATTCCATTTATGTTTTTTCTAGTGTCATACACTGAGTGTGTATTTTACACTCATAGCCCATCTTGGTTTGGGATAGAAAGGCTGCAATACCTTGAGTGTCATGTACAGCATGTGCCTACCTTGCTGCACAGCATGGCTCTACAAACTGGCCACTCCTCAACATACCTGGTCCAGCAACAGACTCACCTGGGATATGAACTAAAGGACAAAACGTCCCTGCCTGGTCCCAGACCCACTGAACCACGTGCTTGCTTACCAAGAGTTCTGTTTAATACGCTCTGCCACTGTAACAAAACACCTTTGACTGGGAAGTTTATAAACACAGATGTTGCTTGTCTTTAGTTCTAAAAACCAGCAAATCCCAGACAGAGGTGTCAATGGATTCCCCTAAGAGTCACTCTCTGCTTCACTGGAGGCTCTTTGTTTCCCTGTGCCCACAGAGTGCAAGGGCATGGGCTCACTGGAGGCTTGTGTAAAGACACTAATCCAATACTTGAGAAAAGAGCCCTCAGTATGGTCAGTTCCTAAAGTCCCCACTTTTTTTGTTTGTGTTTTGCTTTTTTTGTTTGTTTGTGGGTTTTGTTTTGGTTTTGGTTTTTTTGTTTGTTTGTTGCTTTTGTTTTGTTTTGTTGTTTTTTGAGATAGGGTTTCTTGGCTATCCTAGACTTGCTTTGTAGACCAGGCTGGACTTGAACTCACAGAGATGTGCCTGCCTCTGCCTCCCATGCTGGGATTACAGGCATGCACCACCACACCTGGCTAAGTCCCTACTTCTTAGAGAGACACTAGCATTCAGATCACAGCAACCCTCAGGTGACCTGATGGCAAAGTTTGAGACAACTAACTCTTCTCCACCCCCAACAACCAATCAGTCTCTTATGCTGCTGACCTCAACTTCAGAATGCCCCTTGGGTTCATCTCATTTCCTGGCTCTCTGGCCTGGCTGTGGGTCAAAATACACCCCAAAACTGCTGCAGTCCTGTTTGGATGGTGTCTTAGCTACTGTTCTATTACTTTAAGGAGACAGCATGATCAAAGCAACATATAAAGGAAGGCATTTAACTGGGGTCTTGCCTACAGTTTCAAATCGTTAGTCCATGGCCATCATAGGAGGGAGTGTGGCAGCAGGCAAAACTGGAACAGTACCTAAGAGCTCACTTACATCCTGACTCTCAGAGAGGCAGAGAAAAGAAGATTGGGCCTGGCATGGGTTTTTGAAACCTCAAAGCCCACCTCCATGACACACCTCCTAATCCTTCCAAAACACTTCCGCTAACTGGGAACCAAGCATTCAAACCCATGAGCTCAAGGGAGCCGTTCACCTTCAAGATTTCTGACATAGATGGGAATAGCAGTTGTCCTTATTTTAAAAAACAGGCCATGCAGACACAGACATGGGGACAATGTCATGGGAATACGAAGGAAGAGATGGGGTGAACCAACAGAGGTCAAAGAATGTCAAAGGCAGCTAGGAAGCCACCAGGAATCATGCGAGACTTCTAGGGAATCCTCAAAGGATTGAGTCAATCCTGCCAACCCCATGACCTTAGACTGTCAGCCTCCAGAAGCAGAAGATGAAGAATTTATGTTATAAACTTATGTCTCTGTGGCCATTTTCTACAACAACCCTATTAAACCAACTGTCTTCAACACCCCTTCCCTTCACCATTACCACCAACCTCTACCCTGGAACCTAAGCCACAAAGTCCGCTCCAGGCACAGATAGGCAAATATCTAACAGTAAAAACTGGGCTGATGGCCATCCCCCAGCAGCAATCCCCTTCGCACCCCTTCCAGCCCTTCTACAACTCTGCCCTTTATTCCATCTACTCCCTGGTTCGCAGCGTACCCGCCTCTCTCTTTTGCTCCCCACTCCCCACTCCAAGGACTTTGGTGTGACATGCCATCCAAGTGAGAGACTGGGAAACTTACCTCGTGAACAGTGATGAGATTTTTCTCAGGATTGCTCAAAGGACACATGGGGCCAAAAGGACACATACCATTCTGAGTAGGACCGTATCCCTGAGATGAATGGAGAGGGAATGTAACGGGTCCTTGTCCACAGACAGAGAGCAGCAGGGCTGTACCGAAGCATCGCCAGATGCCCTATCTTAATTGGTGAGGGACCAATGATGGTGGTTGCTGTTTATTCTGCTCCATCCACAGCCCAAGACAATATATATATATATGAGAGGATGGTGGCATTCAAGCCTGGGCCAAGCAGCCTAGTGGAACATGGCCTGCTACACACCTCTGCAGGTTAAGACAATGCCCTCGAAGGCCCCCCACAGCAATGCCTGCAGCGTTTTTCCCAGCCTGATGACATCACTTACAGAATTCCTTACATCTTAACACGAGGCCCTATGGGACAACTGGAGAATTCCAGAGCCATGGAGAACTCTAGCCATGTAGGGCCGCGTTGTTTCCACAATTGTTTCTGGCAGACCTCGAGAGGAAAATGCAAACCAGATGTCCAGAGAAACACTTGGTCGGTCAGGGAAGAGAGAAAGCTAGCTCCTCACAGTCCAGGTTCCCAACCTTCACCTGGGGCTGTAGAGGAGGAGGAGGGGGAGAAGGAGGAGGAGGAAGAGGAGGAGGAGGCCCCCATCTCCTCTCAAGCCTCTGCTGGAGTCGCTACTACCCTGCTCCCTGGGACTCTGCAAGCTGGAAAGACATATGGAAATGTGATTTTACTCCTCCTGGGGAAGCAGGGAGCTGTGGGGCTGCTGCGTAATGAGCCCAGAGCTTAATTGAAATAAATAAGAAATCCTGTGCAAGCCGTTTAGCTGGCTGCTGAGAATTAGTTCTTTCCCTTGGAGGGGCAGCCAGAGACAGCCTCCCCGCTTCTCTGCTGGGCTCTGGACACCAACTGCCGATGACCTTGACCGAGGAAAGGCAGTGTCTGCCAACCAGTCTAAGCCTAGGAACCCTCAAGTTCCTTCCTGCTCCCCCAAGCCTGATCAGAATGCAGGCCTGGCCATGCAGGCCTGTCATGCCAGCTATTTGGGTAGATTGACAACAATGGGACAGGAGGATTACAGTTTGGAAGGCTGCCTGGGCAATTTAGTCTCAAAATAAAAAAAAGGGCTGCTGAGATGGCTCAGCAGTAAAGGCACCTGCCATCAAATCTGATAACCTGAGTTTGATCCCCAGGTTCCACGACAGAGAAGAGGATTGACTCCCCCAAAACTTGTCCTCTCACCTCCACAGGGGTGCAGTCCTGTGCACATGCCACACCCCCACAGGTGCATAAAAGCAATTAAATATAAAAATAAAAGGGGCTGGGCATAAAAGTGGTATCAAGCTTAAGCTTGCCAGGGATTCTAGAAGCCTGGGAGTCAATCCACAGTACTGAAGGGAGGAAAAAATGCATACATGGCCTTCCTTAGTCATGGAGAACCACAAACATTTAAGGAGTGTCCCTTTCAGAGTGTCTCAAAGTTATGGTTCTTAGACCAGCTAAAGTGGTGGCCCCTGGGAACTTGTAAAAAATGACAGAGTTCCAGGTTTAACAACACTTCTCTCCCTGGTCCTTACAGGCCCCCAGGGGAAATCCAGTACTGTTTGAAGGAGCCTATGGTTCCCACCATCACCTTGGTCTGAGGACCATGTGTTGCTCCTTGCGGTCCCTAAGCTCCCTATCCACAGTCCTCAGAGGCAGACAGGTGCTCTCTGGGAGGAAGCTGAAGCCCCACCCCACCCCACCCGACCCGCTCATCCCAGCACATGCTGCCAAGTTTCTACTGAAGAGAGACAGACAGACAGTGAGCCCCGCTTTGCCAGACCATCCCGTTTTGTCAAGAGTGGCTGCTGCAGATGTACACCGTGGTAACGTGAGCTCTCCCCGTTCCAAAGCAGGGCCACTGCTGGTCTAGCCACCCTTCCTGTGTCTCACAGATGCCATTTCTCTCCCTTCCCACATCCCAGGAGGACATCTTGCCAGCTTGCCCACACACAAGGTCCAGGGCTACCTTTCTCACTGCTACGACCAAATACCTGAGGATGGATGAAAGGAAGGAGGGAAGAGAGGGGAAGGGAGGGAGGTTAGAGTTTGAAGGTACAGTCCCGCCATGGTGCGGAAGTGGGATGGCAGGAGCTGGAGGCAGCTAGTCGCTCACATCGCATCCAGCAGAGTCTGAGGAATGCTGACACTAGGTTCGCTTTCTCCTTTTCACCCTGTCTGCCCTGCCCCCAGCCCATTGAATGACAATGCCCGCAATTGGCAGTAGGTTTTCCCACCTCAACTCAATGTTGAAAGTCTCCAGGAGACACATCAAGAGGTCTGTGTCCTAGGTGAGGCTTGCCCCCACCCAGCTGACAGTCAAGAAGAACCGTGATCCCTGAGTTGTATTCTCAGCACCAAATGAAAACCCCAAGCATCTCCAGCTACAGCCTCTGCCATTATGGCAGGCCCTGCCACGGGCATCTCTGTCCTACACAGTGCGAGCCATCCACTCCCTGGCTTCTCTTCTCGGCCTGGATTCTGCATTCGAATCTCCACAAAACACACAGAGCTATGGTTTAAAGTGGGAAACAAATAATTATAGGTTTTAAAGTGCAAAGGAGATCGCATGCATCCTGCTTTTGTTTAGACAACCAGGGTACAGTCTCCTTTTCCTGACAATACTCCGTGTCCTAACCCTGCAGGTCCCACCCCAAACAGCTCCTCCACTGTTGTGGGCATCCGACCCCTCTGACTTGTGTCGCTTGTCTCAGAGGAGTATCTGCCTAGAATTCACCTCCTATTACCTTGCAGTTCATTTTGCTCTCTCTTCACAGGGATCTCTCTCTCTCTGTCTCTGTCTCTGTCTCTCTTTGTCTCTCGCTCTCTTTCTCTGTCTGTCTCTCCCTCTCCCTCCCTCCTTTGCTTCCTTCCTCTCCCCTTCTCTCCCTACCTCTCTAACTCTCCCTTCCATCTCTCCCCCATTCCTTTCTCTCCCTCTCTCTCAAGCCCACCTTGGAATTTCTAGCTAACATCCTCTGCCCATACTCTCGATCTCTTTGGCCAGTGGGATTCATTTTACATCCCATAATATACTTTCTACACATTAATGTTTTGGTCATGGGCCTCCAGTCTCCATCTATCAAGATTAGAACTCCTTGGGGAGTTCTGCACCCAGAACAGGGCCTAGCACCCAGTGTGTCTTCAGAAAGTAGGTGTTAAATGAATGAAGAGGAAAGTCTGACAATATATTGTCACCAAGAATTTGGCACTGACCCTCCAGCTGCTGACCTGAGCCAAGCGTCTACTCATAGAAGGCTAAGTTCTGACTCCAACTTGTTATAAGACCATTTGAGGACAGAAAGTCTTTCTGGGGTTTTTAATAGAAAGCTACCCGCCTTTTCTGCATTTCAGACAAAACTGCCGCAGGCAAGGTGACCAACTCTCATGCCTCCTTGACACTTGTTCATCATATGAAATGGCTCCTGTGCAGCCAGTGCGTAGCTGCTGTCCCTGGGGCCAGCCTTCCCTCAATGGGCTTTTTTTCCCCCCAGTGTTGGTCTCAAGAAGAGAAGGTTATAGAAACAGCTTCTGCTTCTCTTTGGTGCTCACGGTGTGGGCCAGCACTTTACAGCACTGCAGGAGGTCTGGCCACAAACGTGAGGTCTCTCAATCACACCCATGCTTCTCAAAGCTCCTGGGCCACACCCACCCTTCCCTAATCACACACCTACTAGAACGCTCGAACACCTACACTCCGGGTAAGCTGTTCCGTGGCCTTTGTCCTCCTGGAGAGGGGGGGGGGGCTCTACAGAGTGCCTTATGTTTCCCAGATAGATGAGTACCCATGGCCTTGCTGAACTCTCAACCCTTTCTTGTGCCCACTCTTCTAAACTTAAAAAGCTACTACCTCCAGCCTGTAACAAATGACCACCTTCTTCTCCACCTTAGCAGAGGCAGAGGCCTCTACCATCACAGAGGACAGGCATCAAGCCATCAGACGCACACCAACAAGAATCCAGGGGCTTTAGAGCAAAGGTAGACCCAGACTTACATCACACCAAAGGGCTCAAATCACCTCCTAGCCCAGCCTTCCGCCTAGGCCCTCCTCTCACAACAGCAATGCGACTACCTCACGGTGACAACATGGCTACCACAGCATCGTCCTTCCTCGTCTCAAGGCTCAGTTTAGCTAGAGACAAAACTTTTTCCTTATGCTCCTTCAAAATGTGTGAGTTTTACTCTAATCAGTCTGTACTTCACTCTGGACAGACAGATAGGACAGACTGAGGCTGGCCATCTACACCTTCCTGTGTCTGGGCTGAAAACACTACCAAGGCAAGAAATGCAAATGGGTAAAGGCCAAGCCCGCCAAAACCATCAGGCCTTATTGTTGGAAGCAAGAGAGACGAATCCTGGCAAGACTAATTTCCAGGGAGCCCTGCCAGGCCCTGCAATACTCACTTCCTCCAGGACAGAGCCTGAGAGCCACCCAGCCAGGATACGGAAAGGTCTGGTAATTCTTGTCTGCTTGGACACCAGCTCTCTCAGCCTACCTCTGGCCCATTCTCTGCCTCTAGAGGCCACCTTGCTCAAAGCAGCTCCAAACAATGGGCTCTCTCTCTCTCCCAGATCCCCAAGGACACTTGTTTCTAGGCAGCTCGAGGAAGTCTCTTGCCTTAGAGGAGTGCTTCCTACAGGCTAGCCTGCGATCATACTAGGTGCAATAATCTACTCCTGTGTATCCCCATGCCTGTGTGTCTCCTACACAGATAAAAAGACCAGAAACAGTACTTCCAGAAGCTGCCAGAACTCACAGGAGCCAAGCAAGTACAGGGGATGAAACAAAAGTAAACACGAGCATTCTACTTCCCTCCTCCCTGACTGCAGTGTGAATGGAAGAAGCGCTGTCCAGGCACCACACACATTGCTGTATCCTACTGGGCATCAAGCAGTCCATCAAAGTGAGAAGAGAGCATCCAGGAAACAAACAGCAGATACGAGCAGAGACAGGCAAGGCTGAGGAATGGTGAGGAAAAACAATCACAGGTTTGCTATTTCACTAGAGGAACTTGAGGGCCGGGCCACTGGAGATACTGATAAAGTCTGAGGGAGCATCTCAGGTCACTGAGGAAAAACGACCAGTTTCAGATTTCTCTTCTTAGGGCTTGGGTATACATCTGTCATTCACTCACCCCACAACCAGCAAAACTGGATTAGGCATGTGTCTTGCTAGGTCTTGCCCAATCACAGGGAAAGCTGGTTAAAACAAAAGCTCTTGAGATCAATCAGTTCATAGCCACAACCTGTAACCAGTGCTAATAGAATCAGCTACCTGACAGCTTTCCTTGCTCAGGGCAGCCAAGGGCACCACCTTTGAGGCCTCCATCCTGTCTGCGATGCTGGGCCTCCATTGATCAGGTTGAAGTGGAAAAAAAAAAAAAAAAAAAAAAACCTCTTCAAAACCTCCAGCCCTGGCCCCAGAAAGAGATGCCTTTCTGAGAGGGATGGCTCAGCACCTCAGCATGTACAAGTTATTCCCACTTAAGCTAAGGACCAGAGTTCGAGCCCTATAACTAACAAATGGTGAGAGGAGAGAAATGACCCCAGGAATTGCCCTCCGACCTCCTTCTGTCTCTCTGCTCTAGGTCTTCACCCAGAGAAGAAATGGCTCCACAGTTAGGGACCCAGTCAGGTCTGGAAGCAGCATTGTCACCCACACAGCCTTAGCATACCCACAGTGTATGTACCTCTTATGACATCAGAAACAAAGCCATGTACAATGACACGAAGTCACAAGCCCAAGCCAGTGATGTGACTTACTTGGTGAAAAGCAAGCTGTCCTCGGGGCTGCGGGGCTGCAATCCACCTGGAAGATCCGCGGCAAGTCCATCTCCTAGACCTCAGCAGTGTGAAGAGATAGGGGTCGCTGTCAGCTTGCCAGCCCTTTTTCTACCGCCAAGGCCAGCAGGAGCAGGCGGAGGCCCCAAACCCCTCTAGTCTCATCTTCTGCCTCGCTCTTCCACAAGTAAGGAATCTGTGACTCCACAGATCCGGAGTCCTCATCCCATTCCAAGTAAGTTCACAAACCTCCTTAAGTCCATCTGTAACCTTCGCTCCCCTTGCTGGCTACCCCGAGCTGACATAATCCCACTTTCTAGGGGTGCATGCATGAAGTCTTTGAAGGGCTGTAGCCCACCAAGTCCTTCAACCCACCACCACTCCCTGTACTGGCCAAAGCAGCTTTCACTGGGACAGGTGTGGGCGCAGGTGGGCATTCACGCAGAAAAGCTGCAGCCCAGCTGGAGTGGATCTGCAGGCCATACTCCCTGGGTCAGCCAAACTCCACACACGCAGGCTAGCCACTCACAGCAGAGGACCATCCTGCAGCCTGGTTTCTTGGCAAACTGCAAGCCCTACGAACATGTCCCCTCTCTTCAGCCTGGTCCCTTCACACAGAACAGGGTTGTGCATCCAGAAGCCCAGACTTGGAGGGCAGGCAGTCTCTTGACAGGCAGCTTGGAGATTCTGAAAGGTGCTTCCAGGGTGAGAAAATGGGTCACACACAAGACTTGTTCCTCCCCTGCTGAGAAAATGGCTGGTCCCAGAAAAGGTCAGCAAGCCTGGTGACAACTGTGATTCCTTTCAGCTAATTAGAGCCACAGGCTCCTAGATCGAGGTGGGAGGTAACCCTTGGGGATTTTACAGATGAAGTATCTAAGGCTCAGAGGTCATGAAAGGTCACACCAGTTCGAAGCAGAGAAGGTAGGAGAACAGAGAGCCAGTGGGGCATGTCATGGGCTATGGTGATTTTGGAGCAGTATGCTCACTTGAGGGTCACCTCTGTAAGGAAAGGACAGTAGATAAAGACCACCACTAGCTGGCTCTGATGTTCAAGGGAAAGATGACTCCCCCCAACAGCTGCCTGGACTCTCAGCCTGTTCTGGCCAGATCCTAGGCAACCAGCCAAACCTGGAATTTTTCCAAGCAGCCTGTCCCAGTCCCAGAAGCCTTGCAGGCATCACAGGCATCTCTGCTTAGACCCAGCCTTTAGGACCCAAGTGGGAGGGGCACTGGAGTCCCAGGGAGGCTCCTGGCTTAGGCAGCTCCTCCCTGAAGCAGACCCACCACAGCTGAGCATGTATTATAACCCATGGTCAGTTCAGAGAACCCAGCTGGAGCCAGGGTCAGGTGCCAGGAATGGGAATGTGTTGGGCCCAGAGCGCTCCCTTTGCGGGTCTCAGAGCCCCCCACGGAACCGCCATTTGGAACCCTCCTCCACTCCCCAGCCATGTTCAGCTTCCCTTTCCTGCTGAAAAACATCTGGCTGGCTTGGCACCTAAGCTGAATAAAAATAGCATGCCATCTTGTGAGTGGGCACCACGCCACTATGGCAGATGGAGACTAGCGCTGGCAGCCAAGCGACTGCAGAATGGTACCCAATGAATTTGCAGAGGGCAGACCTCGCAGCTGGAAGGGTCATGGCGCTGAGTGGCAGGACCCTAGCAAGAGGGCCGGAAAGGAAAATGAGAAGAGACAGATGGGAGGGGGTCAGGGCCTTTTGCCCTTTCCAGGCAGAACCAAGCCAGAGAAGAAAAATATGCTTAGAACTAGGAGGCTACGGGTGCAAAGGTGAGGCCCTGTGTTTAACTTTTACCTGTATCTTTATTAGCTGTTTGACCCTGAGCCAGATGCTTAACCTTTCTGAGCCTTTGTGTCAAATCTATCCTGTAGGATTCTGGTAAAAAGAAGCACTTGCTTTTAGTCAAAAGCATAGGAGGCAGAGGAAACGCTGAGTCTGTGAGGCCCAGAGCCTCAAACCCATGAGGAAATGGCAAAGCCACCTCTGCCAGGATGAGGCTCGAAGGGATGGCAAACCCTTTCTTTGGCCCTGTGCAGATATTGATAGTGTGGGCAGAAAATGTCCCCATAGCTTCTCCCCTGGGATGTTTCTGACCCGAAGAGTGTGCCCCTACAGAGCCCGCTCCTCCTGAGATGAGCCAGACCTGCCTTCACAGCTTGTTCAGCCATATGCAGTAACCCACCTCCTGTATGTCAGGCACACGCTGTGCTTCCCTCACCACTCCCAGTCAGATCAGATGCCTGGAGCTGTGCTGGATATGGCAAATAAACATTTTTGTTGAGTGTCTACTGTGTGAGTGTTCTTTCAGAGCACAAGACAGACATTAATCATGTTAAAGTGTTAGCACAGTGCCCAGGTCCTGACAAACATGGTCATGCGGGATCATTAATGACTAGCCATTAGAAATGAAATTGGAAATGATAATAGCCCCCCTCTTCCATCAATAGCTTGGGCCATAGAGATGGGGCCTCGGACCGGGAATAGTCAAATCATAAGAGAGCATGTGACCTGTGTCCCCACTTAGAGGAAGGCCATAAACAAACAAGAGTTAAAAAATGGCAACTCATTAAGAAGCCAGCAAGTCCCTTTCAGGCTTCTGCATGCTAAGGAGTTCAGGACTCACCCTTCTAAAACCATCTTCTGTGAGCTTTAGGCAGCAGGCTGGACCACACTGGGCCTACACCTGAGCTTTCTCTTACTATAGGTACCCTGTGGGGCAGCCAGGACACATCACCCCAGCCTCCATCTACCAGAGCCCCAGTCAGGCTGACTTATGGTTTCCTACAGTCCCCTTGTCTCAGCACAAAGATCGTGACCCTAGGGGCAGAGCCAGTGTGTGGCTGGCAGAGTGCCAAGGTTCTCCTCTGACGGAGTACTGTGATGCCTGACGGTAAACACAAGCCTCACCCAAAGGAAAAGATAGTAGGACCAGGGAGCAAAGTTCCCAGAAAAATAGAAGACACCAAACTGACCTCTGTGCAACACAGAGCTCAGGAGCCCCTTTCTCACAGCCTGAGCCCCTGCTGGCATTACACAGGAACTGTGGAAGAGGGACAGACACAAAGGAGCCACAGACGGTTATGCCACCCAACCCTTGAGTCCTCCCCACAAACCTCTGTGCACCATGCTGTAGCAATCACAGGGACCCTGTATGCTCCCCTGCTGCCCCCTGGAACCTGGAAGGATGGGGCGGCTAACACACCAGGGTTTCCTGTCCTGCAGCTCGGAAGGTCCATAGTGGTTGCCCTAAGCATGCGCCCTGCATTCCAGTCAGCCCGTAGAACCCTTGGTGACATCCCTTCTACAACCTGGGACTCCAACATCTGAATCCCTGAATACAATGTCCTGAGCCCTGACTTTTTTAAGATGGGGGTCCCATGTAACCCAGACTGGCTTTGAACTTGCTTTGTAGCCAAGAATGACTGTGTACTTCTGCTTTTTCTTTCTGTACTTTGCAAGTGCAGGGATCACAAGTATAGACTACCATGCCAATTTATGCAGTATTCAGGGCGGCACACATGACCAGACTTGTGCAGCCAAACACTACCAACTGAGTCACATCCCCACCTCTGACATCCTTCTAACAAACAGCTTCCACTTTTCTCTCAGAGAACCATCGCCACCTTCCTTGTCCCCGAAATGAACTTCCTGCACGTAAACCTCTGTTGTGCCCATTAGCTCACTTTCCTGGGGGAGCCATATTAAAACAGCCTGCCGGAGAAATTGGTTTGCAGTCGCACGAGGTGGTTGGTGGTCAGGAACCCAGCGTGGTAAGCTCTGCCTTCCCTGATAGAGCGTGACAGCTGGAAGGGTCACATGGGACATCCCTGAGTCAGCAGTAGGAATTCTCTGCAAACATGAGCCTACCCAGAGAGCACAGGCTGTTCGCTCCTTTGTCGTGGAGAGCTGATCTATCACTTGGAAAACACTTTGTCCCTCTCTGAGAGGTCTGCACTTGAAGGACCTTTTGCTTATTTTGGAAGTCTGAAGGATCTTTCCTTCCTGGCTCAGAAGTCTGACTCATCGACCACCTTTCTGCAGCCACCAAAGGCAAGAAATCAAGGGTGGGGACTGTGGGAGCTGAGATGAATGGTGACAGTCTGCTCACTTCTCTGGGCCCCCAGGTCAGTCTTTCAGGACCCTTAGTGCCATCCCCCCAACACTGCAGTCTCTGATTCCTTAACTACCTGTCCACAGTTCTGACATCTTCTTAATAAATGGTTTTTTTTTTCTAACTGAGCCTATTTCTTTAAGCTTGCTGGCCATTCTCTCCCTGATACTCTTGCTACCCCAGCAAAATAAAAATGTACAGGAGGGCTCAGTGGTTTGGTGGTTAAAAGCATCTACTGCTCTTGCAGAGGATTTGAATTTGGTTCCCAGTACCCATGTTGGGCAGCCGACAACTACCCTGTGACTCTAGCTCCCAGGAAGCCACCACCTTCTTCTGGCCTCCTCTGGCACAGCCCTCACATATGCAGACACAGATGCACAATTAAAAGAAAAAAATTATCTTTTTTTTTAATGGATAACAGTAGAGATTGCTCCTGAGGATGGGCCACCCCTAGCGGTGGCACAGGGAGAGATATCCATAAGCTTTGACTCCCCCTTACATCCCTTCTGTGCAAGTGATGGGAGTGGGACCAAAAAAAAAAACCAGCCACTCCGCCAAGTGCCAGGATTGCACTGATGCACAGTGAAGTCTCCCCAGCTAAAGGCCCTGCTATCTCACTATGTGGACTGGCTCCTAGAATGTGGGAGAGAAGCAGACACCCAGATAAAGCTAAGGGCCTTTTAGGCATCAAGGCCATAATATGGCTTCCTCCTTCCCTTTCCCAGACCATGATAGTCTCAGATAGTGACATCATAGGTCTCCTGTCCGCTGATAGAAGTGAATCTGTGTGCTTCTGTATTCATAGTAAATAAAAGATCAGGTGAATAAAGTGTTAAGAGTATGTCCTCTGTAGTCTGTCTAAGCTAAACGACCAAGTCTGCTATACATTGCTGTGTGACCTTGAACAAGTCACCTAAAACATGCTGGGTCCCAACTTTCCCATATATACATATACTGGAATTATGATATGAGGACATTCAATTCGTTAAGATTTGGTAAGAAGCATCTGCAAAGATGTGTCTGGACATGCCGGAGCTTTATTGAGAGAAACTCTTAGCGCAGGAGGGATAGAAGCCAACCTGACACACTTAGTTCCCATGAACACCGGGGGAGGGAAGGCTGGGGAGGGAACCAGGTATGCTGGCGCATCTCTGTAATCCCAGCACTCCAACAAGATGGGAGAACTAGCTGGAAGCTGGAGGGCTGACTAGCCTGCAGTACGCTGAGTAATGGTAGAAACAAGAGAGACCCTGGGCCCTGCCTTGACAAACTGGAAGATGAGAACAGACCCTTGAAAATTGTTCTCTGATCTCCACATGTACACAACGGCACATGCATCACACACACACACACACACACACACACACACACACACACACACACACACTGAATAAAAAAAACAAAAAACAAAAAACAATGCCAGCTCACCTTGGACACCTCAGCAGCCACTGCTGCTCCAAGTAATGATAACATAAACTGGGGATACTGAGGCAGGTGCCTTACGGGGAGATGAGTGGGCTGCTGGTGGCTGAATTTCTGTCTAAAACTCCCAGAAAGTTTGCCAGAGCCTTCCTGGGACTGTACTGCCTAAGGCTTTCTTTGTTTTGTTTAGTGTTTTCAGGCAGGGTTTTTCTACGGTGCCTAGCCTGGCCTTGTCCTCCCGACCCTGCTTAGTGCTCTAGTCTCCCTAGTCCTGGCCTTTTACATGAGTTTAGGGAATTGAAATACAAGTCATTGGGTTTACATGGTGAGAGCTTTACCCCACTGAGCCTTCTCTCCAGCCCTCGGGAGCTCTTATCAAATGGTGGATACATCTTTCCATCAGCACAGAGCTGATGTACACCAATAATACACTGCCCTCTCAGTGCCTCTCCCAACAGGTTCTGAAAAGAACTGTAAGGCACAGGCTTACTGGATTAAGTGCAGGCCCCGTATCCCAAACATCTTTGGTGACAGATTTCTCTGGCTAGCGGAACACATTGCATCAGTGCTTTGTCTTTTCAGAGAAGCTGGTTTCTGATGCTGGTACCCAGATTCCAACTGATAACTATTCAAATTAAATACATCCCAGGAGAGAGGTGCAGGTGCAGCCCTGCAGCAGAAGTCAGAGGAGAGACAGAACTAAAGTTCCATGGAGTTTCTTGGCAATGCCATGCAGTGCAAAGGTCAGTGGTTGCTGTGTCTGTGGCCTCTCCAGCATCACATCATAGTAACTGGCACACAGGGAGAGTCAAGAGAAAGAGAGTTGAGGAGGGGCAGAGATGTTCCTAAAACAGCCACTGTGCTACCCAAGATACAGCTCTGTCCACAGGGTCCATAGAGGACCAACCGGGAAGGCCTTCACCCATCCCAGAGTCTCCAGGAAGTCAGCCAGCCCCAGTTGAGGAGAGAGCACTTCCTCATGCCCTCCCCAGAGGGGAACATCAGGCTGCCATGCAACCAGAGACAGAAGCCAATCAAACAGAACTTTCTTCTGCACTAAGTGAGAGCCACACAGACAATGCCTGCTCCGCTCCACTCCAGCCTCCAGGCACGGGAGTCAGCATCTGGCAATGACAGTTGCTTTGTGCAACACCCCATCTCTGCCTGCAGAGCTTCTTGCTAGAGTGTAGCTACTTCTGAGCATGCTCCATCTTGTAGCATGGAGGCTTTAGGGAACAAGCCCCAGGAGCATTCTCATATACCTTTTCTCTGCATCCTGGGGACTATGGTAAGGTCCCATTTATGTGGTTCTATAGAGGGACCAGGGCCCCAGCCAAGGCTCTGATTAATGCAGCCTGGGCAGGCCAGAATGCCTCTCCATTGCTTTCTCCCATTCCCCACGTCCCTTCTAAAAATCATTTCTTCAAGATAAATTTCCTGCATGTTATACTGTGCCTCACTCTGGTTTTCCGTAAAAATCGCTTGATGTTTGCAGCAATTGAAAAACATGTTCAGTGTCCTTAGCCTCTGGGGAAATGCAAATCAAAACTGCTTTGAGATTCCTGCTCACCCCAGCCAGAAATCAAAGGACCCACACCAGGAGTCTGTGGGTCTGGAGGACCTCTGTGAACTGGCTGGTTAGTCCCATAAGGACTGTTTGTGCCTTGTGCCTGCCTGGCTTGCACTTCCTCCACCGCTGTCCAGGGAAATGGGGACAAAAGATGCTTTAGTCATTGCTCCTATGGGTGGAGGATACTTTTTAGACAGCTCTTGTTGAGTTGTATTAAAGTGGATTTACTTGGGCTTCAGTGTTCGAAATGAAAAGTAGCCGGGCTGCCCTGCCCATCTGCCCCGGTGCCATATTCTGTAGCAGTGAGAACAGGGGCCGCAAACCTAAGCTGGGATGACATGGCCAAGCACATGGGCTGCCTTTGCTCCTTCCCTTCTGCTGGGGGGGGGGGGTCTGTGTGAAAATAAAGTATTTGACTGAAGAAAGAAAGAAAGAAAGAAAGAAAGAAAGAAAGAAAGAAAGAACCCAAAGGACCACAAACACTGCCAAGGATGCAAGAAAAGGAGCCCTTATCCACTGCCCCACTGCCAGTGGGGTATGAACTGGTGGGGCCACTATGGACATCAGTATGGGAATTCCTCAAAAAACCCAGACACAGAACAGCATAGGGCCCAGCTATGCCTGCCACTCCAAGACACATACCCAAGCATCGAAAACAGCCTACAACCGAGACACTGGTACAGCCATGGTGACTGCGGCATTACTCACAATAGCCAAGCCCTAGATGCAAAGAAAGGAAATGGGGTGTGTGTACACAGTGGTACATTCATCCAGGAAAAGTGAGTGGAACTAGAGAGCATCATGTTGAGTGGGATAAGCCAGACTCAATAAGACATCTTCTCTCATGTGTAGACTCTAGATTTAAAGGGAAAGCATGAAGGCAGGAGGGAGGCTGTAAGGGAAAGGAGAACAATGGGTCCTGGGAAGGGGAGCAACTGTGACCTAACTATATGCATGCATTAAGATACATCATGAAGCCCATCATTTCGGGCAATTAATATGCACTAATAAATTACTTTAAAGATGGCATGGACTTCTATTTATTGATTTGTATAGCAGAGCAAGCAGACAGGACAGACAAGGCTGATACAAGCTCATTTTAGGGAGGATGTCTGAGAGGTTCAGTCACAGCAGTCACAAGGGTGACAAAGAACCACCTAAAGTCGCTGGCCCTTAAGGTGTCAGTTCATGGTCTAGGAGTCTCTGCTCTACCTCCAGCATGAACATTCAAGTTAGTTCAGTGGGGTTTGGATGCTTAGATTAGCTACGTGAAGAACAGGAAGAAGCAAAGGTGGGAATAGAATTGCCAAGAGGCCATGGCAGAGAAGAAGCTATAGACTAGAGACCATGCTGTGTGGCTTTTTCTAGAAATGAGGGAGTGTGCGGTTTGGCAGAAAGTGAGGCCAACAAGGAGTAGGTTAAAACCCCCTCAAGCCTACAGAAGTAACCCAGTTGTTACTGACTCAGGATTCTAGAAAGAGGTGGGTTCACACCATGGAAAGAAGGGACAGAAAGCAGTAAATAATTTGGCTGTTCCTGATTCTGTTCCTCACAGCTGGACACCAGGAAGGATCAGTGTTCTAGGCTACAGAATCTATCCCTGAGCCAGCCAAGGGGAACCACCCAGTGTGTGGCTCTTGGTTGCCTTTTTTTTTTTTTAAGGCCCTTTCCCTCTTAGGAAGAGATGACTCTCTAGTGAGTTGCTAATTAAGGCGACAAGAGACTAGGAAGAGAAGCAATGTGCTTAGCTGCAATCCTCCTCCTCCTTCTCATCCTCCTCCTCCTCTTCCTCTGCAGCACAGCAGCAGCAGGAACCAGATGAGACCCCAGCTGTGGCCACTGGAATGCAGGAAGGTACAGAACTCTCCACAGGATAGGTCATTACTAAGATCCTGGCTGTGTCTATACCACGCACAATGATTGGCTCTTTAGGGCCAGAATATTTGCCTAGCATAAACAAAGCCCTGAGTTCAATGCCCAGCATAGAAGCCCAGCAGGGTGACATATGCCTTTATCTCACAGAAGCAGGAGGATCACAATGTCAAGGCCATCCAACAGCTACATAGTAAGTTAGAGGCCAGCCAGAATTAAAGGAGATCTTGTCTCCACAACAGGGATCAAGGTACTAAGGTGACTCTGCAAGTAAAGGCACTTACCAGGGAGCCTGGTGATCTGTTTAATCCCTGGGAATCCACATAGTGGAAAGAGAAAACTGACTCCCAAAAGATGTCCTCCGACCTATACATGAACGCTGTGGTGAGTGTGTGTGTGTGTGTTTAAAAAATTAAAATTCTATTAAGAAGAAAGGAGGGGGACTTTTCAACAAGTGGAGATGTTGGCCTCTCCCCTCATCGGGCAGCATCCGTCCTCACTGGTGAGCACAGATGTATGTTCTGTGAACAGAGATGGTAATGCGGCCTGAGAATTCTAACAGAGACAGGGTAACAAGTTACAGGGGGTGGTGAGTTCAAAGCTAGCCTGGGCTACTGTGCTGGATAGTTTTATGTCAGCTTGGCACAAACTAGAGACATCTAAAAGGTGGAACTTCAATTAAGAAAATGCCTCAATATATAGGGGGGGAGGTCCCCCTCAGTCACAGACATAGGGGAGGGGAGCAGGGAGGAAGCAAGAGGGAGAGAGGAATGGGAGGATACAAGGGATGGGCTAACAATTTAGATGTAATATGAATAAATTAATTTAAAAACCTATTAAAAAAAGAAAGAAAATGCCTCAATAAGATCTAGCTGTAAGAAATTGTCTCTAATTAGTGATTGATGGGGGGGGAGGGTCCAGCCCTTTGTGGGTGGTACCACCCTGGCTTGGTGGTCCTGGGTATAAAAGAAAGCAGGCTGAGCAAGCCATGCTGGACAAGTCATTAAGCAGCACCCCTTCATGGCCACTGCATCAGCTCCTGCCTCCAGGTTCCTGTCCTGACTGCCTTTGATGATGAACAGTGATATGAAAGTGTAAGCCAAATTAACCCTTTCCTCCCCGGCTTGCTTTTCTGCCATGGCATTTCCCTGAAGCAATAGAAACTAAGACAACTACATAGGGAAGCCAGCTTGGGCTACTTTATTACTCGAACCTAGTAAGTGTGAGCTGCGTAGAAAGGCTCACAGCTCAGAAAACAACAACAAAAACCGTCTACTGAAGCTGCCCTCTAGGACAGAGGGTAATCTGTGGGTTACAACCATCAGAAACACATATTTCCCATGGTCCTAGGAACTCCCAGACATATATTTATTTTCACTACTATTCATAACTAATTTTGCTACCGAGTGGTCTCTCAGTTTCTAAGACCTCCAGAAAGACGTGTTTTCCGATGGTTGCAGGCCCCAGGTTGAGAAGCACAGCTCTAGGAGCTTATTCTAAGGAAAGGGTCAGATTGGAACAAAGATGCTCCAGTCTCACTTCTATTAGGAGAAAGTAAAAGCCAATCCCAACGCCCAGCAACTGACACAACAACAGCCTTCCACTCAGTGGGAACCCTCACAGCCGCTACAGAAACCCAGAGGCTGAGAGACACAAAGGGTACAAAACCCCTCCATGCCTCTGCAGGAAGATGCCCAGGGGTCCCCATGAAGAAGTGGAGCCCATGATACTCCCTTGTCATGTGGTGCACCTCAGCCAGTACATCATAGCCAGTGACCACATGACTGTCCAAAGCCCAGGATGCAGAGGCCCTTGGACCTGCCTACTTGTTCCCTCTAACCCCATTTCTATTCATGTGTCCTAGAACCCTGAGTGACATGTCACAGTCTAAGCCTGCCTGTAGAACGACTGCACAGGAGGAGGCGGAGACAGCGCTCTCGCGCGGAGACAGCGCTCTCGCGCGCACGCGCTCTCTCTCTCTCCTCCCTCCCTCCTCCCTCCCTCCTCCCCCCCCTCCTGAGGCCATCCTGGATTCACATCCTCAACTGACACTCATACAATACCTACTGTGTTCAACAGATTCACCACCAAAAAAACTGCCAATCTTAGACAAGTTACTGGGGCCAGGAAAGGCCTGGAGAGCCTCTAGCTGACCTGAGAAGTGCTGATTCATTCTTTAAGTTAGCATTCTACAACTGTGCTTTGGGGCTTCCTGAAGATCCCTAGGATTCTGCTAAAGGTTTCTGATGCAAGAAAGCATAGGGAATCGCTTAGCAATCTGGGACTCCACTGGGTTAGAGCTCTGCACACAGCCCGCCTCTAATAATGTAAGTAGAAAGTCCACTTGGTTACCTGTGCTCTTACATTTCACTTAGCAAATTTTGTGGAAAGAACTGGAATGGGGAGACCAAAAGCCCTAGAAGCCTCTAAGCCTGGCAGCATGCACTAATAACCCATACCTTGGGAAGCTGAGGCAGAGGATGGTAAGGCTGGGGCCAGTGTGGCTATATAGTGAATGCATGTACACAGCCGTTCTGAGACTCAGACACTGCATTTGTAAATTATTAATTATATACCAATCTACCTCTCATTAGGATCTCAGTGTCCATGACTGGCATGGAAGTGGATGGTGCTAGAATGTGCTTTGAAACAATTTTAACACGTTACACTTTTATTGGAAGATCTTACACCAAATAAGATCTTTCACCACAATGTTAATAGTGACCCTCTCTAAGTGAATGAGTGTACAGGTAAATTTATAGGTAAAATCTCCCAATTTTTAAAAGAGGGGTGTGTGTGTGTGTGTGTGTGTGTGTGTGTGTGTACATATGAGTGCAATGTCTGTGAGGCCAAAAGAAAGCTCCTGGAGCTGGAGTTACAGGCAGCTGTCAGCGCCCCCAACACGGGTGCTGGGAACCAAACCTCAGTCCTCTGGGAGAGTGCTTAGCCTCTGTGTATCCCTACGGCCTCCTTTCCCAAGGTATTGAAGTAATTTCCCATACTTTATAATTCTTGAACAAAATGCCTTTCATAGGTAAGAAAAGTAGCTCTAAAATAAAGGCATGCCGAGCTGTCTGTACAATTTGGGGGAGGGATGAGGAAGACATTCATTAACTCTGGTTCCAGGGAGATCTGATGCCATCTTCTGACCTGTGAGGGCACCAGGTATGTGCATACATATATGCAGGCCAAACACTCATATGTATAAAACAAAATAAAAAATAAAACACCAAGTGTGGCAGCACATGTCCACCATGCCAGAACCAGGGCCAGTAGAGGCCTATGCTCCCTAGACCTCACTGAGCAGCCAGCTGGGCCAAAGGAGTAAGCTCCAAACACTGTCCCCAAAATAACGCAGAGAGCCATTCTTTCCTGAGGAACCCACACCCGCACTTGGGACTGTCTTACTTTTCCTGACTTCTCTGAGAAACCCACATCCATGTCCCAGGTTTCCCTCTATTATTATTTTTTACTTGCTTATTGCATGTGCATATATTTTAGTGTGCACATGTGTGCGTTTGTGTGCCACAGGGCTCGTGTGGAGGTCAGAGGACAACTTGTAGGAGTAGTGTAGTCTCCTTCTACCATGTAGATCCCAGGCTTGAACTCGGATCTTCGGGCTTAGCAAATTCCTTTACACTCCAAGCCATCTTGCTAGCCCTCTGGTACGGCTTATATTCTTCGGAGCTCCTCTCTCTTAACTCCCTTGCCTAAGTGTATACTAAAATATATTCATTAAACTCCACCTCTGCTTTACACACAACTATGAGAACTCTCAGTCCCAGCACGGGGACTCTATTGGGAGAACCCCCTAACAACAGAGCAAAAGCCATTTTTCTGCTCCTGCTAGGCAGACACATCCCTCTCGAAGTTGACTACTCTCAGGCAGCAGTTGCCTAGGAAACACCAGTGACATCAAGAAGCCTCAAGGACAGACTAAATAACTTCAGCGACTGTTTGCATGTGGCAGATGTCGCCAGGGGCAAGACCCTGCCTGGCTCACTGTGGAAAAGCCATGGGGATCCCAGGACGAGCTGGAACCACCTGAAACAGTAATGGGCAAGTGAAGTCCTTTAGCCCTTTTATTGTCACCCTCCTAAACACTGCCAGGGATCAAGGATGGCTCCCAGAAGGGGCCGCCCAAGGGCTTTGTGAAACCCAGAGACTGGGTAGTCTTTGCCTAAATCTGGCTCTACTCATACCCAACATCCCCTGCTCCCCACATGGGGTGTCTGGCTTCTGCTGAAGGAAGGCGGAAGTCAGTGACAGGACACGCTGTGAGGCCTCAGGCTCTGCTTAGCCAAGGCCACTAATTAGGATCCTTAACCTGCCAGGTAAAAAGTGAGTGGCAAGGAGTCATACTCTGTCACCTGCTCCAGCTCTAGTTTGCCTGCCGACTCTCATTAGAGCCACGCCACTCCCACAGAGCCCCAGAGGCCAGGAGGCAAATGAGCCAGACATCCCTGCAGCCTCTGAGGGGAACATTAAGAGCCCATCTACCTGCTCTCTAGCAGGGACAGGGGCAAGGGTCCAAAACAGAAACCAGCCTGCCTTTCCTCACAGCCGGCCTACCTGATCTTTCTCCCTGATCCTTCTGATCAGATTCAATTCTGTCAGAAGTAACTGGTTTTTTTAAGCAGCCCTTTCCGGTTTGACCACATCTGTAGGCTGGGCTGAAAGGAAGCCAAAATAAACAAAAACAAACTATGCTTAGCAGTGGCGAAGGCTGGCGTCCATCCTCTTGTTTGCTTGCAGGACAGTGGCTGCCCCAGGCACACCTCCTGCTTGCTCGCTGCACTGTGTGAGGTATTAAGCCACAGGCCCCATGAGTAGGAGTGGGGGGTGGCGGGGGGGCGGGGAGTACCATGTGACCATGGAGGGTCACCGGAGAGGAAGAGAGAGCACCCATGTGAGCAATAAAATACGTGCATCTTGAGAAGACAAAGAGCTCTGACAGCCCTCTTTCAAATTCCCCAGCCAGGGATGATGATATAGTCTGGGCTGTCAGGAGGCTAAAGCAGTTCAGGGCTAGCCTGAGCTACACAATGAGAACCTTCCTCAAACAAACAGCAGCAGCAACAACAACAAAATGCTTTCCCATCGAGAATAGCTCCTGCACTCCTCAGATCCTGTCATACCGCACAGAACATCCTTATTACATTTATTTATTTAACATATACATGTATGTCGGTGTACATGTACCTCAGTGTGAAAGTCAGAGAACTTTAAAGCCAGTTCTTTTTCAGGGATTGAACTGAGCTTACCATTCATGGCTGCCAGTGCCTTTACTTACTGAGTCATCCCGATGGCCTAATTTTTTTTTTCTAAGTGGGACTATCTGAGTTGGCAGAACCAGGAGAGAAATTAGTACTAGAATTGCAATCAGTGTAGGCTCAAAGGCAGTTGAATCTATGAATGAGATGCAGGTGCCACGGTGCGGGATGTCCAGGCTCTTAGCTCTCTGCACGGAAACTGCTCTCATCAACTCTGCTGCTGTGGTAGAGAAGCCAGTTGCCCAGAGTCCTCAAGTCTCTGTTCACCCAAGCTCCTGCTCCCGTGCCACCTGAGAAACAAAAGGTATGCTTCCAGTGTTGTTGGAGCCTGGTCTGATGTATTTTTTTAAATTTTTTTATTAGTTTATTCTTGTCACATCTCAATAGTTATCCCATCCCTTGTATCCTCCCATTCTTCCCTCCCTCCCATTTTCCCCTTATTCCCCTCCCCTATGACTGTTCCTAAATGTATTTTAATGCTAATTACTGCTTGCTGTCTCTCTGCCCCACCTGTACCTTGCCTAAGAGCCTAACCTGTTTGACCAATAAAAGGCCATCACACCTGGGCAGGGCAAATGGGATAGGTGTGACTAAGGTTCCAGGGATTGGAGAGACAGAGAAAATCTTGCCTGGAGGAGAGACTGGAGAAGACAGGAAGAAGGCCAGTCCACAGGTTAGGCAGAGGAGAAGCACATGGCCAGTGTGGATGGAGACTTGGCCCAGATGATGATAATTAGCAAGTATTTGGGATTATAGATGGGAGGTAGCTTGACAGAAATTATTAGAAGCAGATGGCATAGGATTGGAGCAGGTATGGCATACCTGCCCCACTATGGGAAGTAGTTTAGGGGATTAATATCTGCCCTGCCCCAGGTTAACTAAGGCAATTTTAAAACTATAAAAGTTATTTGTGTCTTGATTGATTACTAGCAGGTTAGAAAATACTGCCGTAATAATAATTATAAGCCTAATAATAAACATTATTAGGCCATACTGGTAAATTAACACCAACACCGTGTCACACTCTCTTGGGAACGTCACAGGAAAGATTGGCTAGCCCCACCCCCCTGAAGTTTTAACTTCTAGAGACTGCTTCCCTGCAGATGTTATCTATGCAAAGAGTACACACGTGCCATTGTCAGCCAGGGGATACTAGTATGAATTTACACAACACCCCAACTCCTTCCTCCGACTGTATATGCCCCAGGGACATCTGTGTAGAATGCAAGACTCCACCCTAACAGTGGGAGTCCCTGAAAATGAACCCCCAGCTGACCTCTTCAATCCTTTAACCCTGACAATACTTGGATGGGTGAGGCCAAATCCAAGATCTCCAAGACAGACACAGACAACCATACAAAGGCTTTTCTTCTAATCCTATTTGTCTGGTCATTAGAATGCTGCCACCTGCCCGACCAAGTCGCCTGGCATTTTGTGGAGGGGCAGTGTGTTTACAAACAACGTGCAATGCGTTCGCTCCCTGAACCCAAGTCTCTGCCCTGTGTCTATGTGGCTTCTCCCATCAAGACACACAGTGTTTCTGGGCTGGGGGGGGGGGGGGGGGGATGGCTCAGTTAGTGAAAGACTCGTCACACAAGTATGAGGAGATGAGTTCAATGCCCAGACATTTGATAAGAAGCTTGATGTGTGCACTTGTCATTCCAGCCCTGAGGAGGCCAATATAGACAGATCCCTAGGCCAGCCCAGCCTCCCGGGCCAGCTCTAAGCCAGTGAGAGACTTCATCCCAAAAGACAAAGTGTTACAGCCGCTGAGGAAGGACACATGAAGGGGTCCTCTCAATCTGCACATGCACAACACATATGCATGCCCTCACCCACACGTATCTGCAGGCACACACATACACCCATGTCTAAAAGAGGAACCGTGTTTCTTTACCCTTTGAGTCTAGGATGGCCTTGTCACTTGCTTTGACCAGTACAATACAGCACTGGTGATCATATTGGCCCTTCTAGGGCTAGGCCTCAAAGGCTCTGGGGCATTCTTGGTCTTGGAGAATAACTGGGTTGGGTTCATCTGTTATGGGAGCACAGATCACAGAAAATGGACAGTCTGCCCAAGAGTGTCCCACTTGGAGGTATAGACTATGTCCAGAGCCAGGGGCAGCCATCCATCTCCAATAAGTCAAGGAAGAGTCGAATTAATAGTGGAAAGTAGGAAACGGAGGCTCACTCAGTGTGGCCACAGATCCAGGGAATGGCCCAGGCTGCCTTCTTCAGTGGGATTCAAGTTTAAATGGAACGCCACGAATCTGCACATCTAAGCAGTCCCAGCAAGGTGTGATTCTCGCCCACACCTGACCCATCAATCATTGTCTGGGCTTCTGTCTCCTCCTGTAAGGTGGTCTGACAGACTGTTAGAACTGTGTGACAAGTTCCCCCTCTGGCTGGCACCTTTTCCTCTTCCCAGAATGAGATTTCTGGGGAAATTCCCATCCTTGGGGCCCATTCTTTCAACAGACTGATAGATGGGTGGAATAGCTTTAGTATCTTCTTCATCTTCTCTGTGCCTATTTCATAAGCTGGGCCAGCTGAAGCCATCCAGCCCCAGGGGCTCTGGCAGCTGGCTGAGAAGCAGGAGTTAGCCTTACCTAGACTGAAGAACCACCGGCAAAATCCAGCACTAACCAGTTCTTCTCAGAACTTAATTTTTTTTTTTTTAAAGCAATCTCATTCACTTATTTTTCTATGTTGATTTGTGCTCTATCTGCATGCACACCTGCTTGCCAGAAGAGGGCATCAGACCCCAGGATAAATGGTTGTGAGCCACCATGTGGTTGCTGGGAATTGAACTCAGGACCTCTGGAAGAGCAGACAAGTGCTCTTAACTGCTGAGCCATCTCTCCAGCCCTAACTGAATGACTCTTTAGTCATCAAGTTCCAGGATTCCTTTCCAGCAGCAAAAGCTGCTGGGTACACATGCTAAGTGTACCAGTGAATATAAACCCCAGACACAAGATCAGATGTTTAATTCAACCCAACACAGCCAATAGCAACAGATTCAGAACTTAAACCAAAGGCTGCTGCTGTTTCCTCATCTTCACTTCTCCCAGAATGGCAAAAACTTGAGGAGCTTCTGGGAACCCCCTGAGATGTCTCCGCCTGAGCCCCTACTGTCTGCCAATTACACTGTCTGTCCCCACTGTGGACAGCAAGGCCAGGACATGACATCAGCCCCTAATGATCAGCCTCTAACCATCTGCAGGCCTCTGTGCTTCAGGGAGCCCATATCCCTCCCTCCTGCTCACAGACAAAACAGAGGCCCAATAGCATGAAAACACTTTCTTTCAACTCTGCTGAAAGAGATCAGTGGGTGGCCCAGTCCTCTTGTAGGCATCAGTGGAGATGAAAGGAGACCTACAAGAGAGGGAACCAACCCAAAAGGAAGGAGAACACAGAAGCCCCTGGACACAGTCTAAGCCCAGTGGGCAGACTGGGGTGGGGCTGTTCCTCCCTGTCCAGAAGGAAGTAGGAAGTGCGGTGGGATAGGAAGAGGAAGCAGAGGAGTGTGGAGGAAGCAGCTTGTCTCTCAACTCTCCCAGGGGCCTTTGCTCACTCCCCTGGGGCCACTGGGGAAACTGAGGTGGACAGCAGGCCTGAGAGAGGCAGCTGCTCCCAGACCTGGCTGCACACACAGATTCCTGCTGCCAGCTGGCCAGAGATCAGGCCTATGGTCATGGCTGCCTTTTGCTATTCTCTCCAATTGGCAAAAAACAGCGCAGCCAGTGAGCCTGGCCAGGCCCCATTTCCTCCCAGAAGGCAAATGATTGCCTGGGCTTGGGAAATACACCTGGCCAGAATTCCCATAGAGGGGGCAGGGAACACAGCTTTTCTGGTCCTCCGGGCGGGGGGGGGGGGAATAACCTGCTAGTACAAATGCTTTCATGTCAAAAATTGTTGGAGGGAGACCAACAGTGAGACCCTAAATGGCTGCTGATTTGCTCAGGCTGTAGCAGTTAATAGCGGTGCTCATGGACACACTGAACTCATGAGGGCTACCATCTAGTGAGCACTCACACGGTGTTCCTTCCCGGACATCCTTAGTAGGAACGACAGTGTTCTTTACATGCAGTGCCTCCTGGCCAAATGTTGGCAGCTCTTGCTAAAAGCTACCTCCTCACTTGAGCTGGTTCCCCTATCACCTAGCAGTCCTGGGGTCGGGGGAGCAGGAAATTAGCTGTGGGCCCTGATAAAGAGCCCTGGGGCTCTGAAGGATGGAAGTTGGTGGGTCACCAGGCAGCTCTTCTGCTCTGTATGTGGCTTCCTGGGCTTCTGGTAGCTCTGACAGTAAAGCCCCCGTGGCCTGGCCCACCTGGGTAATTTACTTAATATGTACCCAACGCTGCATGCCTCCACATCCCTGGGCAATTCTGCCAGCATCTCCTTCCAAATGAAACTCCCTACACCAGGGTCCTTGTCCCTAGGTCAGCTTTTGGGAAATACAGCTGCTATGGTTCAAATGGGACACCCCTTGTGGGCTCATGTGCTTGAATGCTTTGTGTTCAGCTGGTTGTGCTGTGATGGGAGGGTATAGACCTTTCAGGAGGCTAAAGTTCATTGAAGAAGTGAGTCAGGGTTAGTTAGGCCTTGAGGTTGCAGAGCCCAGCCACGCCTCCAGGCAGCTTTCTGCTTCCTGAGTCAGACTCAGTGTGACCAGCCATTCGCACTCCCCATACCCACCCTCCCTTACATTGCTTCTTCCTGTCAGATGAGAGGAACATAGAAAATATGTAATACACCAGCATGAAAGTGCTATCAATCCTTGGGGCACACAAGAGAACCAAGGCTTGGTGGCTGAAAAGGGGCCTGCTGCCTGTGGAGCAAGCTCTTAGGGACTCCTCCCTAAGAATTCCTTTTTTTTTTTTTTTTTTTTTTTTAAGGTTTTTTTGAGACAGAGTTTCTCTGTGTTACAGCCCTGGCTGTCCTAGACTTGCTTTGTAGACCAAGCTGGCCTTGAACTCACAGATATCCGCCTGCCTCTGCCTCCCAAGCGCTGGGATAAGGTGTGCACTACCACGCCTACCCGGCAAGAATTCCATCATAAATTCAGCTGAATTTTGAGGTGCAAAACAACCTTTGGTTCCATCAACAAAAAAAGCCCAGAAGCTTCTCCCCAACTAACAGCAGCTTTTGCCAAGCCATTCCAGGACTTTCCAGGAAGGCTGGTCCCAGACCCACGGGTTAAAAAGACAAGTAGCACACTGGAGGGACCGCTGAGAGTCTATAGACATCAGGGGGTCCCTAGTTTCTGTGGTTTCCTCCTCAGAAAGGTGAGAAGACTTTAGTGGCCTGGAAAGGTGAAACTTCAAAAACATGAATTCCTGTGCCGGACATGACTTTCAGGATCAGTGTAACTGTGGCCAAGAAACAGGTAGAGAAAGTCGCTCTAGGGAGAACTTGTGGGATCTTACCAGAAGAGAGGTGGGGGTGGGGGTAGGGGCTACTGGGCTAAATGGGAAAGAGCCAGCACCACAGGGGAAGGCACTACCCAGTCAGGGCCAAGATGGCCCGGGAGCATGTGTCTAGCCATCTCCAAAACTGATAGTGTCCCTACCCTCCGACATCAGGAACCCAAGCTTTTATGACATGGCACTCCAAAGCATATGAGCGGCTGCCAAGATCTCAGGGCTCTCTCATTGGCACTGAAGTCTGCAGATTTGGACTGAGACCCCATAGCCACCAGCCCCCACCCAGGGGGCTGTTGATAGCCTACCCTGAGATGACTCAGCGTCCAGTCACACGAGCTAATCCCCACAGACACACACAGGCTCTCCTTGTAGCTACCCCATATATCTTGTTCAGTCTGTCTCTCTGAAGAGCCCTGGCTAATACGATGTGCAGTCACATAATCTCCTGGGAGAAGAAAGCAGTCTAGTGCCTGAAGGGACAGGGAGATGTCCTTAGAGCCCAGTTTCAGCTCCTCCCTCTGCCATTCTGCTTTTGAGTTTGGGAAAATCCACTGTCTCTTGGAAGTCTCCTTTCCCATCTGAGTAGTAAGAGTCAGGGATTGGGGGTGGGGGTGGGGGTCAGTTCCTCCATTGCCTGGAGGAACTGACCAAGATGGTGAAAGTGAGGCTCTAGGCAGGTGCCAAGAGTTGACCATCCTCCCTGGCCAGGCTGCTGAGAGTTTGTATGTAACTGGGTTGATCTAAGCTGCTTCCCCCACCCCCACCCCCCACCCCCGGGGATATTTAAATAGACTCAGAATTTCAACACCCAGTCTGATTCCAGATGACTCTACACAGCTGCCTGGGGCCCAATTAACCTTCTGATTATGCTAGGGACTCAGCCCATGAGGCACAAACACCTGCAAAGGGCCTCTGAGCCTTGAGGCCAGGCAGAGCTGCAGGCACAGCCATTAGCCGCTGGATGGAAGCCTGGCAGCCACTCCTCTGCAATAAAAGGACCGAGCTAAGAACAGAGCTTAGAACACTCCTCTACACACGGAAAGGGAAGCTGGGATTCAGGGGTGTTCTCAATGGATGGAGCCCAGACCCCTGGAAAGCCTCAGACTCTTTGTAGGCAGGGGATCTAGACAGAGGCTCCCATCTCCCCTGGGAGCCATTGCCCTTCCTCTCATTTACAGGGTACCAGGAGGTACCTCATGCCAGGCATCTGCAGGCTCCTTCATGCCTTTCCAGTACTGGCAGTGCGGTGGTGGCTGGAGAGGGAAGCCATTATATCTCACCCAGTCTCTACAGGTCGACAGAGACTACCCTTGCCAAGCACCTGCCTTCCCTTGAGTACCCTCTGTGGGTTCAGATATCTCACACACACACACACACACACACACACACACACACACACACACACAAACACACCACACACATACACAGTGGAGCTTCCAGCCTGAGGAACTGACCAAATGCTTAGTTTCCCTAGCCTCTTCCTGGGAAGTGGTCACTAAGAGAACAGCTTAGGGGAGGGAGGGTTGATTGTGCTCTCGGTTTCAGAGGCCCCATATACCCTGGCAGGGAAGGCAAAGTAGAACAGAGCTATGCTAAGCCACGGAGGGCCAAGAAGCAGAAGGGAGCACGCTACAACAGAAAGGTGCCAAGGTTGGGTGTAGTCAGTCCCCAAGGACACACCACACAGGGACCCAAATCTCTCAGGTATTTCTCAGGTCCAATAACAGTCCCTTTATTGCACTGGCCTCGGTTAACTGCTTGCAGATAACGTCAGAACATCAGTTCCCTTCTGAGATCCAGATCCAGGCACCAAACTTGAGCAAACTGCAAAGCGCGAATATATATGTACTTCAGCTGGGTCTCTGCACCATCACCACAATGGCAATCTGTCTCAGCGCCAAGCTGATCAGGGCATGTGACACCTGCTAAGACGCCTTTGACCTTTTGTCACATAACTGACCTATTAGAAGCAGGCCATGCTGTCGCTCATTTTAATGATATTTAGGGCTGACTTCTATTACTCTCTTGTGGATTCAACATGGCTGCTTTTGTTCCAGGCATCTCATCAATGTTCAGGGCAGAAAGAAAGTGGCCAAAGGAAAATGATATGTATCATTTCTAAACTGGAAACACAAAGATGTCTGTGTCTCACTCAGCAGACACTTCCAGACTAGACCTCTCTTCCCCAGATACCCAACAACAGGAGAAATAGGGATAGAGTCCTGTGTACAAGGAAGTACAGAGGGAAGGGGTCTGAAAACCTCTTGAGCATAAGTCCTGGGGCTGTTGGGGTTCACTATGGACATAAAAATCACCAGGGGTAGAGGACTGGAGAGATGGCTCAGTGGTTAAGAGCACTGGTTGCTCCCGCAGAGGAGGTCCAACTTCCAGTACCTACATGGTGGCTCACAACCATGCATAACTTCCCAGGCATGTACATGGCTCATATACATACATGCAGACAAAACACCCATACACATAAGATAAAATAAAAATAAACTTTAAAAAAATTTACCATGGGTACACTTCACAACGGCTGCAAGATAAGAAATGTGTCTGGGGCTGTGAAGAGGGCACAGCAGGTAAAGGCACTTGCCGTGCAAGCCCCGTGACCCCAGTTCACGCCCCCAGGATCCACACCAAAAGCTGGATGCTGTAGAGTACATCTGCAATCACAGAACTCCTATTCAAACCAGAAGGCTAAGACAGGAGAGCTGCCCGGAAGTCCACCCACCAGCTCTGTGTAATATATAACCCATGTAGTTTCAGTAGAAGCAACAGAAGAAACTGTGTCGCAACAAAAGTCAAAGAAAAGGACCAAGTCCAGAAAGTTTTCATTTCTCTGCTGACCTCAGTACTCATACCATGGCCCACATGGGCCCACATTTACACAAACACACACACACACACACAAATAAACAAAAATACAACAAAACAAGACTTACAGCTGAGGGTGGGGCTGGCCTCCTCCTCTTCCGGTTTCTCATGTTTCCAATGCAAATGGGACTCTCACTACTTAAGACAGTAAATGACCCTGCCCTGGCAATACTGTCCTTTCCATTACACTGCTTTAAAAAAAAAAAAAAGCAGTATAAAAAGTTAAACAATCTATGTTGTCTCAGAGCTTAGGCGCAAGCCAGGGCTCACTCCAGTGTCACACACAGAAGTTTGGAGACGGAGGGGTGTGCCAAAAGAAAGTTAAAAAAGAAAAAACTACTGTGAGAAACTGCAAACAAGATCCAAACTAGGATCTCACCCACCTAGCATCCCATCCCCACCTCAAGAATGTGGTGGTGCACACCTTTAATCCCAGCAGTCAGGAGGCAGAGGCAGGTAGAGCTCTGTGAGTTCGAGGCCAGACTGGTCTATAAAGTGAGTCTAGGACAGCAAAAGCTACACAGAGAAACCCTGTCTCGAAAAGGACGAGGAGGAGGAGGAGGCGAAGGAAAAGGAGGAGGAAGAAAAGGAGGGGTGGAGGAGGAGGGGAAGGAGGAGGAGGAGGGGAAGGAGGAATGCTTTAGTGTTTCTTCCACCCCCAGTGTACCTTGCATGTAAGTCAGATCATCCTTATACACACCCCCACATCCTCCTCCCCCCACACCCCCACATCCCTGGTTCTGCATAGATATCTAGCATATATGATGCCTGTCTGACCATCCCATCTCTGCAGAATGATGCTAGGTTAGGCGTTACTTCTTTCTCTCCCTCATTTTCTTGACAATGGACATGTATAGTGTGTAATCCGGTTCTTTTGTTTGTTTTAAACATCAGTCATCCATCAGAAGGAAAATGAGAATGCTACCTTCGCCCAGTACACATTGCCTCTATTTTGCCACTAGCTGCAAAAC
Source organism: Acomys russatus (assembly GCF_903995435.1). NCBI lineage: Eukaryota > Metazoa > Chordata > Mammalia > Rodentia > Muridae > Acomys > Acomys russatus. The sequence goes on from NC_067149.1 coordinate 28,406,629, forward strand.
TCAACAAATACAGCCTCACATGGGCACATGCACCTGCCAATTACTCACTGTTAGATTCAAAAAGCTCGGGGATGTGTGGGCTCCCCGCTCTAGGCTGAGCTTGATGCACAGTGTGGGGAGGGAAGGCTAGCACCACATCGCCTTGGAGGGTTAGCAAACATCTCCAACTTTCCTTACTCAGTTTCAGAAATGGCCAGGCAGCACAGTGACCCCACAAAGTACCTTTTCCCACTTCATCTTAGAGCCTATATGCATTTTGATGGAAATATAATCCATATGTTTGCTTCATTTCCACCTCCTCCTGCACAGTCCTAAGAGCTAGCTGATTGTTGGCCAAAGACCCTTACAGACTTCTTGGAGCTTTTTTTTTTTTAAACAAAAAGAGGAAACTGCCTTGGCTGGCAGCAGGCAGAGCTTGCCTGCCAAAGGTCTGCAGAGAGCCATGTGCAGAAGCCAATGGGCAGAGAAACAGATGAAGGACTAGGGTCAACTTTCTCCAGGAAGGAGGTGAGCAGGCCCTCTCTATGTTCAACATTTATTAAGCACCTGCTATTTACTGACTGCAATTCTATAGGAAGGGGACAGAAAAACGGAGAAGTGACCCCTCCCTGTGTTTAGGGACCTCCTTCCACTTATATGAGTAGCAGCATTTTTTTTTCTATAAAAGATCAGAGAGAAATTTAATTCTCCAAAGGGCTCCTCAGCAATGTCACTGTGGCATGAAAGCTATCAGAGATAACACACTGATGGGGGAGGGTGCCAAGTTCCAACGGAACTTAATCTCTGTAAGTGTGGAAGCTGGCCATGGTTACTCCTGCCTGTCATCAGTATTTCACAAGGCAGAAGAAGCAGGAGGACCATGAGTTTAAGCTAGCCTGGGCTACATAGTGAGGTTATCTTAATCCTTGCAAGGTAGAAACAAGTAACAGCACCAAATGGGACCATGCCCAGCCTCTGTCAACAGCAATTCCCTGTGGCTCTCTCTCTCTCTCATTTAATAAATATGGGCATTTCCAATATGGAGATGAAAGTCCATAAGGGTTTCATGGCAGAAATAGTCTATTTCTCTGATGGACGTGAAGTAAGGAGAGCAAACATCCCAGCCAAGGGTGCCTCTACCCGGTCTTTCCTCAGTAACCTACCCAACAGGCTTCATACAGGGCCTGTGTCTTTACTTCCAGTGTGAACCACATGGCCCCTGCTGCTGGAGTCCCATGGGGCCCAGCAAGATGTGGTCATCTTCACGAAACAGGCAAACGGTAGGTGTACAGGTATCTGAGAGGCACATGGGATGGACACTCACCAGGCTGCCTTAGCACTGCCTGTGATAATGTAGGGATTTCTTAGGCTTCTTCAAATAAGGTGAGGTGAGTCCCCCAGTGACTCGCTCAAGAGGATCTATGCCTAGGAAGGGCATCCCTCTGAACGGGGCTTCAGAGCACTGAACTGTGTGTTTCTAGACAGGTCAGTCCTGCTTTGGGCAGAACTCAGCCCTAGGACCATGTGACTCTTCTAAGACTGGAGAAGGAGATAGCTGAATCCAAGACTCTTCCCATCAGCCTGGCATCAGGAGAGAGGACTTTGGTCCTGACTGGTTCCTGATTAGCTTAACCCTAGCTTTCCATTTCTGGCTTTAAGGGATGCAGTTTGACATCCACACTTAAATCTTTGTGGGAAAATTCATATAATGACATTATGACATCTTGTGGTCACTTAGAGGAACCCATGCTATTCTCATACAGTTTGTGACCTGAAAGAAATAATAATAATAATAATAACAAAACCCATCCAATGACCACCAAAGGAGCCCAGGATGACATCATTCTCTTCCTCGCTGAACACCTAAGTGTGCTTCTACCACTTAGTCTCATAGTTCTCATAGCCTGGCCCTGGACCAGCAGGACTAGAAGCCCCAGGACCCACATGACTCTTTAGCCTCATGGAGCAGAAGTTGTACTTTCAGGAGTGCATAGTACAGGGCCTGGTGGAAGAGTTTGAGGGGGTGTTCCTGTGTTCCACCCCATCATGAGTTGGTATCTAATTTGCTTCTGTTCTCATTCCTAGATAAAATGCAAGCTAGAGAGGGGAGCCAAGAGGATGTTATTTGAAAAACAACCATAGTGGATCCGACAAATTCCAAGGGTCCCTGGACCAAGCTAGTCATTTTACTTGGCATTGGCCCTCGTGTTTATGGGTACAGTTGCTGGATACCATGCTAAGCGCCAAATACACACTCTCATGTCACTCCCACGTGCATTCAGGTAGGAAGGGCTCCCAACACTCCTGCTGCAGAGGATGAGGCTAAAGCTTACAGGGAAGCTGCCTCCCAGCTACCCCTGTAGACAGTGGACTCTGCTCAGGCCTCAGACCGCATTAGCATCAGGGTGAAGGCATGCAGACTTCTCTGACAGTAAGACAGCAAGCAGGGGAGGGAGTTCCAGCCAATAGGAAAGAGTGTAGACTAGGAGAAAAATGCACGGAAAAGAGACAAAGTCTAGGTCTTGGTTTCTCTTCTCTGGCAGGCAAGTGCTTACAAAAAGACAGTCAATAAAAAGCTAAGATTATGCTGGGCACAGTGGCATACGCCTTTAATTCCTGCACTCTTGAGACAGAGGCAGGCAGATCTCTAAGTTTGAGGGCAGCCTGTTCTACAGAGCGAGTTCCAGGACAGTCAAGGCTACACAAGTCTCAGAAACATAAAGGGGGAAAAAGGCTAAGATTATGCACTGTGGAGTCTTGGAAAATTCTCACTAGGAGGTAAGCCTGGATATGATGATGGAATAGGAGGTAGGCTAGAAGCTAGTGTAAGCATGGCTCTCTGCTTGCCAACCTCCTCCCCAGGCCCATTAAGAATGCTGATTTAGAAAATGCCAGATGCATCTAAAGGCAGGCAGAAAGAGCTGTGTGGAAACCCAGAGTGATGTCCACGGAGAGTCAGATTCCAAGTCATTTCTCCAACCCCGGTCCACAATACCCACTGTCTAGCTCAACAGCACCCAGCCACTACCCCACCCACCCACCCCCACACACAGCAGATCATCTGAGAAAGGGTGAACTAAAAGCAAAAGCCTATAGAATTTGCTGCATGGGGGGAGGGGTGCCTTAGAAAAAAATACCAGTTCATGGGGCCATTTATTTATTTATTCATTCATTCATTCATTCATTCATTCCTAGGACTTACTTATTTATAAACCTAGGACTTCATGCATGCTCGGCCAGCACCCTCCCAACTGAACTATGCAGCCCTAGGCCCACAACTTTCTCTAAACAGAACTCTTCCTCTTCAGAGTAGCCCTGTTGGGTACTTCACTGTCGTAACAAAGGGCTGAATGGGCTTCCTGGCTACCTACTACAAAGGAACACACTAGGCAGCACAGGACTCACTTTCTGGTTTCAGAAGAACTCATACCACAGCAACAAGAAACCGCTTCCTGGGAAAGTGAGTCACCTTCCAGGGGACGCAGACACCGTCTCTGCTGTCCCCTCTATCTTCTCAAGGCCCAACAGGATGCAAAGAGAAGAACACCACCTTAGGTAACCAGCTACCCAGACCCAGCCAGGCCTAGATGCCCAGTGCCCTGCCTGCTCACGGGACACTAGCCACACGTCCTTCGCCATCTTGAAGCCCATTGTCTAGAAACTTCTGCAGCCAGAACCCCCTGATTCAATCTACTTACAAGCTGGATGCTTGCTCATGCCTCTACCTCATGCAAGGGTTAACATTCCAGCTTCCCTGGAGATGCGAATGTAATGGGGCTGCTTCCAAGATGGCACCCAGAAATCCTTAGTGTGGGTGCATTTGGAAACACTGAAGGTTGACTTAGGGAGACGTTTCTCTTCTTGTTCAGGGCATTTGAAGGCATAGGGGTCATTTTGGAGCCCTGTTCACTGTGGAACCTGAGGTGGGACCCTGTCAGAGCCTTTCCTATGAGAAGTATGTTGGCTCCTCTGGGCCAGGCAGAGATGTTCTCTGTGGACCTTGGGACAGGGACATGAAGTGATGCTCATTATAGTAGATTCGGAGCTTAGTTGCCCTCACATTTCTAGTACACGGAGAAATTCAACCCCAAGTTATTGAAAGGACGAGTTCTGGAACAAGGTTCTGAGGTGTCTGATAAGGCCTCTCAGGAGCACAAGAGGGGGAGGGGAGGTCTCGTGCCTCCAAGTGTGGACCTGGGGCCTGTTACTTGAGCACCATTTGGGGGCTTCTAAAGAACTCATTAAGCTGGGCAGAGTGGCACTCCCCTGAAATACCAGCTACTCTACCATGTAGTGTATGTGTGTGTGTGTGTGTGTGTGTGTGTGTGTGTGTGTGTACAGTGTGTGCATACATGTGTGTATGTTTTTATCTACTGTGTATGTGTGTGTAATATTGAGTAATACTGAAGTGACAGTGTGACAAGTTTGAGGCCAGCCTGGCCTTACAGAGTCCACCTCAAAAAAAGTTCGGAAGGGCTGAGGTGTAGGTCACAGGGAGAGCAAGCTCTTGCCTAGGAGGCCTTGGGTTTTGTTGCTAACACTGAACAACAGCAAAATATCACACCAGACGTTACCCTAGAATTTCAGTTGCCCCGATTCAAGGCAAGATCCTGGCATAAATATGTTTAAGATTGTCCCTGATTTACCCTAATCCATTGTCAGGATTAGAAGCCAGAGGCGCAAAGCTATAGGGATCTGCCTCACTATGTGATAAGAGGGAAATAAACGTGCAGAGCAGAGAACACACAAACACTCCATACACATACATACACCCATCAGAAATACATATACACACATATGCACACACAAATGCTACACATGTACACAGTACATAAACACACATATACACATATGCACATGCACTATATACATATATACATGCAAACACTACACATATACACACTACACACACTTATACACTATACACTCAAATATTACACACACATACACACTAAATAAAAACATACAAACATGTATGCACACACTGTACACACATCTATATACACTACATGGTATACATACAACATACACAAATCTTACACACATATACACCCTATAAATACAAATACACACACACACACACACACACACATTCCTCAGAAGTTCAGGCCCTTTTACACTTCCTTTTCTGCAAGGGTCACTCAGCAGGAATCTGTCTCCCAGCTGCCTCCAGAAACAGCAACTCAAAGGTGACCAAGGTCCCTGAGGATTGAGCAACATTCCCAGGTGAGCTCTTGCTCCAGTGGTATTGCCTTCTAGGTCTTAGAGGTAGAAGTGCAAAATCTGAAAAGAGGAAGATGAGTCTAGCCCGTACATACAGTCTGGTGGTTCAATCAAGACACATCAGGGGTGTGTGTGTGTGTGTGTGTGTGTGTGTGTGTGTGTGTGTGTGTGTGTGGATGTGTGTGTCGACCTGAAGACAGCTTGTGGGATTCAGCTCTCCCCTACCAAGTGATTCCTGGGGATAGAATTCTGGTTATCAGGCTTGGAGGAGAGCATTTTTACATGCAAAGCCATCTCAGTGACCTAGGAACAATCAACCTGGGGCCTAGAGAGATCACTGGTTGCTCTTGCAGAAGACCAGGGCTGGATTCCCAGCACTCTTATGGTGACTCACAACCATCTGTAAGCCCAGTTCCAGGGCATGGGCGCAGTGCACACACATCACTTAAGTAAAATAAATCTAAAAACATTTTTAAAAAGAAACAAAACTTTTACAGAGTACCCTACACACACGCACGCGCGCGCGCGCACACGCGTGTGCACACACATACGCGCACCATTGTGTTGTTAGACGCATTGTTTTCACCATAAAACAGAATTGATGGATATTGTTTTGAGGCCCCTTTTCACTCGTGAAGAAACTGAGGTTCAGAGTGACCCAGTGGAGGCCAGCTTTTAAGTGGTAGAGCTGAGACAACTCCTGGCGTACCCAAAGGCTAAGCTCTATGGTCTAGCCCAGAGCAAGAAGGGGAGGGGGGAGGGGATTTCTGTGGAGGCCAAGTTCAGGAAAAGCTCCCTGAGGGACGATGCCTGTGAACTGGGTAAAGAAAAAGCCGTAAGAGTAGGTGTGTCAATAGCAGATATCCCAGCTGATTTCAGACTCTAGAGAAAAAAGTGGGCTTGCCAGCTCCTGGCGGGAAGAGAAGGAAGCCCTGGAGAAATGACTAAGTTAAGATTGTGGGAGGGACTCACTTCCGGTCCATTGCTGAATGGATCCTCTGACCCTGCAGAGTAGAAGGGGAGACATGCAGCAAAGGAAACAGGGCTAAAAGGCTGGGCGTGGCATAAGCCTACATGTTCCGACTCCCAGAGGTCCATCTGGTCTGTCAATGTGCCCAAGGTCACTCAGCTGGGAGAAGCCGGGCCAAGACCGGGAACCCAACTTGGCTTCACAGCACGCCTGTCTTACTTGTTGAGGAAATGGGACTTCCTGTGAGGCCTGGTAGATAAAACACACTTTTCTCTGCTTCTTCCTGAAAACTGCTGGCACGAGCACAAAGGACTGGAAAACAAAGTCATAAATAAGTCTGCCACGAGCAAGGGAGGAGGAAGAGGAGGAGGAAAATGCATGCACAACTCAGAGTACGCATGGATACTTGCAGAGATGTGTCTACAGGCTCCCAGGAAAAGCCCGCTGAGAAAGGATGAACAAGAGAACTGCGGAAGCCATACTTAGCCTAAGGGAAGAGACAACAGAAGCAAAGTGAACTGTGTCTCCAGACAGCCAAAGGCATCAAGAGTCAGAAGTGCAGGCAGCGCTGGAGCAGGCTGGGTAGGGCCAAGAAGAGCATTGGCTTACAAATTCTCTAAATAAGAATCTAGTGGCTGCCAAGCATAGTGGTGAACACCTTTAGTCCTAGTAGTCAGGAGGCAGAGGCAGGTAGGTGGAGGCCAGCCTGGCCTGCATAGTGAGCTCCAGGCCAGCCAGGACTACACAGTAAGACTCTCTTCCCTGCCTTAAAACAAAACAAAACACCTCTAGTGACAGGAGAAATGGCTCAGTTAGGAAAGTGCTTGCCCTGCATACATGAGGATCTGCGTTCAGTCCCCAGAAGCCACTTTTGAAAAAGCAAGCTGGAAAAAAAAAAAGAAAGAAAGAAAGAAAGAAAAAGAAAAAGCAAGCTGAGAGCTCTAAGATAGGCTTGTAAGACAGCATGGAGGACATGGAAGGAGGATGATCCCTGGGGCTGGATGGCCAACCAACCTAGCATATTTGATGAGTGTCCATATCAATGAGAAAACCTGTCTGGACAAACAGAGTAGGGCCGGTAAGAGATGGTCAACTGGTAAAGGCACCTGCTTCCAAGTCTGATGACCTAAGTTCAATCCTCAGGACCCACCCCAGTGGAAGAAGAGACCAGACTCCTACAGATTGCTCTCTGGAAATGCACACACCATGACATGTGCATGCCCAAACCCCCATCACATACAATTAAATTTGTGTTTGTTTGTTTGTTTGTTTTGTTTTGTTTTTCGAGACAGGGTTTCTCTGTGCAGCCATGGCTCTCCTGGACTCCCTTTGTAGACCAGGCTGGCCTCAAACTCATATCGATTCACCTGCCTCTGCCTCTCCAGTGCCAGGATTAAAGGCGTGCGCTAGCACACCCAGCTTATACAATTAAATTTTTAAAAATGCTTTTTTTTAAAGCGTGGGTAGCTTCTGAGACAGGACACTTGAGGTTGTCCTGTGGTTCCCACACATAAACACACATGTGCATCTTCATTCGTATACACAGAGACTCTAGATCCATAGGGCCTTCCCACCTTGCTCCCTCCAGAGATTTAGCCTGTAGCAAAGCACAGACGAAGACGATCTGGATTGGGGGCCTAGGGACATAGAGAAGGTTAAGCCTCACTCAGCTAAGTCCAAAATGGGAGGAGGAGTGTGTTAGGTGAGACACAGCATACTACATGATGAGGGGCAGCCCCAGAGCAGGCTTGTTTCCAGGGTGACCTCTGGTCCCCGTATACATGAGATAGATAGATTTCAGTACAAAAACCAGAAGCATTCTGGGAAACCAGGATGAGGAAACACCCCTCATACATCCTCTGAGACCTAAAGATTCTTTTCTAGAAAAAGCTACCAAGACATGCAAAGAATTCTTGTAGAGTGGGAAGGAAAGAACAGCCCTAAAGATGACAGAGTGTCCATCTGACAACCAGAAAGCTTGTCACTGTGTCCTACCCACATATAGGACACAGAAGCTCCATCACAGGACAAACTCAGTGGCTAGGATTCAGGGCTGTCTGACCACAGAGGGCATGAGAGGCGGGAAGTTGTGGTCAAGCATCTGAAGTCAGCATCACTTGGGTAAGACACCCTAGGGATGCCCAGAAACACCCAGGGGAGGCTTCTGGATGTGTGCGTCACTGCCTGAGCACTAGGTGACAAGACTGCCAGGAAACAAGGCTGGGGGAGAGAGGACATATCTGGCACCCTGCCCAGAGGAGCTGGTGTTTGGAAACAACCCAAACACCCATCAAGATGAGAGTGACGAGCAGATGGTACCTATCCATACAGCAGAATAAAGAAGCAAAGCACTGATTCAGTCAGGGTGGAGGTACACAATATTCTTTGGGGATGAAGATGTAGCTCACGATGGTAGAGCATCTAAGTGTACAACGTGCTGGGTTTCATCCTCAGCAACAGACAGACAGACACACACACACACACACATACACATACACACACACACATGCACGCACAGAGAGAGAGAGAGATGAAAGAAGGAAACAAACACAAAAAGTCACATAGTGTATGACTTCTTTTTTATGAAATATCCAGAATTGATAAATCTTCAAAGCCAAAAAAGCAGATTAGCAGGTCCCAGAGTCTGCAGACAGTGGGGAACAGGTAGGTAACTGCTTAAAAGGATTTTTAGGGGTTGTTTGATTTTAGGGGCTGTTACAGTTGGATATGAAATACCCCCCCCACCCCCGACAGGTTAGTATGCAGTAAAAATTTGAGAGGCTGTAGACTTCTTGGGATGTAGGCTATAGGGTGATAGTCATCTCTACAACAGTACAACCTCTGTGCTCCCTGACCTGCAGGGGCGTGAACAAATGTCCAGCAAGCTTCTACTGCCACACAGCAGAGCTGCCATGCATTCCTCCTCACCGTGACTGGCTGTTCCCTCCGAGAGCAGAAGCCAAAGTACACCTCCACTCCCCTAGGTCACTTCTGTCAGGTATTTTTGGGAAGCATGGCTTGATGCAAGGCTTGTGGAAATGTTCCAGAGCCAGATGGATCCAGAGCCAGATGGAGGTGAAGGGTTCACAGCAGAAATCAGTGAGCAGTACGCTTTTCTAAATGGTTAATTAGGGGCACTTGAGATGGCCAACAGGCAATGATGCTTGATCCCTAGAGCCACATAGAGGTAGAAGGAGAGAAATGACTCCATAAAGTTATCCACTGCCTCCCACAAGCCATAGCACTCACACATATCTCTCTCTCTCTCTCTCTCTCTCTCTCTCTCTCTCTCTCTCTCTCTCTCTCTCTCTCTCTCTCTCTCACACACACACACACACACACACACACATTAATATTGTGTTATAATAAATAATAATCATCATTAATCATCATCATTATTATTTTTAGAAGGTTAATTATACCCAGGAATACTGAGGTTAGCCTGGGCTACACAGTGAGACTCTGTCTCCGTGTGTGTATAGGAGGTTTATCAATTTTGTAACGTTAACAAAACTTAATTTTAAAAAGCTAATCAAAGGAGACCAGAGAACCAATACAGCAGCCTGCCTCAGCCAAGCAGCCCACGAAAATATGAACAACTGTAGCTCTGAAGCTCACATACTCTCACCTACTCTCCACAGGCCCTGTTCTCAAGAAGCCTCAGAGAGGAGTGGGGCAGAAGACAGGCTGGCTCCATGAAGGCTGTGTCTGGACTGAGCCCAGAGACACCCCTCCCCAGAGCCGCTAGGGAGTAGCTCTTTGTCTTATTGCTAAGGGAGTCCCAGTGGCAATAAGATAAAGTTGAAAATAGATGAATCAGACCCCAGATTAATGAGGGAAACAGGACACAGTGAACTAGAAACTGATTTCCTCTTTCTCATTTCTACCCTAAGCAGTCACCAGAGTCCCAGACACCACCCTACAAGTCCTCAGTGGGCTCTGTGGTCCTCTGGCATGTGTAACGTTCCACAGGTTTCCGGAATGTTCTCATGAGAAATTGCCAATAATCGGACGCCATAGACTATGCTTTGTTTAACTGTGCTTAGATTTGTTTAAGAAACAAAATTAGGAAGGAAAGGCACACTTTTTTCCCCCTCATTAAAGCTTGTGGGAATTGTTGGTATTCCAGCCTGGTCTCCAGAGACCTGTTTCTGCTCTGAAGAAGTGTAAACACAGAACAGTCCAGCCAGCCACAGACAGACAGCCCAGAAGCCTGTCACAGCCTCCACCCAGGAATGCACAGACCCCAGCAGGCCTGCCTACTCCATAAGCTGCCCAGGAAACTGCCCACAGTTCCTGGGCTGTGGGGCAACCTGGTTTTCTTCCCTGAGACCAAGGAATTCTACATTTGAGGTCACAAAACAAAAGGCAGGTTGATCCACAGAGCTTCTTTGACTGGTGGAGAAATTAGGGACCCTGACTGCATATCCTTAGAATTTGCCTTTGAAACCACTAAGGGGGTCCCCATAGCACTGTCTGGTAACTGTCTATCTGCCGCCCCCCGACACACACATACATACATGTAATTTTCCAAAAGTAGGGAGATGATTCAGTGTGTAAAAGTGATTGCTAGGCCGGGCATGGTGGAGCATGCCTTTAATCCCAGCACTCTTGGGAGGCAGAGGCAGGCAAATTGCTGGGTGTTCAAGAGCAATCTGGTCAACAAAGCGAGTCTAGGACAGCCAAGACTACACAGAGAAACCCTGTCTTGGGAAAAAAATTGCTGTGCAAGTGTGAGAACACAAGTTTGAGTCCCTAGTTCGAATCCACATAAAATGTAGGCATCCAGCTCAAGCTATTGTGAAATCCCAGCATTCCTACAGGCAGAGAGGAAAAGGAAACAGGAGACTCCTCAGAAGTGCAAAGGTCAACTAGCCTGAGGTTCCCAGCAGAAAATTAAGGAAAGCCTGTATCAAACAAGGTTGAGGGGAAGGACCAATACTCAAGTCATCCTGTGACCTCCACATATGCACAATAGTGTATATACCCATAGTCACACACATGAATGTGCATGTACACACACATACACACATACACACACATACATACAACATACACACACAGCATACACCTACACACACAACACACACACACAACACACACACACATACACACAAAGTTCCTTTGGTTTTGTTGTTTTGTTTCTGCTTTTTGAGACCGTGTCTGGCTATATATTCTGGGCTGGCTTGGAACTCACTTTTATAGGCCAGACTACCATCAAACTTGCAGAACCCCGCTCCCCCTGCCTCTGCCTTCTAAGTGCTGGGATTGGAGAGATTTCTTCAGTCCACCAATATAAGAGCAAGTAGGGTGGGGTAGCCAGTGTGAAGGGCTCAGAGCAAAGTATAAGACATAGTGACAGGCAAAATAAATGCTAGAGAACAGTCTTGGAGCTAGACACCGTGGTGGCAAACTCATATTCTTGGAAGGCATCGTTTATATCAGACAGAAATCATTTGCAGATGATGGGACCAAATTATCTGCACGTTATCAATCTTCCAAAAATTAGCACTGCATGTTCCCGAGCCCAGGCCCATACACCAAGTAAACAGTAAATCAGATCACAGTGTGGGGTCAGCAGGCATGTGCGGCAGAGGAGCAGTCAATCATTTTCAGCTTCCTGGGCCATATGGTCCCTGTTGCCCCCATTCAGCTCAGTAGCAGATGCACCAGTCGCCACGCACACGAACGGGTATGGCTGTGTTCCAACAGAATGCTATTGACAGAACATCCGCATGCAGCCCTTGCCCAAAGCTTTGATGCCATCAAGCAGGACACTTGCAGGATGCTAGGGTAGCATCCAAAAGATGTGAGGTCATCCTCTGACTGTTTCCAAGTTTTTCTTCATATACAAATATGGAAACCGATACTCCTGCCCCATCCCACCCCCACCCTCCATTCTAAGGGAAGTGGGCTGAGCAAAGACTCCAGATTCCACAGAAACAGCTCCTCCCACCCTGTCACTTCCTTCCTAGCATCTCTAAAATGAAGAATCTTTGCTTTCTTGCCCCAGAGAAGATACACACTCCAGCAATCATTGGCCCTCCAGCAGACTAGTGAGCTGTCCCTCTTGATACCAGCAACCATGTGATCAGAACCAGGAGAGTGTGGGGCAGGCCCAAGGGGGAAAGGAAGGCTGCTATGTGGCCTGAGGATGTTTCCTTTCATTCCATGGGGATGAAAGACTTCATTCTTTTTCTCTCTTAGATACAATGATTTTCTCCCCAATCCCAACATAGCCATCTCTCAGGGCATCACAGCCATGCCAAGAGCGACGTAAATGAATGCCACCCCTACATGCAGCCCTGGCCCTTTAAGCAAGCTGTTGACTGTCTCTGGGGCTTGTGGCTGCTTTGAAAAGGCACCTACAGCCAAGTTCAGTGGTGGCACACGCCTTTAATCCCAGCAATTGGGAGGCAGAGGCAGGCGGATCACTGTGAGTTTGAGGCAAAGCCTTTCCCCTGCCTTGGTTCCCTTCACCCTCCCTCTAAGGCTTCCCTGAGCCTAAGGGGAAAGGTAAAGGGTAGATAAGAGACAGGAAGGGGAAAGAGCAGGGAGGGAAGAAAGGAAAGTAGGTGAGGAGAGGGAGGGGGCGGGGTCCTGAAGCAGGGGTCAGCCCTGCAGCCTGTAGGCTCAGAAAGGGAGGGGACTCTTCATGTTCTTCAAACTCTTCTGTCCCTCTGCAAGCTGAAGCAGGCGATGTGATTTTAAAAGCTCCTAGTTAGTTCTCAGTGAGTGCTGTCCATCATGCCGCCAGGGTGGGACAAAAGGGCATGGGGTGAGGGGTGGGGGGGAAGACGTGGAGATAGGACAGGAGGGGAGGGAGAGAAGTTGGGGGAAATGAGGGAGGACGTCATGGCTGAAGAGGAAGAGCTACATCTGAATTCAGCTGGAACCTAGAGTCTCCGGCTCTTCTCTGCGTTTCCTACCGGCCTGCTGCCCCGGCCCAGAGCACCCTGAACTTGCAAGAAGAGTCTGTGAGAGATGGGCAGCGGGGTTATTTAGAAAAGTGTTCCCCGCCGGACACACCATGCATTCACTGCGCATCTCTGCCATCCGGAGCCAGAGCTTTCCCTCATTTTGAAGGTGCACCCCTCAGCCTGAACCGCAGGCAGATGCTACATTTCTAGTGCCCCAGGCAGTGAACAGTACAGCCAGCTCACACCCAGCTGCACAAGCCTCGGGCAGCACCAATCTAGCCAAGGCCACTTGGCCAGGAGCTGGTGGAGCTGGGGCTCCCGTCTGGCTCTCACCAGACACTGCAAAACCTCTCTTCCGCCAGGGGGACGCAGCCATCTGCTTTCCCTTCTGCCCTTGTAGAACCTCAAACACTGGCCACTGGCCACGCACACAATCTCCCAGCTCCAAGATCACAGGGCAGCAGCCCAGGCAGCCGCACGTGGCCATGGGCTCCCTTCCGGCCCATCAACAGGGAAGTGAAACAGACAACTTCGGTTGTACCCTCTGGAGGAAGGGCAGCTTAACCCTGCTCCTCCCTTCCTGCCCACAGCAGGAGGCTAAAGAGAAACCAGCTAGGCAGGGCCTGGACTACAGGCAGAGAAGGGGGCAGCTGGGGCCCTCAATCTAAGGAAACATTCTCTCTGGAAGCTGCAAGAGAGCAGCATGCTGCATCTGTCCCAGAGATACCGCTCAGCTCCTCCTATTCCTGACCTTGCATCTTAGACAGTGAAACATCCTAGAAGGAACCTCAAGAGGCATGTGTTAGCAGGGTACCAGCTGTGTGGCTTCCCACTGAACAGGACCAGCGCGGAGTGGGCCAGCAGCATGCAGGGTACAAGGAAGGCTGCACTGCCAGGGGTGGGGGTGGGTGGGGGATGTAAGGTCCCTACGTGTATTCCCTGCACACACATACCCCTTCCCAAGCTGCAACTGAACCACCTTTCCCAAATATGATGCTTAACCATTGTTCTCAGAGTGACTCGTGGTAATAAGATGCTGGAAGGGCATCCATCCCTGGTGGTCGGTCCTGCCCCCATGAGGCCCCTCCTTCCTCTGTGACCAGCTACCTTGGTTCTAGCTCTGGGGGAGGTTTTGCTTGCAGCATATGGTGTTTGCCTGGAGTACCCATCTCCCACATTAGATGTCACCTCCTCAGGGACACCTGTCCCAACCCTGTGGCAAGTCAGCTCCCATCTGCCCTGAGCCCCCTGTGGATTCCCTCCTCCCATAGCTCTTCTCACAGATATCATCTTTCCTCAGCTCAGCTGTCAACCTTCACTGTCGCCCCTGGAGACTTTGTCACAAGAGCCATCGAGAAGGTCACATTCTGCCTGCAGTCCCCTAAGCCCAGCACCAGAGTCTGCCTTGCAGTGAGGATCAGCAACTACGCGGTAAATGAGCGACTGAAAGAGATCCCACGGGCTGGAGAGATGGCTCAGAGGTTAAGAGCTTCTCTTTCAAAGGTCCTGAGTTCAATTCCCAGCAACCACATGGTGGCTCACAACCATCTATAATGAGATCTGGCGTGCAGGCATATATGCAGGCAGAACACTGTATACATAATAAATAAGTAAATCTTAAAAAAGACATTAAAAAAGAGAGAGAGAGAGAGATCCCAGGACAGCATGGGTACCTGAGAAGTGACACGCCAAACACAGCAGACAGCAAATGTCAAAGCTGAGCTTCCAAAGATGGATCCTGGTGCAGGCCGTGCCCTCTGACCTCGAGGTCTGCCTCTCAATATGCTGGCTCTGAGAAAAATCAAAGGAATGTCACAGCTTGCCATGACCTTCCTCTATTTCAAGTGGACAGCTCATTAATTACCTCCCTGATATAGGCAAGTCACACAGGCACTCTGAGCCTTGGCCCCACCACATGCAACCTGGAAGCATCCGTAGGTCTGCCCCTCTTGCAATCTTAAAAGATTATCTTGGGGGCTAGAGAGATGGCTCAGTGGTTAAGAGCACTGCCTGCTCTTCCAAAGGTCTTGAGTTCAATTCCCAGCAACCACATGGTGGCTCACAACCATCTGTAATGTGATCTGGCCTACAGGTATGTGTACATGCAGAAAGAACACTCAATACATAACAATAATAAATAAATATTTTAAAAAAATAAAAAATAAAAGATTATCTTGAGCTCAGGAGTGAAGTACAAGGAACTGTGTAATTGATTAAAGGTCTTGGCCATCTTTCCACTGAGAAGTGAGTCTATTTTATTCTTTCCTTGCTGTGCCTGTGGCTCTGTTAACTCACATGACATAGAAGACATGGTGAAAGGGGGGCTCCAGGCTCACCTTTCAGGGAGGACAGCTTCCACTCCCTGTCTCCCAAAACTTAGTGTCCACTCTGTGAGGAAGCCCAAGAGCCTTAAGAAGGATCCAGGTGGCGGAGAGCAGAGAGGGGAGAGCATAGCCAGTGCTGAGCCCGCAGATGGCAGCCATCACCAGATGGTCTGCTTGGGTGCCAGCTGTCCCAGGACGCACTTCTGTCCCCACTCTATACCCCTCAAGCCTGCAGGTTAGAACACTGAGAGTGAATTGAAAGCAATACATTTTAAGTCAATCAATTCTTGGGAGGGGAAGAAAGGAAAGGAGGCAGTGCAGCAACTAACATTTTTCAGACTCATAAAGTTTTGTTTGTTTGGGTCCAGATCTCCTTAGGAAGCCCAGGATGGCCTTGAACTTACAATTCTCTTAGCTTCCTGAGTGCTGGGAGTACAGACATGTGGCTCTACTCCCTACTTCTTAATATTTATTTCCAACTCAAGGCATTAGTGCTGGGGCCAGGCATGGAGGCGCATGCCTTTAATCCCAGCACTCAGGAGGCAGAGGCAGGTGAATCGCTGTGAGTTCAAGGCCAGCCTGGCCTACAAAGCAAGTCCAGGACAGCCAAGGCTACACAGAGAGACCCTGCCTTGAAAAAACAAAAAACAAAAAACCAAGGCATTAGTGCTCTCCATCAGGTGTTCTAGAAATAAGGTGTGTGTTGAGGGGGCGGTAATAAATACTCCATGCATTCTATCTATTATGTTCCATTAGAGAACCCTAACATACAGTGTGTGTGTGCATATGTGTCATATAAGTTGCCGTGTAAAGAAAGAAAAGCATGATTCATCTCAAAACCATTTTTAATCACATGAGGTGGCTGTCCAGAGTGGGACAGTTATGCCTGGAAAGTTATATTGAGGACACCTTGGAAATACATGCATGGAATCGGCAATGGAAGTAGTGCTGTAATCAACAAGTGATGTCTGCTAGGGAACGGAAAGGAGGGCAACTCTCTCTTTATGGAGAGTGAGCAAATGCTTTATCCCAAGCTGGAACTCTGAGGAATAAACACAGACATTGGGACCATTGTGTAAACAATGGGGCTGTCCTCAGATGAGACACCCTGGTCATCT
Source organism: Acomys russatus (assembly GCF_903995435.1). Lineage (NCBI taxonomy): Eukaryota > Metazoa > Chordata > Mammalia > Rodentia > Muridae > Acomys > Acomys russatus. The sequence continues at coordinate 28,423,163 of NC_067149.1, forward strand.
CACTTCCAAGCCACAAATGGAGTTCCCTCTGATATGGAGCTTAGAGGTAACCAAAATACGGGCTATCGGAACCCGCAAACCCCTGAGACCTCGAACATTAATTTTTCTTTTAAGTACTCTGTTGCAGCATGTGGTTAGGCATGAAGAATTGTTCTAAAGAACACATTAAAAATTAATTAAAAGACTTGCCTCTAATATTTAATCTTTACCACCATGTACTCTGAGTGATGTATTCCCAGGTAGTGTGTCAGGTCCTTAGTAATTAAAAGAGAATGAGGGTGTGACTCAGCCCCTGGCTGAAACCTAGTCAGGGAACAGAATCAACTCTGAACCCAACCAGCCTACCCACCCGGAAGAGTCCCATCCAGGTAGGAGGGCAGGTGCAGTATAAGCCAAGGATAGCTTGGAGGAATTGGAGCTAGGACCAGCTCTGTTCAGTCATCCTTCCCTCTTCCCTCCAAGGATGGAGGTTGGGGAGGCAGCTGTGAGTTGTGGAAGGCTTCTCCAGGATCTGTCATGGACTGAGAGATTCCAGAATGTCTCACCCTAGGCACATGTTTCTTCATGTGATAGTTGAGAAATTGAGGCCCGAGTTACAAACCAATGGGAGATTTAACATGGGTCTTCCTGTAAACTGCTTATGAACAACACACTTGGCCATACACTCCCTGCTTGACCCCTCAGACATGATTCTGTGGGGTCAATTCCACTGTGAGGCCTTGACACATGCTCTACACAGTGTTTGGATCCCAACAATAACATCTGATCTGTACTAATGGGAGAAAGTACTTGGGCACAATGTCTGGCAAACAGTAAACGCTCAACACATGTTAGTTTGGTATTTCTTTTTCTGGATCCTCTGCACACTGGGAGGACTTTGCTAGGGTGTTAGAACCAGGCCTCCTCTTCAGTGTGCTCTCTGTACTGTCATCCTCTGGGGGAGCTCACACCATACAAAAGTATCAGTTACTGCCTGTTGGGAATGCACTGTGCTGGGGAAGAGTCCTAACCAGAGACTGCTTTGGTATGGTCTGTAGGAAGAGAAATGTGGAGAAAATTGTCTCTTCCTAGCTTCCCTGCTCCTATATTCCATCATATAATGCACTGAGTTGAGGACCTAGGCATGGCTTTCTTTTATCTGGAGATGTCCATCATTAGGAAAGAGGAGAAAGACAGAGGACAGTTTTCATCAGGACACTTTTTACATGAAATACAGTTGCATGGGTTGGGAATATGGATCAGTTGGTAAATGTTGGCCTAGCACACCCAAATGCCCCAGGTGCCATGCCCAACCCTGCATGCACGCTGTGGAATGGCGGCTTGTGCCTGTCATCCTAGAATGCAGGATACAGAGGCAGGAGGACCAGATGTTCAAGGTCATACTCAGACAATCTGAAAGGCATAGGCCTTGTCTCAAAAAACTAGAGCAGCAGCTGTCCGCCACCACCGCCACGGGGACATCGAAGGCTTTATGTGTCTAAAGGAAGGTGAAACCCTTAGCTTTGGGGTCAGTTGTCCAGAGCTGGCCTCAGGTGCCCACAGAATGTGGCTGCAGGAGTGGCCAGCTGCGTGGTGAATGCTCAATGATCAGTGCTGATTGCTAAGACCCATACGTCACCGGAGCCCTCCTCGGACAAGGCTTGCAAGCCAACAGCAGACATTCAGGCTTGCTTAAGCAGAAAAGAATGTGGGGGATTCAGCTTGCTCACTTGCAGAGCCCCTAAAGGAATATGTCAGGAATCAGCTCACTCACAGAACCCCTGAAGGGATATGTGGGTCGCTAAGAAGCAACATAGGCAGCCACACGTGGCAGAGATGGCAGGAGTTGTCACTGTTCCCTGTCATCTTCTGGAATGCCCAGAGCCCAAATGAAGAGCTCAGCTATGCCTCCTACAAGGAGAGAATTCAGGAGCTACAGAGATGTACAGACAACCAACATGATTGAAGTTTGAAGGGAGGATTGCCACATGGTATCTCATCCTTTAGCCTGGTGATGGCTGCCCAGGTGACTTGAGTCTGCTCCACGCAATTCATGTCTTGGTTTAGACACTAAGCCCAGCTAGAGCATGACATCAGGCCCCACCCCACAATCTCACCCACTCACCCACACTACTGCTCCATCCCTCTGTCTGCCATGCCAGCTCAAAATGGACTGAAGGACTCCCAAGGAAGAATGGCCTACCCCACCCAAACTCCCCTCACCACTGCCCTTGTCTGTGTTCTGTGGTGTCTTATAAGAGTCCAGGCTCCCACTAGGAACCCTACCTCAGGTGCATAGCGCCCCACTCCCATCCCCAAGCAGGACAGTGCAGCCTTCTCTATCATTTTGTGGGGAGTGGTTATTCCACATTGGCAACCCTCCCAAGGCTTATGCCCAAGAATCTTCACTAGCAACCTTCTCTCCTGTTCCTATTGTCCTATTGTCATCTTTCCCCTTCTCCCAAGATATCAAAGGGGTAAGGGTGTGTGTGTGTGTGTGTGTGTGTGTGTGTGTGTGTGTGTGTGTGAGCTCAGTAGTCGGGTGTTTATCATATATTTGTGTATAGAGGGGATATGTGCACATAGAGCCCAGAGCTCAGCAATAAGTGTCTTCCTCATTCACTCCCCAACTTATTTTTTGAGACATGGTCTCTCCGTTAGCCTAGAGCTCACCAAACCAGCTAGGCTGGCTCACCAATGAGGTCTAGGGATCCTCCTGCCTCTGCCCCCTACCTTGATGTCCCCAGCATTGGGGATTACATATGTGAGCTGTTACACCTGGCTTTTCCACAGTGCTATGGATATAAACACCTGACCCAACCAAGCCATCTCCTCAGCCCTGTGTTCTGTGTTCAAATAACTCTGTAATCTTCCAAATGTCCCTTCTGTTTGAGGTCTCGATATGGATCCATTTTGCTCAAGGATGCTGCCATTTGATTTTAAATAACAGGGTAGGTAAGTTTTACCGCGGGTCATCCTGTGCCCCTCTTTCTCTTGGGTCTCTGCCATGGTAAAGCTAGAGACTGGACCTTGGATATAGGCATTGTACATACATAGCAGGTGATACCTGGATGAATTAAGAAGAAAATAGGAATGACAGGTGGCAGTAGCCAGGACATAATTAATGGGTTGTCACTGTGGGCCCCTGGGGCTGAGTCCTGAAAGATAAGGATCTAGACAATTATCCATAAACTCCCATTCCTCACTGCCTGAGGGCAGCTCTCAGGGACATTCTTTCTTTCTTTAAAAAATAATTATTTTTATTTTTAACTGGGGGGAGGTGGGTGGTCACATAAGTACTGTTGCCCTTGGTGACCAGAAAAGGGCATCAGATCCCCCTGGGCTGGAGTTAAAGGCAGTTGTAAGTACTCCATTGGCTGCTGGGAACCAGACTGGGGTCTTCTGCAAAAGCCGTAGGAGCTTCCAAACACTTCATCACCTCTCCAACCTCACGGCATCCATCTTGACACTCACTGCAACCTGCTCTGTCCTAGCTTGTCTGGCTTATGTGTTCAAGCCACAGACAAGCACAAGGACCCCAGGGCAGCAGCAAGAGCCACACTGTGTACAGCAAGCAGGTGGCTTCCAGAGCAGCATGAGAAAGAGGACAGGGTTGGCAGCACCTGCCACCCCAGGCCCTGTCCTCACACTCCAGGACTGTTAGGACACAAAACACATAGCTTCCAACACCAGAGGCTGCTTCTCTGAACCAGAAGCTCCAAGGGCAGAGCGAAGACCATTTGCGGGGGGCCTTGATCCTTCTGCAGGCGCCAACCGGAGTCCAATGTTGTTCAGCACCCATGACGACCCCTTGCCTGTAGGGATCCAACTCTACCTGTCATCACTCTAGTCAAGACTGCTTATATCCAGATGGTCCCATTAGTAAGGACACCTACCACACGGGTGGGGGGTGGAGCTCAGTGGTCCAGCGTTTATCATGCACAAATCCCTGGGCTCCATCCTCAGACTCACATGAGAGTGGGTGTGGTGGCGCACATCTGTTATTAGCACTCGGAGGGTGGAGGCAGGAGGATCAGAAGTTCTAGGTCATTGTCTGCTACAAGGAGCGAAGGGCTCTAGCAAGCATGGCAAGCCTTGCCCTTCCCCCCTTCCCGTCTAAACCATGGATTACATCTCTAAAGCAAGGTGAGTAAGGTTTGTACTCTTATTTGGTTACTTTCTTACGCCAGACTCATCCCTAAGGCTGACTACCAAGGTCCAGCTATCAAAGTATTGAAACCCAGCAACCAAAAGCCACCTTTGGGCTGCCCTAATTAACATGCCCAATCAAAACACACCACTACACCCTAGCCTATTCTTACTGACCTCCCAGTTTTCCTCCGAAAAAAAATCACACCTGCAGGGCCATTTGCTGCTGTCTCCTGCCTGATAGAAATCGGCCATCCCTGCTTAGTAAAGGATCTCTCTGTGAAAATAAGTGTTTGAGTGTGGTTTGTGCCTAACCCAGGGTCTAGGAGGGAGCATCCCACTGTGTGTGGATCCCTTCATAGTGAGTTCAAGGTCAGCCTTGGGCTATAGGGGATGGCGTTTCAAAACAGTGGAAGGACACTGATCATATTGGTTCAAGGGCCTATGCTCAAATGCCACATCTACGGAAAGGCCTTGGCTCATCCCTGACCCCTTGCAAGTCTGTTTCTTCATGGGAACACTGGGAATTGGGACAGAACCCTCACACAGACCTATCATGAAGATTAACTGTAATCACACATGGAAAAGGACTTAGCAATAGCACAACCAGTAAGGTTGCCGTCTCTGTCCGTAGGGTCATGCCTAATAGTCCTGAACCCTAAGACATCCATCCACACAACTCTCCAGGAAGCCACATGAGGGACTGCAGGGCTAAGTCATACCAGACCATCACCTCCTTCCTCTGCACACACACACACACACACACACACACACACACACGCATTATACTCCCTCTCCCCCACTCCTGCGCACACCCTCATCTCCCTATCTCCTGTGCTTACAGGCGTGTAAAAGCGTTGTAAAAGCATTGGTAAAAGCGGTTCCTAATTGCCGCCCGCTGCCCGGGGAAGCTTTATGTCAGCCCTCCTCTGTGGGCTGCGGAGGCTCTAGGGGAGACGCTCAGAATGAGAGCAGCGTTCCCACACGGCTTTCTGCCCTCACAAAGGGACTCTGCCAACAGACTTTCTCTCAGCCCCGCTAGGCAAGGCAGCCGCGCGCCGGAGGAATGCGCGGCCTCCCTGGCATGGCAGACATTCAAGCCAACCCACAAAGGCCTGTTAGGAAACCCGAGGAAGTACCAGCTAGCCCAGAAGGAAATCTCATCACAACTGGGCTTAAGCAGATGCTCTGAGCCCTGCTCGGCAGCAGAATACAAGCAACCACACCTACACAAGGCTCATGGATTCACCTCCCCAGCGGTTATTGAAAAGACCTTCGCAGGGGGTGAGATCCGGTGCAGCTGCGGGTCTCAACAGGTTGTATTTCTCTGCCTGGGGCTCATCTTGGCTGAGAACCAACACATCAAACGCGGAGGCTAAAGGGCAGGGAAAGATTGTGCTACTTTCTGCTGAAGCCAGGCCCTGCCAGCTCCCGCCGGGGAGTGACTTCCCAGGTGGCCCTTCTCTGCCTACATTTTGTGTGGTCTTTCCAATATCTCACACAATCAGCTTTTTCCTGCCCAAAGCTAGAGGTGGAGCCACCGAGCAGTAGGGCACTTCCTAGCAAACCTCAGAAATCCTAAGGCTTAAGGACACGTTTGGGGGAGGCAGCTTGGAGATAGTGAGGAAAGTGTTCCCCTCCCCTAAGCAAGCTGTGAGGAGGGGAGCAAGCTGGCTGGCAAAAAGAGAAGGGGCGTGGCTTACTGCTTACCCCTATTGCCCAGCCTGGTAAAGATACCCAGGCTCCCTGCAGAAATCGGAGAGTACAAGAAGAAATTGAGGAACTAACTGCTATGGCATGTTCTGGAATATGAAGTATTCTGGAGGGTCTGAGGGAGCAGGTGGTAATGACTGTTGAAGAAGAATTAGAGCGACAAATAAAGCCCAAAGAATCATGGGTTCCTGAATTTGAGGGAACACGCACTTCAATATTCTCTCTCCGCAGATACCAGCTGCCAAAGGGTGTGAGTTCATAGAAGTTAACTTCACCTGATGGAAAGTAATTTGTATTTTCTTTCATTTGGTCCCCTCTTTGGTTTGGTTTTTGGCTTGTTTCAGTTTTTATTGTTGTTTGCTTGGCTGGTTTTCTTGTTGTTGTTGTTGTCTATTTGGTTTTAAGACAGTATAATATAGTCCAGGCTAGCCTCAGCCTCACACTGTAGCTGAAGATAACCTTGAATTTGTGATTTTTCTGCTTTTATCCCCTAAGTGCTAGGGTTACAGGTGTGCACTACCAAACTGCATTCACGTGGTGCTGGGCAGGCATCCCTAGGCCTCACTCAGCTATGTGTGATCTGAGGGATTACCATGTGTTGTTAAAGTGACCCAGAGGACACTTAGAAGTCACAGGTGTACTGCACACTCCATTCCACCTGCCCCTTTGAGGGGTATCGTCTAAGAGCACGCGCTGTAACCAAAGACTAGGCGCGTGGTGAGGAAGAGGTAGGAAGATGTGGGGAGGGAGCACAGAGAATACAGAGGACAAGGACGGGAACAGAACAAGGGGAAGGTGGTGACAGCCTGACAGAGAGAAGACATGTGTGAAGAAAGAAGAGGTGATTAGGGAAGAAGCCAGTAAATGCAGAGGTGTGCAGGCAAGAGACTGAGGGGAGGGAGATGGAAGCAGGACCATCCACTGCAACAGAGAGACAGACAGACAGACAGACAGACAGAGACAGAGACAGACAGAGGGAGACAGAAGGAAATGGCAGACTCAAGACTAAGGATAACCTTTTCAATCTCATGTATATCAGTGATGTTCCAGCTAACTTCTCTTCTGAGCTCAGATCCCGGGCAGCAAAGATCTGGCTTGGCCACTACTCCAGATGTCCCACTGTCATACTAGAGTCAGAACCAAGAGTCAGGACAGGCTAAGGTCTCTGGCAGGACCCCAAGAGTCCATCCCCTTTGAGGGAGCCCCAGTGAAGTATCTTTACACCCCTCCTCAGATCCTCACCTAAGTCCTCCCCATCCAGCCGTACATATCTGGCCAGGGCCCTCCCTGCAGGAATACACCAAGCTGTCTGAGGAGTCAAGTCAAGATCCCTGGGAATCCTCCTAAGCTGGCCTGTACAGTCTTGCTGTGGAAGCCAATGAAGAGATAGAACAACATCAGCAAAACAAAACAAAACAAAAAATAAAACAGGGTCCAAAGCCACTGTGTTTGGAACCCCTAGGATGCCAGAAGCCCCAGATGATGACCAGGGCTTACAAATGTCTGAGTCAGGCCCATTAAGGACATAGCTATTAAATCTTCCCAATCAGACTCTGAATCCCACCGCACAGCACAGTAGGAGCCATTAGCCTATTTTATAGTTGTGAAAACCAAGGCCTGGAGATGTCAGGGACTTGTCTAAGGTTCTAAAGCCAACAGGCATAATTAGCAAGTTCACCCGCCACCGTGCTAGGAATCCGACATTCATTATCACAAGACCCTCCAGGTGAACAACAGGAAACCACTTTTTTTTTCCTTGTGTGTGTGCAAATGTACTCCTGTGTCTGTTGACATCAGATGGCTTCCTCTAGTGGGCTCCAGCTTATCATTTTAAAAGATTCATATTTGCTTTTATGTTATATGTGTGGCTCTGCATATTTATCTGTTCAGCACTTGCATGTAGATCCCAAGGAGGCCAGAAGAGAATGTCAGATCCCCCTGGAGCGGCCACACGGGTGCTGGGAATCAGAGCCAGGGCCTTTGGAAGAGCAGCCAATGCTCTTAACCGCTGAGCCGCCTCTCAAGGTCCATCACCTTATTTTTTTAAGACAAGGCCTCTCGTCGTCGTCGGTCCTGGAGCCCACCAACTCAGCTAGGATGGCCAGCCAGTGAGCCCTAGCATTCCTCCTGTGTTCAGGTGCAGCACCCAGCTTCTGACATGGATGCAGGAGATCAAGACCCTGATTAACTGAGTCTGTCCCTAACCTAGGACCCCTGTTTATAAACTGATAGCGATAACAAGAGGTCGTGACACACATCCAAGGGACCTTGCCACACTGTACTCTGAAGTGTAGGTCCCTTCTCTGCATACCCCAAGCCCTAGGACATCCACATTTCTCAGGGAGTCTCAGCCCTCAGGGCCCTGAGGTTCAGGTGTGCCTTGGGTAGCAGAACCATCCCTGGTCCATTTTCATTTTCACTAGCACCCACAGGCCAGGCACTCTGTATGTGAACTCTCTTGGGCCTCCTTAACAATTTTGTGACGTTGGTGACATTACCAAATGACCGGGAGGACCTGTGCTGGAACTTCATGTGTCTGACACAAACAACCTGTGCTCCCACACTTGGCACTGCCGAGTCGGCTACAGAGTCTCTGGGGTTTACAAGCCTCTTCAGCCCCAGTTCTGCTCAGGCTTGGTAAACAGGAGGCTAATAGATTCATCATGCCACCGCCACCACCCTTAAAGTCTGATGCTACTCAACTTGGGTCAGCAAGCATCAAAGGGGGCTTTGGGGCCAGCATCTGTCCCAAATGCAGTGTCTGTACTGGGTGGACACTCCTGGCCAGGGCACCTTCCTCCGGTCCATTTCCCATTTTGATACTGTTTGCTCTCTGTGACCTCCCATCCTGGTCAGCGACAGACTTGTGTCGCTGAAGACTCTCCCGGTTCCAGAATAGCCCTGATAGGCCCCAAGGTAACCATTGCATCACCCCATGCCTCTGCCATGTGCTATATAGCTCAGGATGGATACTGATGGTTAGCCTCGATTGTCAATGTGAAGAGGTTTAGAATCACCATGGAAACAAACTCTGGGCATCATCTGTAAGGGGATTTCTGATTTAGGTTAACTGAGGTAGGAGGGCCCACTATAGGTAAGCAGCATTCCTTGGGTTCTCATATTGAGTAACATGAAGCTGATTACCAGTCTCCCTCTCCCTCTCCCTTTCCCTCTCCCTCTCCCCCTTCCCCCTCCCCCTCCCCCCCCTCTCTCCTTCCTGACTGTGTATACAATGTGACCAGTTGCCTCAACCTCCTGTCTCCAGGACTTCCCTTCCATGGTGGACTGTGCTCAAAATAAACTGTGGGCCAAAAATAAAACTACAATTCCTTAGGTTGTTTTGGTTTTTGTTTGTTTGTTTTTGTTTTTTCCATAGCAATGAAAACAGTCACCAGTACAGACACTTAACCCAAGCAAGTGGGTCACCAAGAGAATGTCCTCCTCCTCCTCCTCTCGTGGGCCTTGCCAGGTGACCCTCTTTTCTCTGGCAGAGGTAGGTTAGGGGTTGAAAGCATGAAGCTACACCACCTGCTTGCCTCCCTTCATAAAGGGAGAGACTAGAGCTAGAAAAGCGTTCTAAAACCCAATGATGGCAGGCCAGCTGATCAGAGAAAACAGGCTTGATGTGGGGGCATGTATGAGGCAGACAGCAGGCAGATCAGAGAAAACAGGCTCGTGGAGACATCCTTGGAGCGGCTGGATCATCCCTGCCTGACACGCACACTAGGGTACCAATTCACCATGGCCGTTCAATCTCTGACTGTTTAATGACCCCAATAAATGAGGGTCTATGCCTTTATGCATCAGTAGTTATGATATACATTTAAATCTCAGCTCAGCCACTCTCTGGCTGTGTGAACTCAGAGAAGCTTTGTGACTTCTTAGAGCCTGTTTTCTTTATCTATAAAATGGAATTATCCAAGTAGCAAAGGAAACCACAAATGTCAAAAAGCTTGGCATATATACACATATATTTAAATGGTCACTCTTATAATCAACCCACTTGTTCCCATTCCAAAATCTATACATGTATACATGTCCACAGTTGTTCCCAGCTTTGAGGGGGAAATGGGGAGGGGGCATGCAAATGAACCTAAGAGGAGAAGAGGCGCCTCAAGGGCTGTGAGTAACACTGAGAAGAAAGAAAAACAGAAGACTAAACTCTGAGTAACTAAAAGAGATGAGAAAGCATGTCTTGGCAGGGAATGCAAGGGTGCTCAGAGCCATAATTGACTGGGTCACAGCACATTCAGACTCTGGCTCCAGCCAGCAAGGCGCATGGAAGCCACGCTCTGCCTTTCTGGACAGGCAATATTCTGACTGCCTTAGCCTTCCTAATTGTGTTGTGTTCACAAATATATTTGTTTGAAGCAAGCAAATGTATTACAGGCAGGAAACAGATCAACTCCAAGAATTTATTTTGCTTTTTGGCGCTGGTGCACAGAGCTTAGCACTCATTATGCGCCCGTGTAAAACAGTATCAGAGTGCGCTGGCCTGAGTTAGCTTTTTAATTATATTTATTTTTTCAGCTGCATTTCAGATCATGAACGAACTTGCTGGTGGCTCAATAAAGCTGATTGGGTGAAACCTACCTCCCCTAAAATCCCTCTGTCAGGATTAAATGTTCTGAGAGAGCAGACAAACCTGCTGGGGGGGGGGGGGGGGCTGAGGGCCATTATCTCTAATGGATGAGAGATGGGGTTAAGTCAGATCCCTGCTCTGAGGCCAGAAAAGTCCACAGAAACCAAATAGAATCGCTAGCTTGAAACTGAAATGAGATTTAAGTGGAGCGATGGAAAGACACACAGAAGACATGTAGGACAAGATCACTGGGAGTCGCCATGGCCCGCTTGGACAGAAGCATCGCACTACCCAACGGCCTGGCAGCCGTGTGGAGTGTGATGCTTCTCTTTCACTGTACAGGCATAGTCACGTGGTCCAGAGGTGCCGATCAGAGCCCCTTAGCGTTATGTTATGGTTCTCATGTTTAAAAAAAAAAAAAAAAAGTCTCCACAGTCTCCTGTGCTTAAACACTTGGTCTCTGGAAGATAATGCTGTCTGGGGAGGCTGTGATCTGGCTAGCTGAAAGCGGCCTCGGACGGTGGGCCTTGAAGTCGACATCCGGTTCCAGGTCTAGTCTGCCAAGATCGTTACCTGGCTGTCGTTTCTTCACCACGATCATGGACTTGGCTTTGCTTGTATATTCTGTAGCAGCAGTAATGACAGCTATTAACACACGCCACTAGAAAGGAAGAAGCAAACAGACCTGCAACGTGGCAGGACCTGCACCTGGAGACCAGAGGGTGGAGGCCACCATGTTGTAAGCCATGTGAACAGAGAGAAAGCAGAAGTCCAAGGGACAGGATGGGGACTCAGCTCAGGGCATAGAGTGCCTTCCTAGAATGCTAAAAGCCCCTTGCTCTTTTCCTATGACTGCATGAGTCAGGCATGGTGTGGCACTTGCCTTAATCCCAGGGCTCAGGAGGTAGAGGCAGGAGAAACAGAAGATCAAGGTCACCCTTGGCTACATGCTAAATTTGTGGACAGGAGACCCTGTCATAAACAAACAATTTAAAAATAATAATAATAAACTTTTTTTTTTAAATACAAAACATAAAATCCAACCCAAGGAAGAACACCGCTTTCATAGGCACATCTGAGCAGAGACTACAGGAGAGATTCTTCCAGAATGTTCTCAGCCTCCTGCATCCCTCATTACAGCCACCAAGGCACTCTGCCCCCCTAGGCTAAATCCCCCTTCCTGCTTTACTGGCTCACATTGTTCTCTCACTTATACCCATACAAGGGAGAACTATGCAACCCAGCGAGCAGTGTGGTGGGAGAATATTTATCAACACAGAACAAAAAATGCACACAAGAGTCAAGGGCAGAGGCCAGAGGAGCACCAAACTGTAGGGCAGATGCTGTAGTAAGGATAAGGACCACCTGCTCAGGACCTCTATGCAAGTGGAGGAGAGGGTCCCTGGCTTGAGGCTGCTGCCAGAGGCCTCCTGATGGAGACCTGGAAAAGCCTGTTTCTGCCTTCCCTTCCCCACGTTTTCCCAGTCCTGGCTGAAGAATGGTATCAGCACACTACGGAGCAAGGTCACTGCCCCTCCTTGTCAAGTTCTGTGGTCTGGTTACAGAAGATTAGGCCAGCTCTTACTTTGATAGAAAGAGTCATGTGACCTGAGTAGAACAGGTCTTACAGTTAAGGTCAAGTGTGTGCACACAACAAGGTTCAAAGCCATTGCCAATCGGAGCTGCTTATCTGAAAGCTTGTGAGAGGTACTTGGCCCTGCTCTAGGTTTCCTGGGAGGGGACCCAAAATCCGTGTTTTAACAAGCCTTCCAGGTAAGGCCAGTGCAACCTCAAGTTCAAGAACCTTAGAAAAATATAATGCCTCAAGACCCAGAACTTCCAAGTTAGCAAGAATGGCCAGGTTTCCCCGTTCCAAACACTGCTTTTTTAGAAGAACATCCAGACACACATACAGACAAGCCAATGACTGTTAACAGTTATATGTCATTCCATGTGTAAATTTAATCCTCTATAACTACTTGAGATAGGCTCAATTTATTAAGCCCTAAGCATCCTGCCACCTGGCAGGTGTTCCATCATGTCTCTAGGTCCAGAAACACCTCCATATCCAGATGTTGTGGCTTTTGCACACTCATAGGCAAATATAAAGGAGCAGGTGTCAGGGTGTGCCCAGCCTACCCCTCAGGAGTAACAGAGCTCAAAAAGTTGAAAGGAATGCCATCTGGATAGAATTGTACCTGCCTCAAGCTCCCCTGTGCCAGGCCTTCCATCACCCACCGACTGTACTGTCAAAGGAGTGAGTGGCCCCTGCTTGTAGTCACCATGTGGTACCAGCTCAGGTTTCTAAAAACCCAGCCCTTCCCAGTTAGGTTGGTAAAAACTGCCATGTGAACCCACACACGGGCCACTCCCTGGCCTGGCTGCACTGCATCCCACCCTGGGGCAGGCCACACAGATTCCCTTATCATCACTCTGGCTCATTCTGTAGGACAGACACCTATGGGTAAAGCCTATACCTGTGACACAGGGCACAATGCGGCTTAGAATGTATTCTTGCTCTGTTTCTGGCTTTTTTCCACTGTTCCATGGGACACCTGCTTTTGTCCCATGATAAGCATCTTTGTATAGAGATGGTACCAGGCGGGTTCCTTCCCTAGGAAGTAGTGGCATGCCTTTCCTCCGCCCCCCCCCTTCTGTTTCATTGGTACCACCAGGCCCTAAGGCCCACAATGCAGCAAATGGGTTCAGAGCTACCAGTCACTGCCTCCTTGGTATGATCTTGGAGACCCAGAGAAGTAAGCTCCCTACCCTGGGGTCTCAGGAAAAAAAAAAAAAGCCTAATGCTTCCTGGGCTCTGAGCCTACCCAATCACCATGACTAACCTTCTAATTCTGGAAGATTGGAACTTACTGAGCAGTCTGCTTCCTCCAGAGTGCAGCCTATTCATTTCCTAAAGTGACCAGTCTACTGGGAAGCTGGCCAGGCAAGATCTTTGAAGTTCTCAACAACAAAAGGAAAAGAGAGAAGAGAGAGCACAGTAGAGTCTCTGGGGACCATGAGGAAGAGGTGAGTTTGTGTCTGTGTTAAGAATAAAGCTTGGCGTGGTGATGCATACCTTTAATCCCAGTACATGGGAAGCAGAGGCAGGTGGACTGCAAGTTCGAGGCCAGCCTGGTCTATCGAGCGAGTTCCTGGACAGTCAGAGCTATATTGTCTTGAAAAACCCAATAAAATAAACTCAAAGATTGGATTACATCTAAAGGATTGGAAGCACACACACAGCTATTGCCTCTCTGCAGCCCAGAGCAGACATTGCCAATCAATCGCAGCCCTTGATTTTCACCAAGACCCAACGTCAGAGTCCCTTGTGTAACCCCAAGCGAGCTACTCACCTTCTACAGGTGAACGTCCTTTGTCCTCCTTTTTTTTGGGGGGGGGGGTGCTTGGGGAAGGTCTTCACCTTCTCTTATATCTCCAGGGCCTCCTGGATACAGTGGCTGAGAGATTTCCCACCAAGGGATCTGCATTGAGCCCTCTGACTGTTAGAGATCTGCTCCTGGCACTGGGAATCTCTCAGCTGGCCATGTCCCTCCCTCCTGTCAGAACACAAGAGGTTAGAAGGTATCCCCCCTTCAGCAGACTCTTGAGTCACAGGTCCCTTGCTTTAAATCAAAGCTTATGCAAAGGCCAGATGGCAAAACTAATCACAGTGGGACTACTGTGCTTGAAGAAAGAGATGACAACGGCCTGTTACTACTATATACCCAGCCTGTGCTGAAAGTCTCACTGAGAACTCTCAGGCTCTGTGAACAGAGGAGAAATCTCAGCACTTCACCGGCAGGAAGACATCCCAGAGGAGACTGGATGCCTAAAATTCACGCTACCAACAAGTGCAAGAGACCAGGACTCTGTCTCAGAATTGAACGGCCCTTACGCCCTCATAGGACACCTCTCCCGAAGCCACTGCCACCTTTCCCTCACTTCAGAGGCCGTGCCCCATTAGCTCCTACACCTTCATTTCTGGACCTAAAGTGTCGGCTTTTCACACCACCAAACTACCACTGTGAGAGTCCACTTAGATCCTGGATCTTCTTCTCCCCATCCCCACTAACCCATGTGGTTGCTCACACCATGAAGCTGAGGTGCTTCTTTTTCCCAACCTCAATGGCCTTGACTTGTGTCCACTTCTCCATCTCCCCCGCCGGTTCCTCCTTGCAGGCTACAAGCAGTCTACCCTTGTCTATCAACTGTCCCGTCACTTGCCTCCCAGGCTTCACCTCCCCTTCGCTCCGTTACTACAAGCAAAGACACCACCACCTTTCTCAAATGTGAAGTGATGCTCTAAACTCTGTGGCTCTTAACTGCTCCGAAGCTTCCCAGGGATCCTCCAGGAGCTTCCAGCCTCCTCACACAACTTATCAGACCTGTCCTAACCCGGCCCATTTGTCTTTCCTCTTCTCGGCTCTTTAGGATTCCCCGAGCAGAGTCCTATAAGAAGGAACGACTGTGTGTCCACGGTGCAGATGAGTGTGCAGGGGTCACTGTTCCTCTGTCTCCACGCCTTTGTACAAAGTTACCCCTCCATGGACCACTTTCCCTCCCTGCTTCATCCAGATAGCATCTCCCAGTGTCTCAGGTCTCCCTTCCCCCGTTCCTTCCTAGCACCAACAGCCTACATGGCAGGACCGTCCTTGAGGCTCTCAGCACCTGCCCTGCCGTTCCTACCACAGGGCCTTTGCTTCAGTGTGATGAAGGCCTGCCACCTGTACTCAAGAGGCCTGGGGGACCTACTAGCTGCTCAGTAAACAGCTGAAGCAGGAAGGAAAGATGGTGCGGGGAGGGAAGAAAGGCAGGTAGGAGGGCTGCCCTGGCTCATCCTTGACCCCACACCATGATCACGGCAGCAGGAAGTTGGTCTTCTGACATTTTACTTTTCTGTTACTGTGACAAAAATATCTGACAGATGTAACTTAAGGGAGAGAAGATTTATTCTGAGCCATGGTTCAAGCTTTGTATACAGTCCATGACAGAGAAGAAGCCATGACACAGCTTGTGGCAGTGGAAGCCTCAGCAGGAACTCCTGGGATCTCAGCTAACTAGAATTCAGAGAGAACTCGGGTAATAATCAGAATGTAACAATGCAGGCTGGCCCCCTGCAACCAACTTCCACAGCCAGGCCCGCTTTCCTACAGGTGCCACAACCTTTTTGGAGCAGTACCACTAGCTGAGGAGCACATGTCCAAGCCCGTGGAGGACACGGCACGTGCAAGCCACAGCACCTGATCCACTCACACGGCTGACTGTTCTATATAGAACAGGATGAACCCTCTGAGCAAGCCCGCTATAACTGAGCCGGCACAAACGCTGGCGGGGCCCAGAGCTATGTACTTTATCCATAGTCCCAGATCCCTGTGCATCCCAGAGGTGCAAACATCTGTCCAACATCCTGTCTGTCTGCAAGTTCCTTCTAGTCATTCCATATACAGAGCACATCTAATTCCCCAAATTCAGTATTACCTTTAAAAAGTTCACGTCTCCTCTCTAATCTGACATAGCAGGTTTATTCATGGGTCCATCCAAACAGATCATAATGGGAAAATAGCTCAGTGGACAGAATGCTTGCCTGGCATGCACAAAGCTCTGTGTTCAATCCCCAGGGCTGCATAAAGAGAGCATGGTGGCGCAGCTCTTAGGAGGCCAAGGCTCAAGGATCAGAAGTTCAAGGTTATCCTTAGTTATTTAGCAAGTTTCAGGCAGCCTGGGCGACATGAAATTAGCTCAAAAACAAACAAACAAAAAAGCCATAATACTTACTGGGAACCGGAGCATCTTCCAGCATCCTTGGAACTTGCCAAGGTTAGCATCTAGCTAATGTGTGGGAAGTGGGCAGATGGGTGATAAGGAAGAAAGGAAGTAGACAAAACGGGAGGCAAGAGAGAGGGTTGGACAGAAGGGTAAGGTGACATGGCCCCAACTGGGAAAGCACACAGACAGAGGCAGAACCATGGCTCACAGCTGAAACATGATGCCCTGTTGGCTGCAGTCCCTGGCCCAGCTTCTGGGCCGCAGCCCAGCCTCTACTCCCAACCCATGTGACACATTGGCCTGGCAAGCTTGGCTGTGCCAGCTACTGTGACCAGACTTGCTCACACTGCAGAGCAGATCCGAGCTGGGCCACGTGGCCCATTGTACACTACTGCATGCCTCTGTCCACCTCGAAAACTGGAGCAGAGATAGCCCTGAACAAAGCCATAGGAGATACCAGAAGGAAGACCCTTCTCCACCATGGCAGCCGTCCCCGCCCCTCCTCCATTTGTTCTACCTCCTTCCTCTTCTCAGGCCCCAGCCCCACAGGAACAAGGGGTGATGCAAGACTGTGTATGGCATCCCAGCAGCCTGGGTTCAAATCCATCTGCTGTCAGGCTAACTGACCTCAGGCAAAGTACTTAGGCTCTCTGTGCGGTCAGATTTCCCATAGGAGATGCCAGCATCCATGAAGGTCCCTGGTAATGAAAAGGTGTGCTATCTGGTGTCACAACTCCCAGCAATACTTGCCACATAGTCAGGGCTCCACAGGCACTAGTGCCACTACTGTCATCGCCATGTTGTTGTCTCTCACCCCAGAATGGAACCATGTAAGGAACTCGGAGGGTCCTGCACAGTGCACTCCAAAAACCTAGATCCAACCATGGGCAGTTGGAAGAACTTAACTGCCTTTGAGTGAAAGGGTTTCACAGCTGGGAAAGAAAAGGCTCAGAGAGACCAAGAAACTTACCCAGGTCCACACAGCAAATTGGACGCTAAGTTCCCACATTTTCTAGTTCTATAGCTTAAACTTTTGGGGAGAGGCCAGCTGATGAGCAGCTGTAGCAGCTGTAGGCTAAGACCAGCACTGCCTCATCACACACAGTCCTGACTAACTCCATGGGGCCTCCCAAGCCTTGCTGAGTGATGAGGATAACTGATGAGCTGGAATGCTCAGAATAGTTAATCATAATTAATTTAAAATTAACCTGAAATACTGATGCTTAGTGCCACTATGGAAAACTCATTCTGGAATGACTTGGGTACTTTTAAAAAATTATTTCAGCTTCATGATAGCTAAATGCAGATCCAATATTTCCAGAAAATAATGAGTATGAAAGCTGAGGTTTGCTGTGAAAGTATACGACACACATTGAATCTAGAAGTTTGGTATGTAATGAAGAATGTAAGGTTGTCTTGCTGAAAACTGTGCTGGCGAGATGGCTCAGTAAAGGTGCTTGCTATGCAAGCACGAGGACTTGAGTTCAAATCCCCAGCATCCATATAAAAATTTGCCCCAGAATTTGGGCAACTGAGATGGACAGATCCCAGGAGCTCACTGACCATGCTCGTGCGCACACACACATACACCTATTATACAATATAGTAATCATATGCCGAAAAGATCATATTGAGATATACTTGGTTAAATAAAGTGTTATTAAAAGCTCACTCATTTGGGGGATGTGGGGGTAGGTCTATGGAATATGATCATGTATATGAATCATAATATGATCATGTGTATGAATTCAGAGTGCATGTAAGGCTGAGTACATGTGCCAAGGCCAGAGTTTGAGGTCATTTGTTCCTTGGTTTGTCTTATTTTTTTGAGGCAGGGTCTCTCACTAAACCTGGAACTCATGGGTGGGCTAGGCTGTCTGGCCAGTGAGTTCCAGGGATCCCTTTGTCTCTGCCTCCCCAGTGATTAGATCACAGATCTGTGCCTACTTTGTCATTTGGGTACCAGGGATCTGAACTCAGGTCCTCCTGTTCACACAACAAGCACTTTATGAACTCAGCCATCTCCTTAGCCTGTTTCTGATGTTTCCATCAGAAATTGAACGGATCCTGGTACCCACCGCATTTTTCTTCAGACAGGTCTGGACTCAGAGGGAGAAGGAGGCAGGAAGGTTACTGGCTGGGCTTTGTTCCCAACTGCTGCAGGACATAGGGGCAAGGATTCTATCTCCTTGGGAGGCAGTGGCCTGGCCCTGCCCTCTGACACTTCCTGAGCCAGGCGGGGAGGCAGCCCAGGATTAGCGCTAATTCTCTCCCCGGAGGCCTCAGAGAAGGTTAAGTGCCCGTGGAGCTTCCACAGCTGCCCAATTAAGCCTGAGGAGAGGAGAAGGACAGAGGAGGAGGACAAAGAGACAAGCTGGGATTCCGGGGAAACAGGAAGGAAGGGGGAGGGGGGAGGCTTATCTGGGTCCCCTTGAGAAGCAGTTTCCTTGCTGGCCAATGGGGTGCTCTCACCCTCCCCAAGCCTACTCAAGGGGCTGTGGTTATTCTGACTCCATCCTGTCCAGCTCTCTGCTCTGACTCCTCACTTGCCAGCTTTGGGAAGACACAGCAAGGATGTTGAAGCTGGCGTTGCCGTGGTCCTCACCTGCCAGTGCTGAGGCTCCTAACCCAGGAAGGAGGATAGCCTAAGTCTCCCACTACACAGATTGGAAGACAGAGGCAAAAAAAATGTGGGTGGGCACAAAGGAGCTCACGAGCATCTCCCAGAACAGTTCTGGCAGGAGAAGGGATGTTTGGATGCCAAACGCATAGCCTTCCTTTTGGCTATCAAACTGTTGAAATAATGGGCTCCGAGGAATTGTAACTTCCTCCTGAACCTCATGCTGGAAGAAGGAAAAGGTTGGCCCTGGTGCCAGCCTGAGGGGAGTGCCTGTTTTCCAGGATGAGGTTTCTGACAGCCTGTCAGAATATCCCACAGGGGATACCAGAACCCAGACAAGGACCGATCAATGAATGTGGTGGGGGGGGGGCGGCTAGGAGCCACCACCTTGACCAGGACTGTTTAGCTACACATGCCTCTCACCCTCTAGTTATTGAAACCTCATGTCAGGACCCTGAAGATGGAATTGGAGAATCACTGGGCCTCTTTATTTGTTCCTCTTCCCAATATGACCATAGCGAAGGAAAAAAAAATCTCTTTTCTCCGCTTTCATTATCGCTGGTTTACTTGGCCTACTGGGGAAAGGGCAGGCCAAGACAAGCTTCTGAGGGGTCCAGGGCTCAGGCTCACACCCTGAGCACCCCAATAATTTTTCCAGCCTAAGCACACACTCATAAGTTGGAGCCATGGGGCTCTTGCTTCAAGCTGCGATGCACTGTGGGGCTGTTGTTTGATCCCCATCCATCTGCAGATGAGCATGAGGAGGAACTGAGAAGTGGTCTGTGTGGGAGGAGGAACTCTGGGGGGCATTTAGGGCAGTTTCACTCTGTTTCGTTCCTTCAGGTGCTCACTGGGTGCTAACTGAGTGCCTTCTGTATGCAGCCACTGAAGATCCCACTGAGAATGAGCAACCTCCAGGCGAGCCCTGCCCTCATGCCACGTCCACTCACAAATCAGAGGGGAAGCGTGCATGGTCACACACTTGCTTAACAACCTCCGGAATGACAAGGTCAATGAAGACACGTAAGTGGCCAGTGCCTGCATATCAGCTGAGGCAAGAGGATGGCTGCAAGTTCCAGACTGTCTGGAATTCCAAGTTTGCCTAGGCTGCGGAGTGACACCAAGCTCTTCCCCACCCATTCCCCTCCAAAACACAGAGCTAAAGCTGAGGAAAAGTGAGAAGGCCAAGCAAGAGATAGTTAGGGGGTAATACATACGGGTGTGTGGAGTGGTAAGCAGAGAAGAAGCGCTCTGCAAAGGCTTCTGTGAGGGAAGCATGCTAGTGTTGTCATGGAACCCCACAAGCAGGGCTCCCACAAGAAGCACTAACAGTTCCAGCAGCATTATTCACAACAACCCCAAGGTAGAACCAAAGCAAAAGACACCCACCCATGAATGGATAGACAAACTGGTACATCCATACCACAGAATATTATCTGGCCATAAAATAAAATTGAAAAAAAAAAAAAAAAAGGAATCGAGCACTGACTTATGATACAACATGGATAAATCTTTCAATACCAAGAAGTGGTCACACAGAGAAGGCCACAGCTTGTAGATGTACAGATGCCCAGAACAGCAAGTCTCCGAGCTTGCCTAGTACAGGGGGGCTGAGGGTGACTGCAAATGGGGACTGGGTCCCCTGAAGGACGATGACGATCCCTGGTGGGATGGTACCGATCATTGCACAAGCCCACCCAGACGCTTCAACTCGGAGGACTTAGATAAATTAATTATAATCTCACTAAGGCTGGGAGAAACAGGAAAGAGACATTGAGCAGGGCTGCAGTGGAGCCAGCAAGCAGGAAGAGCAGTTGGGAGGCAGCGCTCCTGTGGTTGGACTGAGGCTGGAATTGGGAGCGCCTGCTTCCATCTTTTAAAGCTCGTCTGTCCTTCTGCATTGGGGCAGCAGAGCGGGTTGTATGGGTTCTGGTGTCTGGATCGATCAGAATCCCTGCTGAGCTTGTGCTTCCAGCCATGAGCTTAAGACAAGTCATATCTTCTTTGGGCCTCAGCTTATCAGAAAGCATCAGCTCACAGGGAGGCTGGCCTGAAAGCAGTCAGGGTTGAGCCGAGCAGGAAGGCACTGGCCATATATAAATCGGGAATCTAAATAAGAAAAGGCTGGCTAGATGGGAACTCATCCAGACAGGTCAGGTTCTCTGCCTGGCAGAGCATGCCTACTGCCCTGTCCTGGCTCAGCCAAGAGCAAGCAACTGCTCCTCAGGCCTCCTAAGTGGGGCACACAAATCAGAAGCCAGGGGAGCTGATGGGAAAGTGTGCTCCACCAGCCCAATCAGAAGCAGATGCTGTCTACCGGGTCTCCAGGGGCTTGTGTACCTGGCCTGCTCACGTCATAGATGTTGAGGCCAGAATTTCCACATGTTTTTAAATCAAAGATTGTCAAGGAAACGGGCCTCCTGGGTCTGCCAGATGTTTGCCAGCTGGCTTCACGCCAGAGGTGGGAGGCTACAGATGATATCCAGTAGTAGTAAGGCAGTGGGAATCTCCTGGATCACACAGGATTCTTTCCAAAGGGCCAGTGGGCAGGCAGGCTGCAGAGCGGCCAAGGCTCTGCAGTCAGGTATACCAAACTCCAAGTTCATGGACTCTGCCTCTCTTAGCCTGGCCCTGAAGTAAAGGCAAAATCAAGTCCCCAACCCTTAGTCTTCTCACTACGAACCGGCTGAGACATGGCTTACCTCCAATATCCTCAGAGTATATCTGCATGGGATTCCTACACAACAGTCGATCTGCAAAAAGACAAGTGACTAAATAGGGCTAGCAAAGCCCTTGGTTCCCCACAAGCCTGTACTATGCCACAGTTCTGGGGACCAGGAAGTACAGGACTTCCTTAAGGAACGTTCCTCCCTCTTTCCTAAGGCCAAGGCTCGGAGGAGGCCTGGAACATTCCTTAGCAAGTTTCCAGCCATAGGTCCTGGGTGGTTTAGTTTTAGGCATGATAGATTCCGGATTCATACAGTTCCTAGAACAGTGAGTCAGAGCCTGGGTCCTGGCAGCCCCCAAAAGCTAGGCTAAGCCATTGTCCTCAGTATGCCAATTAAGTGTCTGTGAGAAAGGTGCTTGCCACCAAGCTTGATGACCTAAATCCAGTCCCCGGAACCCACATAGTGGAATGAGAGGACCAACTCTCAAAATTCACCCCTTGACCTCCAGATACACGCCACGACACATGTGCCCATACAACACATATACACTGCATGAGTAATAAATAAATAATTTGAATAGTCGCTCAGGCATTGCCAAATGTCAGGAAAGGGAGCATAGTCCTTCTTCTGTTTAAAACTAGAGCAATAATGGAATCACATCCATGTACATGGTCTAGTGAACGTGCCTGAGATCCTGCCTCAAGTGTACCTTTGGGAACTTTGGGTGGGGACATTCATCCCAGAGTGAATCTGTGTGGTCTCCACCAGTAGAGGTCTCTTTATGGATGAGGCTCCTAGAACTCTTTAGTGTCCATCTTAGTTCAAGCCATGTGGGCACGCGGGGAAGTTCTCAAAGCCACACCCTGTTTTTTACTATTCCTTTTCTATTGAGACAAGCTCTTACTATGTAGTCTTAACTGCCCTCAAGCTCCCTATGTACACCAGGCTGGCCTGGGACTCATAGAGATCCACCTGCCTCCGCCTCTGCCTCCCAGGTTCTTTACTATTCTTATAAATTACAAAAATCAAAGTGGTGGTGCATGCCTGTAGTGCCAGAACTGGAGAGGCTGAGGCAGGCAGATCTCTGAGTTGGAGGTCAGCCTGGTCTACAGAGCAAGCCCCACGAAATCCAGAGCTACACAGATTAACTCTGTTAAAAGAATGAAAGAAAGAATGAAAGAACCAAACCAAAACAAACAGCAAAAAAAAAAAAAAAAAAAAAAAAAAAAGCCAAAAACAAAACTCAAGGACTTTGGCCTGCTGTGGTGAGTGGGAGGCTGTCCTAGACCTGTTCTGAAGCATGGGGGAATCTATCTCTGGGTAGCAGTGTGTTCTTGGACACCGTGTGAACCTCCCTGACAGGACTTGCTTCATGTCTCTGCATGCTAAGCAATCATGGGTGACCTTGAGTCTCATTCTAGTCTCTGAATTCATGCTCTACCCCCAACCCCCATGTGAGAGCTACAGAGGGGAATTCGTACCCTACCTAGACCTGCCTCCCTCCCAGGAGCTCACACAGCTGTGGCTTCAATGCTCTCAGGCCCATCCCCAGGAAGCCCTTAGCCATGGGCCTGACAACATGACTCTGAGCTTCCAAACCCTTTGAAATCCTCACCATTTATTTGTGTTTGTCCCATCTGTTTCCTGTAGCAATGAGTTCCTGAAATGAAACCGCCTGTAGATTTGAGGGCTGGGGGCAGAACAAGGTAGTGGCAGCTGGGAGACCCTGTGCGATGGACAGCTGGCTGGGAGAAAGCTCTTGGAGGGTTGGCAGGTCTGAGAGAGCAGAAAAGATGGGAAGGGCGGGGGAGGCATCTGGCATTGGCATGCATGATGTTACGCTTACTCAAGACAGAGGTAGATTTGCAGCTCTGTCTCCAGCTTCAGAACTCCTAAGCCCGTCTCTGGGGCTGAGATAGAAGAGCTGCCAAAAGCACACAGTCAGCAGCGTCCACCTCATGAAGCATCACTGCACTTCCTTCTCCACCGCTGCCACCCCAGATAGGTATCCAGGGAACCAACATACATTTTACATGTCCCCCATATCCTCAGATACCACAAAGGGTATCTATATCAGACACTGGTGAAAGTTCGCCTTTGACAAGTGTGGTAACCACTTCCCCAAAAGGGTCCTCCCTAGCTAGCCACAGGTCTTGCTGCTCTGCAGTGACCTCAGGAGTAGTGCGAAGTCTTCAGGTGTGGAGGAGCTCCTTGGCTGGTGACCCCTGGCACTCTTCAGGAGGGCCTGGCTGCTAAGCACTCATCAGAACACCATTCTGTCACTGTGTCCCCCTCCTCAACCTTCTCCATCCGTTCCGTCCCACACCCACAACCCGAAGCTGATCACCTCCGTTTTTCTTGCCTACAATTTAAGCTGTCTATCCTCCTACCAATACCACCACTCCCAGCTCCAGGCCAGGCTTCTGAACCTCCAAAACCAAGAACAGACACACCTTGCTCTCAGAGTCTCTGCTTAGTCATCCCCTCCTCCAGGGGGTAAGTGCAGAACGTACAGGTGGCAGAAGGGAGGAAGTGTGGGGGAAAAAAAGGAAAGAGAGAGAGAAAAAAAAAAAAAACCCACACACCAGGAACACAAACACATATGATCACACCTCAAAAGTCATGTCCCAGCCCACACCCACACCCACACCCACACCTAAAGCTACGTCAGCCCCTGTGAGGATGGCAATGTCACAGAACATTGAAATACACCTGTGGGGATGTGTCAGCACATGAAAATCATCACTTGGGCAACAAGACAGTAGAAGAGAGATAGCCGCAGGCAAGATATCAGCTCTGCCTTGTGTGCCTCCCCCTCACTAGAAAGGATAGCTCTTACTCACCAAAGGGCACCAGTTATCTCAACCTCTAACACAACAGACTCATGATAGCTGCTTTTAACCTTTATACAAAGAGATGCATTTGTTCCTGTTCCTCGTGCTGTGACAAAACACCAGGCGTGGTGGCGCACACCTTTGATCCCAGCACTAGGGAGGCAGAAGCAGGAGGAACTCTACGAGTTCAAGGCCAGCCTGGTTTACAAAAGCAAATCCAGGATAGCCAAGGCTACACAGAGAAACCCTGTCTCCCCAAACGAAACAAAACAAAAATACGCCTACAAAGCAACCTAAGGAAAGAAGGGCTCGTTTTGGCTTCCAGGGCAAGTGTACTGTCCATCTCTGTGGGGAAGGTGGGTGACAGGGGCTTGAGGCAGCTACCTACCTTGCATCCATAGTCAGGAAGGAAAGAGAGAGAGAGAGAGAGAGAGAGAGAGAAAGAGAGAGAGAGAGAGAGAGAGAGAGAGAGAGAGAGAGAGAGAGAGAGAGATTGTTGTGGAACTTTCTTTCCTGGACTCCAGCCTATGGGATGGTTCTGCCCACCCATATTCTGTGTGAATCCTTTCTGCTCAGCTAAACCTCACAGATGTGCCCAGCAGTGTGTCTCCTAGGTGATTGTATGTCCTGTTAAGCTGACAATCAGGATTAAGCACCACATGTCCCCTGCCTTGTATCCTGCCATAGTTTGGATATAAAAATGTCCTCAAAGGCCCATATAGTGAAGGCTTGATCGCCAGCTTGGGATTGGGAGGTGCTAAGCCTTTATGAGAAAGCCTGAAAGAAGGGCATTAGGAAGTCAGATCCTCCCCTTGCTCTCTCCATTCCTGGTCACCATTGGATGAACAGCTTCCTTAGATGCAAACTCCAGTAATGCTGTACAGCCTCACCACAGGGCTAAAATAACAGAGCTGACAAAACTCCCAAACTATGATCTTTAATAATCTTTTTTTCTTTTTAACTCCATTACCTCTGGTCTTTTGCTAAAATGAAGTAAAACTGACTAGCACATATCCCAAGACACCTAACGGTCAAAGGAAGTGGTAGATGAGACCAAAGCCCAGCATTACCTGGAGTGATAAAAGCTTTGTGGTGGTGGTGAGGGTGGTGGTGTGTATGTGTATGTGCGTACGTATACTCATGCCATTGTGCATATGTGGAGGTCTGAAGACAACCTCAGGTGTTGGTTCTTTTTTTTTTTTTTTTTTGGTTGGTTGGTTTTGTTTTGTTTTTTCAAGACCAGGTTTTGGTTCTTGTCTTCCAAGAACTGGTGTTTTGTTTGAGACACCTTTGCTGTCTGCCACTGTGTGTTTGAGGCTAGCTGGTCTACAAGGTTCCAGGGATTCTCCTGTCTCCACCTACCATCTCACCACAGGGACTCTGAAATAGGTGTATGCCACCATGCCTAGCTTTATGCATCTACTGGGGATTTGAACTCAGGGCCTCATGCTTGTGCAGCAAGAGCCTTATCCACTGAGCCATCTCCCCCAGCCCAGTAGCAAGTGAGTCATCCCACCCTTCTCCCCTCTGAGGATGAACCTCTACAACTTTTGAAAGTTACTTTGTCTATGAGACAGAGTCACCTTAGAAGGAACCAGGGCAGACATGGCAGTATCTGTTCAGCTAATCAAGGCTCCTCATCAGGAACATAGGCTCTGAATCTGAGCTGCTTTGAATGGCAACATTAAGGAGCCAGCTTTACAAATTCATCTTAAGAATATTGTAGAAATAATCTTACCAGAGGTAGGAAGGCTCCCAGGCAGCTTTTCCACACCCTCTTAGAATGTGGTCCACAGTCTCACTGGCCAGAGCAGTGGCAGCCAGCAATCCCCATCAGCAAGAAAAAGACAAATGCCTGGAGACTAGCCTATGGGCCTTGTCCCTGGTCCCACCCAGCTAGGGAGACACTTCCAGTCTGTAGTTTACAAGACTGATGGCAGGTTCCTCCTGACACTAAGCCATCATGCCTACTTTCAAGGCCTATTGGCCTCATTTTAGCCAGCCCCTCGATGACTCTTCTCGAGCTAGCTCTCCCATGAGTCTTGGGCTTGGCTGCACACTAGTGCCCCTGGGGACCTTTTTTAAAAAATCCCTGTATATGGGCTGTAAAGCAACTAAGCACATCAGAACTCCTGGCTGGGCTGCAGCCAGCAGCTCTGAGGGTCCCTGGGTGAACCATGCTTACACTCAGCTGAGCTGAGACCTGCAGTCTAGCCCAGACTTTGCAACAACTTTCCTTGTGTAAGGATTGTTCCGTTCCCTTGCAGACCTCAGATCATGCAAAAAGGGGCCACCCATGGCCCCTCACAGGACATGGCAAATGCCAGTGTGCCTTCCAAGCCACGGCATGCCCAGCAGTATATGAGTGGCCACAGAGCAGAGCAGGCTCTCTGTCCTTGTTTGCTACATTGCTGGGAGCCCCACGGAGATTTTTGCCATGTCTGAAGAGCCAGTGGCTCCCAGTGGGGAAGCTTCAAAACAAAGCAGAAAGCCCTGTCCTGTCTAGGGCAGCAGGCCTTCAGTACAGCTTGGAGTCAGAGCCTGGGTCCCAACTCTTTCCATCAACCTCCAACAAGCCCCTGGGCCTTGCCCAAAGAAGCTCCATCATCTACCTACAAAAGAAACAGCAGAGAAAGAGAGAGAGAGAGAGAGAGAGAGAGAGAGAGAGAGAGAGAGAGAGAGAGAGAGAGAAGATGCTTTATTCTGGAGCCAAGTAAAAGTGAGCATGGCCCCAAAACACAGATCCAGGCTTCCTCAAATGTCACACTCCAGTGACACAGAAGCTTATGGACTTTTCATAAAAACAGAGCAAAGCAAGCCGTAAACTAAGACACTTGTCTGTTACATTGGTGGGTACACCAGGTAGTCAGGTTATAGCGTAGCCCTGAAACTCCACTGTAGACTCTGATCCCAGCTGAGCCCTCTGCTTGGTGGAAATCAGAGGTCTGTTCAAACATTGCTAAGGATTTAGCCTATGCTCATAATGATGTTAGGTCACCCACAGAGGAGAGCAATAAGTGGCTATTAGGGAGAACTAAAGATGCCCCAAGATAATTTGGCTTAGGACTTGTAACATTCCAACTTCTCTGCATCATTGAGTTTCTGGTCTGTCAATCAGTCTTTGTAGTCACGGCTCCTTTCCAGGAACTCTGACTTAGAAGGGAGGGATGCAGGGAAGAGAAAAATAGAGCCTTACAGGTGATTATTTCCTAAAGATGCTCAGAGAAGGCCTCCCACCCCACCAGCTCTTATTGACATGTGGCCTCTCCACCTGCTGTCAAAGGCAGACAGTGTTTTTGGTACCCAAGCCTGGAACACCTTCACGAGGTCAACACAAGGTTCAGTTTCTTTCTGCTTCCTTCTTGGGGTGCCTGTTCTTAGCACCCCAATACTAGGCTGTGAGGAGGGATAAGCCACAGGCAAGGGGCCGTGTGCAACCAAGCATGATGGAGAACACTGCACTCCCAGCACTTGGGAGGCCGCAGGAGAATAGCAAGGTCCACGCCTGCCTGGGCTACAGAGGAGACTCTAGTCTAGAAGCAAGCTGGAAAGGGACAGGGAAAGGTGTTTGAGGCAGGTTAAAAAAAAAAAAAATCACCTACTGCGCATGCCTACTGCGCATGCCTACTGATGACCTGTGTTCAATTCTCAGAAGCCAAGGTGGAAGGAAAGAACCAACTCCCCAAAGCTGCGTTTTGCACTCACACAAACACAAGTACACAGGAATAACGAATAAGGTTAAATTTTAAAAATTAAGATAGGTGAGAGGTTATATGCAGGTGCTGTGGCTGCCAGCACTCACGAGGCTTCAGCTATCACCAACTAACCACAGATGTCACAGGAAGAAGAAGCGGAGCGTCCCTGATCTGCCTAAACCACAACACAGCATAGATGATGTGCTGTCGGCTCTCAGCACCCTGCAGTTCAAGGCCAGGTCTGGCCAAACAGCATGACCCTGCCCCATAAGAGACAAGAAGGGAAAGGAAAGGGGGCGACGGCAGAAGGAAAGGGGAGAAAGGATAAGAAGGAACGAGAAGTGGGGGGAAGGAGGAGGGATGACCACTCCCCAAATCTTCTGCAGTTTCTCCTAGCAACAGAAAACAGGCATTCAGGTTTTACAGTGGGCTCATGGCGTTTGAAGCAGGGCATGCCAAGGTCCCCAGACCCAGCAGGCATTCCATCTCATAGATAGGACCTTCATTGGAGGAAGCCAAGGGCCCTGGTAATCTGGATGGCAGTGGGCATCCATCCAGGCCAGTACCCACACATGGTGACCTGTGTGTTGACATCTCCCTCTTCCTTGAGTAGGAGGAAGCTCAGCGAATGCAAACACTTGGGCTCAGTAGTCCCAGCAGAAATGTCACCAGACTGCGTGTTTGACTTGGCTCCCACCGTGTTGTTTTAGAAAAGGAACGCCCGCCTTGCCAACGTTGAAATTTTTGGAAGACTTGGAATAAAAACCTGGAGGTGTATAAATACGTTTAGTTCCCCTACCCCCAATTACAGAAACAAACATGCTAAGATTTTTCTCTTGAAAACCAGACAGGCTAGCCCCAAGGGGCTAACAATGGATTGTGACAAAGATGACCTTGGGTGAAGTGGGGGACCCTGGCCAGCACATTCCAACCCCCACCACTCTCTATTGCCTGGAACGTACTAAGCTTCCAGATGACCCACCCAGGCCTCTGCTTCTTGAACCGCTGCAGCCCATCTGCGACCCAGAGCAGCCTCTTCCTGGCTGTGCGACAACCTTGGACTATTTCATTGCTTCTCTCTGCCTCTGCTCTAAAACACCCTGCCTTAGAGCCTCATGGAGTGACCATCCAGCATCTGACATAGGTGGGCACATTCTAAGTCACTGCAGTGGCCATCATCATCATTATTTTGTTTGGTGGCCGTGGTGGTGGTGGTGGTGGTTTTCTATTTGAGGCTGTGGGGCTCACTCCCTGCCTGTCATCCTCAGGAGATCCCGTCACCCCCCCCCCACACACACACACACACACACCCTGCTCTGCAAATCCATCCCCTGGCATAGGAGAGCCACAGGGCCAGAGACGGGAAATGGCCTTGAGCCACAGCCTGCCTTTGAATGTAAATATTAGTGTTGGCCCAGTCTGGAGCACTGCATGCAGAAGAGCCAAGGCTGGAGCCTCTGAAGGCAGGCTGCCAGGAGCCACAGGGCAGAGGGAGCCCCTTAGCCTGGCCCTCTTATACCCATGGCTGCTCAAATGAGGATGGAGAGGAAAGAACAGCACTGATATTGGCTGACTCCACAGCTCCCACCCACCCCAAGCAGCCAGTGAGGCCCCAGGCAGGGGCTTGTCATCACAGTAGAATGAGAGCTGAGACTGAGGCCCAAGCTTAGGCTACTGGCCTTTTCAGTGAGCTTCCCAGAGGGAGGTCAGTAGAGCCAAGGCCTGGGCTAGAGGGAGGGAGGGAGGAAGGGAGGGAGGGAGGCAGCTTGCTGTTGCTGCTCCAGCTGAGGGACCCGCTGCAGCTATAATTATCTGCTTGTGTCAGGCAGAGGCAGAGAAACAAATGCCAAAGGCTTTGCGATGAGCCACAGCGGGTCAGCTAGCCATCGCCAGCATGAGCCATCCCACTGTGGCCCCTGAAAGCTGCACATGGACAGGGAGGGCCATTGTCAATCTGGAACTCTAAGAGACTAGGGGACAGAGGGTCAGTTAAGGACTTATTATTTGGTTTGTCTTGAGGCAGGGTCTTGCTCTATAGGCCAGGATGGCCCCCAAAACACACCGTTCCTCTGGCTCACCTTCTGAGGTACTGGGATCACAGCTCTTTGGTTCTCTTATCAGTAGCTTGTCTCTAACATACTCCCTGAGGACTCTGCAGGCCTCCCTACCTCTGCAACCTGCTAAGGGAGGCAGAAGTTACAAGGGCAGACTTGGGATTGGATAAGGCTGGGTCTGCATTCAGTTACACTGCTGCCTAGCTGTGTGACACAGAGCAAGTCCCCTAATCCTCTGTGCTTTAGCTTCCTCATCTTCAAAATGGAAACAAAGTGCATGTCTTCTGCTCCTCTCCCAGGGCAGCAGGACCAGGGCATCCTGGTCGTGAGGAGAATGCTATCATGCCCATTGGGTAAGATTTTATAAGCAACATCTCTAACGGCCACATGCTCATGATGATGAATCAATGGCCACCTCCCTCAACACAGAAGCCATACGTGCAATGGAATACCATGCTGTAGTCAAAAAGAAAAAAAGAGTAGGCTAACCTTCACTATCTGACATAGAAAGATTCCTAGCAGAGGCTGAAGGGGACCAGCTCCTCATAAGACAGTCAGGGAGGTTGGAGTCATTTTTGGTCTCATCTTTTCCCTGTAGGTGATATACAGATATCCTTAATTGTGGCCAAGCATGATGGCCCACACAGCTCCAATCAAGTCATGCCTGGTCTGACTCCAACATCAGCATCCACTGCAAAAGTCTGTGGACATGGTAAGTCCCTTCTCGGCTCAGTTCCCTGCCAAACCCAGCAAGCGCTGCAACCCAGCGGAATCATGAGCTAACAGTGACAGATGAGCTGAGAGGCCAGGAGGGACAGCCAGCAAGCAGATCTATTTCCCAGCCCCGCATTCCATCTGGGCGTACCCCCACCCACCCCCCACTCCCACAAAGACAAATTTCTCAGGCCTTGTGCTGGAGTCAGTTTATTCCCCACAGCCTCACTGATAAGGCTGAGGAAAGAGGCAGGCGGTACACCCCTCCACACAGCCCAGGGCATATCCTCATCTATTTATTTTACGTGTATGCGTGTTCGCCTGCACGTGCATATGCGTGCACCATTGCCTATTGAAGCTCTGCCTTTTTTTGGGGGGGTGGTTTTTTTGAGACAGAGTTTCTCTGTGTAGCCTGGGCTGTCCTGGACTCACTTTGTAGACCAGGCTGGCCTCGAACTCACAGCGATCCTCCTGAGTGCTGGAATTAAAGGTGTGTGCCACCACTGCCAGCTGAAGCTCTGTCTCTTAAAGGGGCCACATCACCTCCTCACAGGGGAGCCAGGGGTATGCACTCAAATCGCATTAAATCATGGCACGTCCCCCCGACCAGTTCCTGACAACGGAACCTCTGCATAGCCGGCCAGTGTCTACTAAAAGGAGGAAAAAAATCCTTTCTCAAGAGCAAGGCTCTAAGGAAGCTCCCCGTTCCTAGCTTCTTGGTCCGGGTGCTTCAGTCACCTTCTGGAAGAAGTCAGAGCACAGGCCACCGCAAGCCACAGTGTCTTCCAGAGCTGAGCTATGGTGTACCCCCATGTCAGGCATGGTCACCCGTAGTCCTTAGAGACTCCTCTAAGAAAACCATCTGTATTTTTTTCCTCACTAGCTGGCAGTGTGGCCAGGGATAGGCTATTCCAGGCTAGACATATCTAAACTCCAGACCATGGCCCAGGCTTTTTAGACCAGTAGCTACCAAGGGAACATATGGAGACTTTCAAGGTCTCTCTCTCTCTCTCTCTCTCTCTCTCTCTCTCTCTCTCTCTCTCTCTCTCTCTCTCTCTCTCTTGTTTTGTTTTCAAGACAGGGTTTCTCTGTGTAGCCTTGGCTGTCCTGGATTTGCTTTGTAGACCAGGCTGGCCTTGAACTCACAACAATCCACCTGCCTCTGCCTCCCGAGTGCCGGGATTAAAGATGTGTGCCACACCCGGCTTCAAGGTCTCTTACACCATGAGCTCAGAACTAGTCGCCGTGAGTTGTGCCCTCATCATCTCAGGCAGAGCAGGTCATGTGGCTAAGCTCACGTCGGTGGGATAGGAGCTACACTCCACCTATGAAATTTGCAGGAGAGGCGGAAGGAAGAATGAGTCAAGGTGTGGTCTATGCTCTGCAGCATATGTGCTGCCCATGTGCAGAGGGCTATACAAGAGTAGTCAAAGCATGGTTTGTATGCTAAAATCCCACAGGAAAAAGAAAAATATCCATGCCCTGGAAAGATTGGATAGCCCATGCCACACATATGCAATGGAATAATACATAGCAGTTAAAAAAGGCACAAGGCCTCTATTAGCTGAGTCAGCAAAACTCCTGCCAAGCTAAATGCCAGAAGGCACAACAGATCAGCTGCTAGCCCCAACGGCCATTTAAATTAAGCAGAATTGCAGTTCTATCTTCAGTAGCAGTGACTGCCTAGTACACACATACACACACACACACACACACACACACACACACACACACACACACACACAAACACACAGTAGCCCCTTCAGTATACTGGGCCATGCAGATGGAGGCAAGAATGTTCATGTGGAGAATCCCACCAGCAGCTGCTGCTCCTGCTCTCACAGCTCCTCCGCACTTGGCCGAGGCCCTGGGGCTGAGGCTGGGAACCTGACTCCCACTGTTCTGAATAGCTGATGTTCCACGTCAGAACCTCAGTGGTTCATGACTTCCCCGGAGGTCCTAGATATCACATTTCCAAGCCCTCCATCCCCAGGGAAGTAGGCGATTAGAAATTAGGGCAGCTTCAGCCAGCACCTGGGCCAGCCCTGCTCTGAAGACTTCTCCGCCACCCTCCATCATCCCTTCTAAGCAGAGGGGTAGCTTAGTCTGTGTGGGATGCAGGGACCTGGCAGCTTTTGTGCAACAGGCACTGG